>NC_090763.1:18818315-18835815 GCF_036898095.1 Palaemon carinicauda | reverse complement strand
ATCATAGAAGATTGGGATGACTCGGCAGTAGACTAGGTCCAAAGGGAAGCTCGTTGAAAAGCGATATATATATATATATATATATATATATATATATATATATATATATATATATATATATATATATATATATATATATATATATATATATATATATATACAGTATATATATATATATATATATATATACACACACACACACACACACACACACATATATATATATATATATATATATATATATATATATATATATATTAGTAGTATATATATATATATATATATATATATATATATATATTAGTAGTAGTAATTACCAGCTCCTCATTGCCACACTGAAATTAAAACTGAAAGCCCCCAACAGAATTGTGGATAGAATACATAGGTTTGATACAACTAAGCTTTTAGAAGACGAGCACAGAGTAACAATTGCAATTAAATGTAGTAATTGATATGCAGTCTTGGAGATTTTGAGAGATGAAGAGGAGACAATTAATGGAGAATGGTGTGATATTAAGTTGGTAGTGAAGTTTTGGGACACGCAGTTACAAGGAGAAAGCCATGGATATCAAATGATACGTGGGATTCTTTAAAAAAGGAGACAGCCAGAGATTGATTGCTGAAAGTTTCCTAGGAAGTAATGATAATTACAAGGTATTGTAAGTAAGGTCAAAAGAAAAGCCAGGAATGACTGGAGAGAATATTTAGACAGGAAAGCAGATGAGGCTGACAAAGCTATGAATTCAGGAAGTGGCTATGGGGTAAGAATTCCTCATAGAATTATTAAGGAAATCTCTACTCATTTCTTTCTCTTATATATTGAAATATCCTCTACTTTTATTTACTCTTATATCTATGCTACCCTTTTTCCTTATCTTGGCGGCATTCCCTTCATTATTCTTTTCATAGCTTTTAGTTGTAACTACCATATATATCATCATCTCCTACGCCTATTGACGCAAATGGCCTCGATTAGATTTCGCCAGTCGTCTCTATCTTGAGCTTTTAATTCAATACTTCCCCGTGCATCATCTCCGACTTCACGCTTCATAGTCCTGTCATGTAGGCCTCTGTGCTCAAGCTTTTCTAGTACCTTGAGTAGCACAATTAAATGTTTGGTGAACTAAATCTTTCCGGGGAGTGAGAGTAGCATACCCCTCACCATGATCTCATTTACATATGGCACTCGGGTAATCTCTCTTATAGTTTCAAACCTAATCCTGTCCTGCCATTTAACTCCTAATATTCTTCTGAGGGCTTTGTTCTCAAATCTACTAAATCTGTTGGATACTATTTCATTGTCATACCATGACTCATGTCCATACAGTAACACCAATCTCACTAAACTGATATATAGCCTAATTTTTATATGTAATTTCAGGCGATTTGATTTCCAAATTTTACTTATCCTAGCCATTGGCTGATTTACTTTTTTCAATCTTTCATTAAACTCAAATTCTAAAGACCATGTATTGGAGATCATAGTTCATAAATATTTAAATGATTCTACCTCATGAATCATTTCTCCTTCCAAAGATATTTCATCTTAAATTACACATTCCGTTTTCATCATATCTGTTTTTCTTTTATCATTTTCTTTAGCCTAACCTCATGTGATATATCATGCATTCTGGTAAGCAAGAATTGCATATCCTGTGGTGTTCTGCTAATAAGGAAAGCGTAATCGACTCTAGGTCAGCCAATTTCCTGTTACTAATCCAGTTCAATCCTTTTCCACCATCCCCAACTGTTCTACGCATTACAAAATCCATGAAGAGGGTAAACAACGTAGGTGACAACACATACCCTTGGGATACTCCACTGTTCACTGAAAATTCATTTGCTAGCACTCCACTAACATTAACTTTGTACTTGCTATACTCATGAACAGACTTAATCAAATTTACATATCTAAGAGGAATTCCATAATAATTCAGGACTCTCCATAAAATTGGCCGGTGCAAACTCAAAGGGTTTTTCATGGTCCACAAATGCCATCAAAAGTGGATTTCTATATTCTATGTAGCCTATTGCTGTACAACATATCTCAAAATGAAAAGTTGGTCTGTACAACTTCTACCTTTCTTTCATCCTGCTTGTTCATCTCTCAGCTTTGAATCACCTTTCTCTCCAGTCTCTTAGAATAAGCATAATATATAATTTCATAACAACTGTCGTAAGAGTGATGTCTCTGTAATTATTGCAAACAATCAGGTTTTGTTTTTATTTGTCATTTTCACCAACACTTCTAACTCTCATTTATCAGGTTTTGCTTTTTCATGCCATATTCTACAAAATAATCTTGTAAGTATTATGGGAGTCACTTCATTTTTTTCGGCCAGTATCATCTCAGCAGTTATTCCATCGTAACCATTGGCTTTACATCTCTTCAGTGTTTTTAGGATAGATTCGACTTCAAACACACTGAATTCATCGTGCGCACATCGAGGTCTTCATCGGTTTCAAGTATATCAATCAAATTATTCCCTCCATATCTCCTATTCATAACCTCACTAAAGTGTTCCATCCAACGTTGCCTTTCTTCATCTTCTGTTGTTATAACAGATTCATCTCTCTTTTTGATGGGTATATGCTTTTTTTTTTTTTTTTTTTTTTTTGCCCCAGTAGAGATTTCATTAATAATTTCATGAGCGATTTTTACACCCTAACCATTCCCTGAATTCATAGCTTTGTCAGCCTCAACTGCTTTCCTGTCTAAATTAAATATTCTCTCCAGTCATTCCTAGCTTTCTTTTGATCTCGCTATCAATATTGGAATATTTAACATGCTCTAGCTTACCTTGTGATTTTCATTACTTCATCGAAAACTTTCAAACATCAATTTCTGTCTTATATATAAATATATATATATATATATATATATATATATATATATATATATATATATATATATATATATATATATATAGAAGCTCTTTTAAACCCAACTAACGTTACCTAGGTTAGGAATCGTGTTATCAAGACTTAGTTTAGTCAAAGCAATACTAACCCTTTTCCGTAAAGGAGAAGGATTTGGATTTTAATATGCTCTTGTAGCCTACCAAAGAAATGATCCAATCTGGTTATATTCATTCCAGATAACCTTTACGTTTTCTTTTACCGAGTCAACATTTAGAAAACAAGGTTGGTTGTAGAGGCGAGACCCAAATAGACTTGAACGCCATGGATAATATTTGTTTACAAAATGTATTGGTTGTCTAAATTGGGATGATTGTACAGAAAATGGGAAAGTTCACCTCAAGACCATGGGTTTCCTAATATTAGATGTTTTCATATTTATTACTCGGAATTGATAAACAAAATTTATTCATATGATAAAGGCTACTGGCGTCTGTGAAACAACAGCTATGAACTACAGGTCCACACATAGAAATCATTAAAAACCTATGAATATATTGGCTGATGTGAGAAATAAAAATACATGGAATAGGCCTACCTAATCACGCAAGGAAGACTAAGGGTCTATTTAATGGAGTGAATTGGAAATATTCAAAAGTCCGTTTTAATCTTACAAATAAATACTTTGAGAGGTTGATTGTTGAATTTCCTTAGCTTGCAAAGATTTTGATTTGTATAATCAATTTCCCCAATTTTGTAGGATTTTTTCCTTGCAAAAGAAGAACTTTCAATAGCCCCATTCAATTCGGCTAACGAAACTTCATTTTAATGTATGTTTGGATATAAGAATATTTTTGGCTTGTGTTTTTCAGGTGGATAAAAAAATTAAAAATCTCAAAATAATATCAAACGTTTCATGAAACTCGGTAGACATTTGAAGACAAAATATCACCAACAATAGACAAAAGAAAAAAAAAAAGAAACCAGCATACTAGCATATGAACAAAAAATTAAAATGCTTGCAATGGAAAGAAACTTATCGAATAGAATGCATAAGATTTGATATCAACGCGAGACTGGGTCTTTGCCTCCCACGGGGAAAAAGAGAGTTAGCAGATGGTTTCATAGTGTTGCCAGTAGACCAACGCATTGATTCGGTCTAATTCTGGAGTTGTGTGCTGGGGGCGTGTTAATGATGTGGCATAGGAGGTTTAATTAGTCATTATTGTTTTAACGGCTTAATATATATATATATATATATATATATATATATATATATATATATATATATATATATATATATATATGTGTGTGTGTGTGTGTATAGGCCACATATATATATATATATATATATATATATATATATATATATATGAAAACAAAATAAAATACCTGAATAACTTATTTACTCTATACTAGACCAGCTTCGTAAGAATATATTCTTATGAAGCTGGTGTTGTGTAGAGTAAATACAGTAGTTTATTCGTGTATTTTATTTATGTTTTCATATGTACATTGCAGAGATGAATAGCCAGCTCTAAAGATGAGTTCCTCTCGTGTAGGTATAAGTTTGTTATGTAAATTACATAAGATTTTCGTCGTTAATTTCATTGTATTCTTTATTCAAGTCAGTATATGTAAATTCATGTCATTATTAAGAATTCACTTTTTTTTTCACGGTTTTTGTTACAAAGTCTTACGTACTCTGTTTGAGAGTGTTATGTGATCTGTGCGAGATGTGAACAATGGCTTATGTTTTATATTTTTATGAGCTATTGCATCACGTTTGAGAGAAAATATGCAATTCTTATATTTGGCCACATGCTTTGGAAGATTCTCAAAAATCCTAGTGTTAGGTTTATCTTTTTATTTCCGAGAACGGTGGGTGGAGTTGGCTGAGAGAGAGTTGCCGTGCATTGGGGTTCGTTCTCCTGTTTGATACGTGATAGTTGATATCTCCGACGCCCTTAGACCAACCCACAAACTTCCAGATTTCGGGCCTAGAATATCTTGGAAGTAGCTAGGTTTCATATATAAGCGATCCCAGGGATGCATAGATCAGATAGAGAATTCCAGCCTTAAGTCATAGCCATCCCACTCTCTCTCTCTCTCTCTCACACACGCCTCTCGTACTAGATCGTTGTATTGCTATAAAAGTGGTCACTGAAATCTCAAAGTTTTGGTGTGACAGGTTTTTGTAAACATAGTATTTATATATATATATATATATATAAATATATATATATATATATATATATATATATATATATATATAAGAGGTTTTGTAACTGGCCCTGTCGAGACGTGAAAGGTCTTTGTATCGTGATCTGATTATCTATTTTCTTTAAGTATCAAACTTAAATCTTGGTGTAAAACTTAATTTCAAGTGAAACAAGTGATTGTATCATTTTCTTAAGTATTATTTCTTTTGTCTTAGTTTAAGGTTTATTCAGATTTAATATTTAGAGTTAAGTGATTATATAATTTATAATTTTCAGAGTATAATTATTTCTTTTGTCTTAGTCTAATAATTAAGATTAATATTTCGAGTCAAGTGATTATATAATTTTCAGAGGATAACATTTTTTTGTCTTAATCTAAGCTTTGTTCAGACTTAATATTTCGAGTGATTTATTTTTTTTATGTAAATTCTTTCAAAGTGTTGCAATTTTTATAGAATATATTTATTTTTGTAAAGTGTATTATTTCAATCACCGGTGTTTAATTTAGTAATCGCTCATACCCATGATAAAGAATCGTAGTAAGAGGTTGTTTTAAACAATTCTTAAGAATAATTACCCAGTTTTGTTTTAAGTGTACTTAAGAGACCTTTGGATATTCAGATTTTTTGTACATTGCTGTCTGGGAGTTATTTAACTGTCTCAGAGCTCGGGTATTAATATTTTTCAAGTGTAACAGAGTTAATGTAAAAACAAACAGGTGAATTTGGAACTCAAGAGGTTGTATAGCTTTCCAGCCGTAATATATATAACTATATTTTTGATCTCCAGACACGGGACCATCGTATATACACACACACACACACACACATATATATATATATATATATATATATATATATATATATGTATATATATATATATATATATATATATATATATATATATATATATATATTACATAGACAAACACATACATCAACCGCTGCCTCTCAAGAAAAAACATAACACCTCGACTCGGAATTAACGCTTCATAGAGAAACTTCTACTTTTGTCACTTCTTACAACTACACATAAGACTCACAAGCAATCCCTTAATTAATTTTACACTCATTACGCCATCTATCTCTCCCAGGCACACGCTGTGGCTCTACTTGGATATCAAGATCTTTCATTTCTAATAACCCTGTAGAAATTGTCTTTTTCATGTCTCTTAATACTCCTGAATTATGCTTCCTTTCACCTACGTTAAGCGGGGTTTACACGGGCGAGCAGCTCGTCGAGCCTGGCTCGACAACCCTGTGTTTGAATTGATGTTCGAGCGTGTAAACGGGCTATTTGGTTGTCGAGCGCGCTCGTCGAACGGCTCGATTAAAGTCAGGCTCATCTTGACTTTTGTGGGCGGAGCTACATTGTTTGACGAACGGTGTGAACGTGTGAACGGGTGTCGAGCATCGAACCTCAGTTGTTATTCAAACCTGCTAGAGGAAACATCATCAAAGAAATTAATAATGGCTGCCATTAATGAAAGCAAGAATGAGAAGGAAGTCGTACTTTGATTTCATACATACATATCGGGCTCATCCAGCTATATGGAAAGTTAAATCAAAAGACTATTCCAATAAAGTAGCCAGAAACAAAGGAATAGCGGCTCTGCATGAAATATTGAAAGAACTAATTTTAAAGCCTTAATTTTAAAGCAATAAGCAAGTTGGTGTGTGAAAATTTCTCTCTTTATAGTAGCCAATCCTTCGTCCACTTTGATCTTTTTTTTTTCCTTCTTAGTGCCACTGCTAAAGCAATGGCTATCAAATCGTCCTGGTCGAGAGACATGTTGACGTTGTTTTAGCACGAGGCACACTGAGGCTCGATGTACTGTCTGAAAGCTCTTCGAGCCGTTCTACAAGTAGGTTCGACAACCGGGCTCGACGAGCTGCTCGGCCGTGTAAACCCGCCTTTAACCTTTACACCCCTTTTACTTGACTATTCCGTCTAAGTGATGGTGTATGAAAGATAATGACTTGATGTCCAAAAGGTTCTAAAAGAAGCTGAGGTACGTGGTCCACACCGCTCCTTCTGGGGTCCTCACCAGCTCTCATGAAACTTGCAAGGTTAAATCCCCTCACTTTGAAAAGGCTACAGTATTGCGTAGAGCCCGTGTATGACTAATATGCCTGGGAGTCTATAACAAAGCAAGTAAGAAAATTTTTAAGCAATAGATTGCAAAGAGTAGTTCTTGTTTATTGTTCAGTGGCTACTTTCCTCTTGGTAAGGGCAGAAGAGACTCTTTAGCTATGATCAGCAGCTCTTCTAGAAGGACACTCCAAAATCAAATCATTGTTCTCAGTCTCGGGAAGTGCCATAGCCTCTGTACCATGGCTGCTGTCTTGGGTTAGAGTTCTCTTGCTTGAGGGTACACTTAGGCACACTATTCTCTCTTCATTATTCGCATATATTTCAACGTTACTTATCCCAAGATGTCTTATAGTTATTCATTATTTCTTATAACCTAAATAGTTTATCTATTCCCTTGTTTCCTTTCCTCACTGGGCTATTTTTCCCTGTTGGCGCCCTCGGGCTTATAGCATTCTTCTTTTCCAACAGGGTTGTAGCTGAGCTAGCAATAATAATAATAATAATAATAATAATAATAACAATAATAATAATATCAACAACAATAATAGTAATAATAATAATAATATTATTAATAATAATATCAACAACAACAACAACAATAATAATAATAATAATAATAATAATAATAATGCATTACTTGCTGCAATGACTTGACTCATCTTCATATATAATGTAAACACAAACAATGAAATGTTCGGTATTCGAGAAAAGAAAAAATAGAAATAAATGAATCTTCAATTCTCATGAATAGGAATTAATATTTAAAATTCACCATGATATAATATAGCCACATGTTTTTTCCAAGTTTGAATAAATTTTCTACAAAGTTCAAAGATATTGTTTTTAAGTGGTAACAATTTAATTTTCCTTGAGATAATAACGCTATAGAGTTATTGAGTCCTTTGACTGGCCAGACAGTCCTACATTGGATCCCTCTCTCTCGTTACGGCTCATTGCATCTTTGCCGACACATACACAGAAGTCTGGTTTATTCTTTACACGTTCTCCTCTTTCCTTATACAATTGACAACACGGAAATTACCGAACAATTCTTCTTCTCTCAAAAGGTTATCTAATCCAGTGCAATTGTTTAGTAGCTATTTTGCTCTTGGTAAGGGTAGAAGAGACTCTTTAGCTATGGTAAGCAGCTCTTCTAGGACACTTCAAAATCAAACCATTTTAGCTATGGTAAGCTGCTCTTCTAGGAGGACACTTCAAAATCAAACCATTTTAGCTATGGTAAGCAGCTCTTCTAGGAGGACACTCCAAAATCAAACCATTTTAGCTATGGTAAGCAGCTCTTCTAGGAGGACACTCCAAAATCAAACCATTTTAGCTATGGTAAGCAGCTCTTCTAGGAGGACACTCCAAAATCAAACCATTTTAGCTATGGTAAGCTGCTCTTCTAGGAGGACACTCCAAAATCAAACCATTTTAGCTATGGTAAGCTGCTCTTCTAGGAGGACACTCCAAAATCAAACCATTTTAGCTATGGTAAGCTGCTCTTCTAGGAGGACACTCCAAAATCAAACCATTTTAGCTACGGTAAGCAGCTCTTCTAGGAGGACACTCCAAAATCAAACCATTTTAGCTACGGTAAGCAGCTCTTCTAGGAGGACACTCCAAAATCAAACCATTTTAGCTACGGTAAGCAGCTCTTCTAGGAGGACACTCCAAAATCAAACCATTTTAGCTACGGTAAGCTGCTCTTCTAGGAGGACACTCCAAAATCAAACCATTGTGCTCTAGTCTTGGGTAGTGCCATAGCCTTTGTACCATGGTCTTCCACTGGTCTTGGGTTAGAGATCTCTTGCTTGAGGAAACACTCGGGCACTCTTGTTTTTCTCCCTCTTGTTATTTTCGAGTTTCTATAGCTTATATATGAAAGACTTATTTTAATGTTATTATTGTTCTTAAAATTTTCTTGTAGTTTTTCCTTATTTCTTTTCCTCACTGGGCTATTTTCCCTGTTGGGGCCCTTGGCTTATGGCGTCCTGCTTTTCAAACTAGGGTTGTAGCTCAGCAAGTAATAATAATAATAATAATAATAATAATAATAATAATAATAATAATATATTGGTCGGAGCGAGATATTTAACCATGATATTTATTTGTTGGGTGGCGGGACGGAGTTTAGTGTGTGCCCCCCACCTCAAACTTTGAGTTACAACCTTGCCCATCTGCAGCACTTTTAACGAATATCAGACTATTTCCACTTCTACATTTAGAATCTGATCCAAACAACGGTTATTATCATTATCATTATTTGCTAAGCTACAACCCTAATTGGAAAAGCAGAATGCTATAAGCCAAGGGGCCCCAACAGGGAAAATGGCCCAGTGAGGAATGTAAACGGAAAAATAAAATATTTTAAGGACAGTAATATCGTTGAAATAAATAATTCCGATATAAACTATAAATACTTTAACAAAACAAGAGAAAGAGAAATTACCGGTAAATATAATAGTGTGCCTGAGTGTACCCTCAAGCAAGAGAACTGTAACCCGACAGTGGAAGACCATGGTAGAGGCTATGGCACTAGCCAAGACTAGAGAACAATGGTTTGATTTTGGAGTGTCCTTCTCCTAGAAGAGCTGCTTACCATAGCTAAAGTCTCTTCAATCCTTACCAAGAGGAAAGTAGTTACTGAGCAATTGTAGTGCAGTAGTTAAACCCTTGGGTGAAGAAGAATTGTTTGGTAATCTCAGGGTTGTCAGGTGTATGAGGACAGAGGAGAATCTTTAAAGAATAGGCCAGACTATTCGGTGTATGTGTAGGCAAAGGGAAAGAACCGTAACCAGAGAGAAGGATCCAATGTAGTAATGTCTGGCCAGTCAAAGGACCCCATAACTCTCTAGCGGTAGTATCTCAACAGGCGGCTGGTGCATTAACTACATCATTTTCATTATTGTATACATTGCATATAATTTTAGGTCTTAGTTTTCCAATTTCTTCTCATTTTAAATCAAAGTTTGAATCTTATTTACTGCTTAGACAACATTCATTCAATTACATCGTTTCTGACATTTGGCCATACTACGATAAAGAAAGATCTCGTCAAATGCTGTGTCTGAAGTTTAAACTCACTCATCGAATACGTCGAGTCTTCAAATGTCGTCCGGCAACTTACGCCAAGCACATCCAATCAACATGCTGACACAGTCAGTCTGAAGGTAGGTTAGCAACTTAACCACCATTTTCAGCAAGTTATCAGTGTTTGGTTTACTATTAGCGAGTTTATATGCTTACCTGTCGTTACAGAGGTGACAAAGTTGAAATGTTAGCGTGAGAACGTCATTGCAGGCCAAGTGCAGGGTCACGCTCACGCTAGATTACTGTACTTCCTTTTGTTTTTGGCGCCAAACTCTGTCTTGCTGACAAAGTGACAAATGATATCCGAGAAGCGCAAAAATAAAGAAAATATGTTTACAAAAACATAAAATAGATCAATTAGAACATATTCATTAAATCAAAAGTTTATATAATAATATTGTAGACTTTCCTATAGAGTTTCTGAAAAGACTAGCGGATACGTATTATTTTTGGATGCATTTTCAAACCAACGTATTCGAGGGTGAAGATTAATGATATACATTATTCTTAATATTGTTTAATTATAAGCTAAATGTTTCTACGAAGTTGTTTGTCTTACGAAATACCTTTTGATATTTTATTCCAATTAAAGTAATAGTGTTAATTTTAGGTATCTAAATTAGAAACTAACTTTCAGTTAGTTTCAAGTCAATTACATTAAACTGGTTGGTTGAATTATTAATTAGTTAGGCAAAATTTAACTAATTAGTTATTAAAGAATCTATTGGTCTATTCATCTATCTATTAAACAACAAATTGTTTGTCTGTGCATTAATCATACGACTGAATATAAGGGAATTTCAGATCAGCCATGGAAAATTGACACGTTTCTTTAATCTATATTGATTAGATACTTCTGATTGGTTGTCGACAAATGACTGAACCCCTCCACTAGGCTTACGCCATCCCTCCACTAGGCGCATGATTCATATTCAACGGACGATGTATTGCATTAAAACTGTCATTTAGCAATATATTCAAAATAACCTTTGGTCAGGTACAATAAGGAACCTCATTAATCAGTTATAGGATTCGTCGCACTTTGTTTATTCCATTTAATAACTTATTTCACCACGGAGACATATCAAAAGAGAACACGTCACCCCGCCGAGGTATACTGCACAGGTGTGCGCGCAAGACAAACAGGTGTTACTTAAGCAGATGTGTCGGTCTAACTTGGAGTGTACGCCAATTTGGATTTTTGGGAAAAATCATCTTTTTAAGTAATTCTAAGATTATAAGTCCCTTATTTTTTCTCAAGTAAAGTATATTTTTCCTGTATTTACACATGCAAAGTATTGTCTTAAGTTAAGACTATACTTGAGGCCCTTTGCGTCAATAGGTGAAGGAGGAATGATGAGACTTCAGGCACTTGCTTGCAAAGTTTATGGTTCAAGTATTTCCTCAAATAAGGAATATATCATATACAATTCATAATATATTTAGAATATTCTGTATTCGTATTGGCTTAAATATAAATATATTATATCTATTTCTACATGACTTGCTTAATAAAAAAAAAATCTCTTATGCTCGTCAGTAGTGTCAAACGCTCCCTAAACCCTATAGGCCTACCGTTCAACCCTGTCTTTCAAACACTTTTATGATTCCTAGATTTCTTTTATAAAATAGAATCGTAATTTCTTTTCCTTATGCATGAGAATTGGAAGACCATTTAGCAAAAAAAATGTTTTGAACACTTGTGTCCTCACAAGATATTCAATCTATTCTCCGAATCCTTGCGCGCTTACTGAACTCTTATTCATCCACTTAAAAACTGTTGACACTGTTGACAAATAGTATTAAGACTAGGACTGTTTTGAAGTGCACAACATAAATACATAAATATGTGCTAAGGCCAGTATTACATGAATCTCGTAAGGAGATATGCTGAGACGAATTCGTAACTTGACATCAGTTTAAGTTACCGATTAATTAGATGATTTATGTGTGTATATATACACAGATATATATATATATATATATATATATATATATATATATATATATATATATGTATATATATATATATATATATATATATATATACATATATATCTTTATGTATATTTGTATATATGTGTGTATATATATGTCTACATATATATATATATATATATATATATATATATATATATATATATATATATATATATATATGTGTGTGTGTGTGTGTGTGTATGTGTGTGTGTGTGTGTGTAAATGAGAGAGAGAGAGAGAGAGAGAGAGAGAGAGAGAGAGAGAGAGAGAGAGAGAGAGAGAGAGATATTTCCTTATTTTCGGGCCACACCTAAACCCCTGTGTCGGTGACAAATTATAAAGAGAAGACGGTAATAAAAATGTGCAACTGTAAGCAATTGTGACTATACTGGTACACACAAATCATGCATAAAGCTAGGAAATCAAAACTGTGAATGTGACCCCACTAATTAAATCAGAAGGATAAATAATTATCACCACTACATTATTATTATCAGTATTACCAGTAGAGAGGCAACAGAAATAAGAATGAGTCCAGCAATAATAATGTTAATATTAATAATATTAATAATAATGATTATTATTAGTATTACTAGTAAAGAGGCAACAGAAATAAGAATGGGTCCAGCAATAATAATATTAATATTAATAATGATATTAATAATAATACTTATTATCAGTATTACCAGTAAAGAGGCAACAGAAATAAGAATGGGTCCAACAACAACAACAACAATAATAATAATAATATTAATAATATATAATAATAATAATAATAATCATTATTACCAATAAAAAGGCAACAGAAATAAGAATGTGTTCAACAGGGAAAAACGTAGAAGAAACTAAATAACCAAGAATAAACTATGCTGTACAAGAAGAAACGAAACTAAAAGAAATGATGAAATAAAACAGAATAATCTACCATTTCATCAGATATATTTCGTCCAGATCGCAATTGTGACTCATTCGAAGAATCGAAGGCAGGTTTTAGTATACGTTCAGGTGTGGTATAGTTGTGATGACGTTCCCCCTATCGGTCTAACGTAACAGAATATGAGAGTCGGCAAAAAAATCAGATTTCGAAATAACGAGGTGTTATTAGTGTTGTGGGTTATTTGATAAAAAGTTATCACGTGAAACCATATGTGTCAGCAGTGCTTCAGATTGTGAAATAGATTTTACGTATATGAAGAAAGTAAGAAACCAAGTTATTTATTGTCATCAAACGTGGCATGTGAATGGAGCATTTCGACTGGATTATTTTAAACGATATTTTAATATTTAAGTTATAAATAAATCTTATAAAAGGAGTTGAACTGTTTTGGAAGATCGATTATTGGTAATAGAATGAATACTTAGGAGAAAAGGATAATATGGGAAATTGTTGATGAGATAAGTGTGTGGAGAACTTTCGGCGGTAATCTGCATTATTTGCTAAATCTCACGCGTTGAAAAGATTATATTTGTGTAATGAAAGTGTAAGCACGATCGCTTTGTATCACGAGGAAGCTGTTGATCTGCAAAAGAAAAGAAACCCTGTTATAAAAGGTGTGACTTGCTAGTGACCAAAAAGAAAAATACGTAGCATTTCATTAATATCAGTGGCTCTGGTGGATCGAAGAAATCGCACCATTGTTTTGACTAGATTTTTGTATTGGAACTGAATTCTATTAAATGTGAATATCGCAGAATACTATACTAACTATAGTATCCTATTAGCTAGATTAATTATCTTCACAGTTTCTCATAAAAGTTAGGGTGATCTTAACGACCGAACGAGCCATGCTTCGCGAAGATTCGGTGAATTATTCGAGTCTGCCTCAGGATGAAGGCACGACCCCAAATTCGAGCTTCATAACGACCAGGTCAGCTCCCAGTCACAACCAGCGGGATTGTAAGATCGCAACTATTCTAACCATCGGCATTATTGTGGCAGGTATAGGCCTAGCGGCCACCATTCCATTTATTGTTAGAGGCCTACCCAATAGGAATGTCAGCGGGAATGGGCCTCCCTCGAATATTGAGGAAAATAATGATATTTTGAGCAGTCATCTTAATGTCGGGGATGGAAATAACGCCGTTGTGGATGATATCCAGTTGAACAAATCGGACCAGGGGCAGCCGGGAGCCGCCGTAGCCACGGAAAGAACCAAGCTACCGGTGCCGCTGACCCCAAGCCCGGTTCCAGATGAGAAAACCAACGAAAAGCAGCCCATGCAACCTCATCCAGTTCTCGTTACTTTCGAGCCTCAAGTACCCGTGACAACACAAAGATCTTTCTCTTCAAGTGACGGAAGCGACGAAAGAAAGGAGGCCGATTTGGGGTCGGCCATTAACGAAAGTTCGCCCCTGTTGGGGGTTGATGACGAAGTTCCAGATAAAGTAGACGCCGGAGATGAAGGATATGACAGTTGGGAAGACTATAAGGACGGAGGTGACATTGGCGATAAGGTAGGAGCAGGACCTAAAGAGGAAGTGAAACCCGTCATTGCCAGTGGAGGAAATGACGAAGGGTCAGTGACTTCGCACCCGGATGAATCGGCGAAGCTTCCTGATACAAACGTAAGTGACTCATCCAGGTGTCCCAATTACAGGATAGTGGAAAATACATTTTTTAAAAGTTTTTTTAGGGCTCCATTCTAACTAGATAACACTTTTGATATGGATGGTGATGTTTGTAGGTATTATCTTTAGCTGGGCTCTATTTCATTTATAGATTAGAGAGAAATAAAGCTAAAAGTAACAAGGTTCCTCTATTACCATAATGTTCAAAAGCAAAGGTTAAAAGACATTCAATTTGTGGATAAAGAATGACAACATTTCTTTTCTAATTATATTAAGGTTTTATATGAAATAAAAGCGTAGGCCTACTGATTGTCAATAATAGGTAAATAGATCAACAATAGAGTGAGTGGGCGTGGCACCGTCAGATACTTTTCTGACCTACTAAACTTTGAGCACGATGATCAAAATAACGAAGAAAGTGTTAAGAGGTAAAGTCATACATGACATGGAATATATTAATTTTACATTTGCTATAAAAATCAAAAGAAAGGAAAAAAATTAGGATTTATCATTTGATATATACTGTACATACTCTCACTCACACACACACACACACACACACACACACACACACACACATATATATATATATATATATATATATATATATATATATATATATATATATATATATATATATGCAGACACAACAAATAAAAGTTATGGACGAGCCTCTGGAGATTGTTAATTAATATACGTACTTGGGAAAAATTTGCTCTCTCTCTCTCTCTCTCTCTCTCTCTCTCTCTCTCTCTCTCTCTCTCTCTCTCTCTCTCTCTCTCTCCACACACACACATACACACACATATATATGTATATATATATATATATATATATATATATATATATATATGTGTGTGTGTGTGTGTGTGTGTGTGTGTGTGTGTGTGTTGAGAAAACAAATAAAAGTTATGGACGAGCCTCTGGAGATTGTTAATGAATATACGTACTTAGGATAGACAGTAAGTGTTTTCATCACAACCCTGGCCACTGCAGATTGGGGATGGTGGAAGACTTTAATATGATTACTCACAGCAAATCTTCCTAGTATGAGTGACCCTAATCAGCCTAACTTTGCTGATCATGACGATGCGCAAACCCCTTCCCCACATTATATATATATATATATATATATATATATATATATATATATATATATATATATGTACATAGTTTTACATACACACACATATATATGTATATATATATGCATATATATATGTATATATATGTATGTATGTATGTGTATATATATATATATACATGCATAGTTTTACATACACACACACACACACACACACACATATATATATATATATATATATATATATATGCATACATCAACAATTTACATACACACACATCATTATATATATATATATATATATATATATATATATATATATATATATATATGTGTGTGTGTGTGTGTGTGTGTATTTGTGTATATATTGTTTTTATTATTATTATTATTATTATTATTATTATTATTATTATTGTTATTATTATTATTATTTTCCTAGTTGGAAATGTAGAATGCTATAAACCTGAGAGCTCCGTCAAAGAAAAATAAGGTCCATTTGGGTAAAGGAAATAAAGATACAAATAAACCACAAGTGAAGTAATAAACAATTAATATAGATTATTTTAAGAACAGTAACAAAATTGAAATACATCTTTCATATATAAACTATAAAGAGTGACTTATGTCACCCTGTTCTACACAAAACATTCGCTGGAAGTTTGAACTTTTGAAGTTCCACCGAATCAACTACCTGATTAGGAAGATTATTCCACAATGTGGTCATAGCTAGAATAAAACTTCTACAATATGTGTTGTATTTGGCTTTATGGTGGAGAAGGCATGACTATTAGAATTATTAACTGCATACCTTGTATTACGAGCATAATGGTACTGTCTGGAAAGATCTGAATACAAAGTATGGTCAGAATTATAGAAATCTTAAGCAACATGCATAACAAACTAACTAAACAACGGTATCAGAGATTGGTATCTAGATCAGGAAAAAGAAATTTAATAGACTACAAGTTCTTGACCCACAAGTTAAGATGAGATTCAGTAACTGAAGACCAGAGAGGAGAACAATACTAGAAATAAGGGAAAATGAAAGCATTAAAATACTTCTCCGGAATAAATTGATCACCGAAAAACTTGACGACTTTCTCATTCAGGCATTTTTTTTTTTTTTTTTTTGCATTTGAGTAAGAAGCAGACCCGAATGTGTTTCTTAAAAGTTATATTTTCAATCTAGAATCACACCAAAATTTTAAAGGAGTCGTATAGGGTTAAAAAAACATTACCAATGCAGAGACCTGGATGTTGAGGAGCCACTGTTCTCGACCTACTTACACTCATAATTTGAATTTTGATAAGGTTCAACTTCACGCCCCATAATTTGCACCATGCATTAATTTTAGCTAGATCTCTATTAAGGGATTCAGTAACCCCAGATCTACATTCAGGAGATGGAATTGAAGCAAAAAGAGTAGCACCATCTGCATATGCAACAAGCTTGATTTCTAGGCCAAATCACATGGCATGTGCATGTAGTATGAAAAGTAATAGACCAAGAACACTACCTTGAGGAACACCATATATTATTTCCTATACTCGCTATGATGCCCATCAACAACAAGTCTTTGCGATCTATTACCTAAAAATT
>NC_090763.1:18798315-18813315 GCF_036898095.1 Palaemon carinicauda | reverse complement strand
AACTGTTGCATCTACACCAAAGAGTGCAGATTTAAGGGTAGACCATCATTTATGTTCCTGAGTTGTACCAGAGAGGGTTTCTTTTATAATTAAATTGTACTCCTTTTCAGTTGAGGCATAAACTCTCTGAGCAAAAGCTCGAAGCTGAGTATAGTTGTTCCAAGTCAAATCTGATCTGTTACCCTTCCAAAGGTGATAGGCCTCCTGCTTCTCCAAATAAGCACGTCTACAATCATCATTGAACCACGGTTTGTCCTTCATTCGGTACCTTAGCACACGAGAAGGGATACGCCTATCAATTATGTTGACTAGATTCTCATTCAAAGGGACACATAACTTCAAAAGTTCAAAGTTGGAGAAAATGCTTTTTTGTTGACCAGGCGGACATGAGTCTTTTTATAGTTTATATATGACTTATTTGTTTTTGACGTTGTTAATAGTTTATATATGACATATCTCTTTTGACATTACTTTTTTTTTGTGACCAATTCAAGCACAAAAGATCATGCAAAATCCCATTCCAGTCTGCTTGGGATTTCATATAAATTTTACAGGAATATGATATATCAGGGACAGGCTGCTCAGTCTTCACTAATAATGAAATCAAGGCATGATCAGAAGTCCCAACTGGAGAACCAACCTTACTAGTTATAACGCCAGGGGAGTCAGTGTATACGAGGTCCAAGCAATTACCAGACCTGTGAGTAGCTTCATTTATGATTTGCTCACAGCCTGATTCAGAGGCAAAGTCTAAAGCTCTTAAGCCATGGCGATCGGTAGGAGAGATAGAACTTAACCACTCCCTATGGTGAGCATTAAAATCACCAACAAAGACAAAAGAAGCCTTTCTATCATCTTCTTGTATCTTAGCCATAATGGTAAGAAGACAATCGAAGATAGAATCATCCATGTCTGGATTCCGGTAGATCGAACACAAATAAAAGTTGTTATGCCTGCCACAAACTTTTATTACCTGAATCTCATGACATCCACATTGATAGCAGGACTTATGAGAAGCAGGGTACTCGGTCCTAATATACACCGCCATTCCCCTGGCCCTAGGAATGGCATCACGTTTCAGCATTATTGGCTTCTTAAAACCAGTTATAAGGAGCTCAGATGAGTGCTTCATATTAGAAACCAAAGTTTCTGAGCACAAAAGAATATCATACTGTCTGGACGCAACTGTAAGGTCTTGGATATTTCCATGAAGACCATGAATATTGCAATACAGAAGACGACATTGACGAAATCTAGGACGTACTGGTCCCGGATTTCGCTCAATGTCTCCAGACCGCATAAGAATTAATAGAAATAAAAAAGAGACATCATACTTAAAAACTAGATTAACAAGAATTATAACAAAAACAATATGTACAGAATAATAAAAAAAGTGATTGATGATACCCATAGACTATAGTAAAAAGTCGGAAAAACTGGTCAACATGGAGGAGCCGATACACCATGCAAGGCTAAATACCCTCCAGGATAGCCGCTTCAACTGAAGGGAGGACAGTAAGGATGGTTTTGAGAAGAAAAAATCAGAAAAAGGAAAAGACAACCTCTTGATAAACCACCAGTCATCCATGGCCCTTCTATTAAGCCTGTCCAACACACCATTTAAAAAAAACAAGAGGAAGAAAAAAAAATAATAAGATAGAATAGTGTGCCCGAGTGTACCCTCAAGCAAGAGAACTCTAACCCAAGACAGTGGAAGACCATGGTACAGAGGCTATGGCACTACCCAAGACTAGAGAACAATGGTTTAATTTTGGAGTGTCCTCCTAGAAGAGCTGCTTACCATAGCTAAAGAGTCTCTTCTACCCTTATCAAGAGGAAAGTACACTGAACAAATTGCAGTACAGTAATTAACCCCTTAGGTGAAGAAGTGTTAAGTATCTCATTGTTGTCAGATGTATGAGGAAAGACGGGAATATGTAAAGAATAGGCCAAACTATTCTGTGTAAGTGTAGGCAAAGAAAAAATAAGCCGTGACTAGAGAGAGGGATCCAATGCATTACTGTCTGGCCAGTCAAAGGATCCAATACCTCTCTAGTGGTAGTATCTCAACGGGCGGCTGGTGCCCTGGCCAACCTACTACCTGGAAATAATGCCTTGGTATGGTTTCGTGGTGAGAATTTTAAGAATCTTAAGAATCTTAAGAATTTTTATCAAAATTAACTCTTTAAAACTTGAAATTCTCTTTAAAAAATTGCGCTTTTTAGTTTCATATTCTATATCAAACTTGTAATTGCTCATATTATTGGCATTAATTTTCGTACTGAGTTGTGAAAATGTGTTCTAAGAAAATGTGTAATTTTAGATTATATGAAAACTGGTGTACGAATTCCTTAGAGTTACCGCTAGCCTTTCCTACATGGTGGTCATTAGCATCTATTTCTCTATTTTATTTCAATGAATGATTATTACTGTAAGTTATGTGACCATTTATTTCTGTTTAAGACTATATATTATTGTATATTAGCTGATTATCTATTACCATCTATTCTATGACTTTTTACTATTTTCTATTCAATAACTACTTATTACTGTCTATTCTGTGAATATTCACCTGTCTCTATTCTGTGAATATTCACCTGTCTCTAGTCTGTGAATATTCATTACTGTCCCTAATTTAATGTTTTTCAGACTATCTGATAGTATATATTCTCTGACTAACTATTTTAGGGTATTCTCTAACTGCTAATCACTGTATATTCTATGAGCATCCACTAATGTCTATATTCTGAGGATTTATAATATTCTGTCCTTTAAACAATTCATGAAAGTATATTCTTTAACTATTTATCATAGCCTATTCTTTGTTTGTTTTCCATATTATATTCTGTAACTATTCATCATAGTATATTCTTGAACTATTTTCAATAACCTATTCTTTAACTATTTACCATAGTCTATTATTTGACTATTTTTCATATTATATTCTCTAACTATTCATCATAGTCTATTATCCAACTATTTGCCATAGCATATTCGTTAACTATTTATCATAGTGTATTATTTAGCTATTTATCAAGGCCTATGCTATAATTATTTATCATAGCCTATTCTTTAACTATGCATCATAGTATATTATTTAGCTATTTATCATAACCTTATCTTTAAATATTTATCAAAATCTGTTCTCTAAATATTTATCATAATCTTTTCTTTCGATATTTATCATAGTCCATTTTAACTATGCATCATAGTCTATCATGCATCTTTTATCAGAGCTTATTCTTTGACTATCTATATTAGTGTATTCTTTAACTATCTAGCATGGTTTATGCTTTAACTATTTATCAAAGTCTAATCTTTTACTATTTATCATAGACTAATTTTAAACAACTTATCACAGTCTAATCTTTTACTATTTATCATAGACTAATCTTAAACAATTTATCATAGTCTAATCTTTAACTATTCATCATAGACTAATCCTCAACTATTCGTCCTAGACTAATCTTTAACTATTTTTCATAGACTAGTCTTCAATTATTTATCATAGTTTAATCTTTAACAATTCATTATAGACTACTCTTCAACTATTTATCATAGTCTATTCTCTAGGCCTAACTATCTATAACTGTGATATTCTGTGGCATCGGCCTACACGTTGGGTTAGATGAAAAGAGACGTGTGAAGGACGGCATAGATTGCTCGCAAACCACGAAACAAACTAGCAAGGCATTTCCCTTATACATTATTTATCTATTGTCTTTTTTTTTTATGAGCAGGGAAGTGTAGGATCAGCCAAATACAAAGTGACTCTGATAACGCTGGCCTCTGTAGTAGCGGTGGCCGTAGCGGGAGTGATGGCGGCTATCGGCATTCTGATTTACTCCAGAATTGCATCACGGAGACGTCGTATCAACATTCAGGTGAGTGATATCTCTCTCTCTCTCTCTCTCTCTCTCTCTCTCTCTCTCTCTCTCTCTCTCTCTCTCTCTCTCTCATTGATTTTGGCTCAAAATAAGGGTCAGTCTCCTCTTCATTTTTAGATAATTGATTTTGGTTATAAATACAAGCAAGTTTTGTTTTCTTTCCCTCTAATTAATGTTAAGCAATTAATTTTGGTTCAGAAGTAAAAAGCTAGTATCTCTCTCTCTCTCTCTCTCTCTCTCTCTCTCTCTCTCTCTCTCTCTCTCTTAGCTCTAAATAAGAGCCAGTTTCTTGCTCTGTATTTCTACTTAATTATCATATGAGTTATAAATACAAGCACGTTTTTTCTTACTCTCCTTCTACTTAATTTTATGCAATTAATTCTGGTTGAGAAGTAATAAACCAGTCCCCCCCCCTCTCTCTCTCTCTCTCTCTCTCTCTCTCTCTCTCTCTCTCTCTCTCTCTCTCTCTCTCTCTCGTGGTTCTAACTTTAATGAAGAATGGGTATTCCTGCTTTAGGTTCCTCAAATAGAACTGAACAACATAGTTATTTGAGTAAAGTATCAGATGTTTATACAATCCAATTAATCAAATATTTGCGTACCATTTCTCAAAGTTGTTGGGTCACTGGATGTGTGTTTTAGACGTTAATATTAATTATATTTTTAATGATAATAATTTGTTTCAATAATTTTTAGATATAGTAACTTTAGTGGTCTCGTTTGTTCGTTCGTTGATAATAATAATAATAATAATAATAATAATTATTATTATTATTATTATTATTATTATAACACTCAATTATAATAGACCTACTGAATATAAGCTTAGACGCTTTGTACCGATCTATTACTTGATAGAGTTTCTGCAATCTTATTTAACAGCGAGAGCAGGTAGGAGGAACCAGGAATGATATTTTTCAATGACGATGATGAATATATTTACAATAATAATGATAAACATTGTTTCAGTAATCATATTGGTAATCTCTTCTGTTTGCTATTCCAGAACGTAATCACTGATCTGCAATCGCGGGACAAAGTGGTGTTGCTGAACTCTGAATCTGAAGAAGAATAAATCTGATGGTCTGACTCATATAATATTGGGCAGATTGACGAACTGTAGTAAATTTTTTTAGTGAGGCAGATTTGCACCAACTCGCAGCGGTGCCCCTTTAGCTCGGAAAGGCTTCCTGATCGCTGATTGGTTGGACAAGATCATTCTAACCAATCAGAGAGCAGGAAACTTTTCCGAGCTAAAAGGGCACCGCTGCGAGTCTGTGCAAATGCACCTCGTTAAAAAAATTGAGTATAGTACTATCCTGCGGTATTTACTTTAGATTAATCTGATAATGCAACTACTGGGTTTGGCTTGGGAGGAACCTGATACAGAAAGATAAAGAGGTAGGCTGAGAATTAGATGGCGAGATAAGGTGAAGGATGACGTGGAGAGAAGAGGTTTGGTGGAAGGCATTGGAGAGGACGCATCAGGCAACCGACCCCTTATTTTTGGGAAAGAAGAGATGATGAAATTGCCGTCACAACTGGTATGGTCATCGACGCCCAAAAGGAGAAGACGAACATATGGTTGAATTCGAAGTTCTGAAATATTAAAATTATTTATCAAGTCTGAAAGATAATGATTCGAAAATATTTTGAAAAGTAGGAATTTCTTGTTTAAATTTCTTTTAAGACTTAAATGCAACATGAAAGCGTAAGATTTTCAGTTGTATGAACAAATATCTATCCCAAGAATAAAAGATGTTTACAGTTTGTTAGAAATAGTATTGTTGAGAGTATTTTTCCATTTACTTTTGAAATTAAGGTATGTTTTTAATATAATAGCTTTTCTATATATGTCTGTATGAGCAATTTATGCTCATATTTAAAGTCTTCCAAGGGTGTTTGAATAATTCTGTTATTATACCTTGTTATCATTTAATTGCAAATCACTAAAATTGAATGATATTCCGAAGGATGTATACGTAAGGAAAGTTTTTAAATGTTTAATAAAAGTAATTTACCAAAAGTTATATTATTTTTATACATTTCTGAGTGCTAAATATAGCATTATCTTTTCGTATAATACACATTGATAGATTTATAGATAAACTTGAAAATATTTGGAAACTTCGTGATCATTATTAGTTTTAATTATGAAAAATAGATAAAGTACTCGCTATTGAATATACAAATAGGCCTACATTTAAAAGAAAATAGGCATATTACTTCTCATGTAACGTTTTATACATTACTACAAGAAAATTGTATATGCGATGTATCAATGATGTTGCACATCATGTACAATACAATAAAGATCCATATATTGTGATATAAAACTGTGCAAAGACCTTCATATGATTATATTTTTTGGTTATAACATCAAATTGCTAGAAATTTTTGTTTATTTCTTTAATTTCATAATTAGATATAAAGATAACTCTGATGTTACATTGTTGTAATTTTTTATTAAGGATACATAAATATACACACATATTTATATATATATATATATATATATATATATATATATATATATATATATATACATATATATATGAATATCTATATATATATTGATATATATATATGTATATATATGATATATATATATATATATATATATATATATATATATATATACAATATATATATATATATATATATATACAATATATATATATATATATATATATATATTTATCTATATATGTATATATATATATATATTTATATATATACATACATATATATATATATATATATATATACATACATATAATCAAGCAACTCAAGTAATTTACTGCACTGACTGTGTGGACTGAATTTTCTTTTACCCTGTGCAGTTTGCTATTTCGGTCATTTGTAATATAATACACATTATTGTGAAAATAAAATGTGCCATTCGACAACCAGTTGATTCCTTTATTCATCTGCGCCTTCATCCCAACCCAAAGACCAGATAAAAGAGAAGGGCTAAGTGTTACTATCGCTTTCAAGAAGCTTTCGTAAGCTGGTGCAAGCGGCAGTGTTTTAGAAATCATGCTCCAGTGTCAATCGAGATATATTCAGGTTTCTTTAGCACTTACCTAAAACAAATGCTAATTAGATTAGCAGTGTCTTCGTGGCCAATGTAGGCGTCTTTCGTAAGCAGCTAATTTTAACGTAGACAGTATTGATTGTCAATATTAGCTTGTGTACGTTAGTATGCATACTCTAAATAAATGCTTATTTACCCTCTAAGTCACGCTTAGTGTAGCTATTTCTACCATAAACTTTTACGAGTATTATTATTATTATTATTATTATTATTATTATTATTATTATTATTATTATTAGCGGTTAAACTATAACTTAAGTTAAAAAAACAGAATGCTATAAACCCTATAAGGCCTCCAACGGGGAAAATAGCCCAGTGAGGAAAGGAAATAAGGAAACGGATAGAAGTGTGCTTGAGTGTCCCCTCAAGCAAGACCTCTAACTAAAGACGGTGAAAGACCTCGGTACAGAGGCTATGGATTCTACTCAAGACTAGAGAACAATGGTTTGATTTTGGAGTGTTTTTCTCCTAGAAGAGCTGATTACCATAGCTAAAGAGTCTCTTCTACCCTTACCAAGAGGAAAGTACCCATTGAACAAATACAGTGCAGTAGTTAACGTCTTGGGTGAAGGAGATTTTTTTTCTGTTATCTTAGTGTTAGTTATATGAGGAAAGAGGATAATGTATGACGAATAGGTCAGACTATTCGGTATGTGCATAGGCAAAGGAGAAATGGGCCGTAATCAGAAAGAGGGGTCTACAATAAATATCAAATAACTGACCTTTGTAGCTTCATATTACTTCGAAATGCATAATAATAATAATAATAATAATAATAATAATAATAATAATAGTAATAATAATAATAATATAATAATAATAATAACAGCTCTACATGATCTAACATTGAATGATAATTAATTATAAGAGTTTGTTATTCATCTCAGATCCATATACTGTATTGGTGATATAGTATGCGAGGGCAGTAAAGGGGCAGATATATTAATATAAGTATGGCAGGTGACGCGCCTCCCTAGAATACAAATTACGACTCTAGGATACATGTACAGTTGGAGTCAAAAGAACGTAGACACTCGGAGGAAATCCTTCGTCAGATGTCTCTAGTGTTCCCATAACAAAACAGAAAAGGTGTTGCTTTTCCTACTACAACTACGAAATGGGCGGAGCCCTCTCCAACCTCGGCAAATCAATGGCAGCAAAGGGGTGTTTTTGCTAGTGAAAGCATTAAAATTGCCATATCTCATTCTGCTTTATCATTTTGACGTTACGAATATCCACTGCAAATACTGAATACACACACCCAAAAACTTATATATATACATATATATATATATATATATATATATATATATATATATATATGATAAATTTTGCACATTTTTACGTGTTTTTCATATTCAAATAAGCCATATATATTTTTAATACATTAATGTATCAAAAATATATATGGCTTATTTGAATATGAAAAACACGTAAAAATGTGCAAAATTTATCATTAATTGAATGCCAAGTAACAAACTACCAATTAGCTACGATGGTGAAGATGGGTTGATTTCAATTCTAAGTACAAAATACCTGAATTCGACAGGTATAAGTACAGAAGAATTGTCATTGACTTTTATCTTTCTTCATGGCCAAGTGGCTTAGTCACTGTCTATACAAGCTTGCCGACCAGGGTTCGATTCCCGGCCGGAGCCAAGCTCTTGTCTTTGTGTGATTTCGCCTGGGGCTCTGATCCCGAGGTCGTTAAGAGAATCCAGACATTAATGAATCAAAAATATATATGGCTTATTTGAATATATATATATATATATATATATATATATATATATATATATATATATATATATATATATATAAACATGTGTGTGTGTATCATGAATCCGCAAAATCATGTAGGAATTATTGGAGTATCGCAGCTAAACATTTCCTTCCGTTAACAGCTACATTAGATTATTTCGACATTAGTCTTGTTCAAGTCACTGATGAAAGAAAAAGTACTTTCAGATATGGTTCGATGTAAAATGATAATAAAAAAAAAACACCATACATGAGTTATACCGGCCTAAATGACATTCAGAGAGAGAGAGAGAGAGAGAGAGAGAGATTCGACCTGAATACATAGTAGTACGTTGGTCAAAATTTGCCCGTAACTTTTTTAGTTAGGTTGGTGACAAACAAAGAGACAAAGGTGAAAACATGACCTCTTTGGCGGAGGTAATAATGATAATAATAATAATAATAATTGGACCAAAACGTAAATTTTGAGAGTTCTGACGAGGTGAATATTGGCCGGCGCACTGAGCCCTTTTATAATTTAGAATTGCAATATATTTCATTGGATTTATTAAACCCAAGTAATTAGTTCTTACCTTTTAAATTCCTGGAATTTATCCATTTATCCAAACCTACCAAAACCTTGTAACCCTTCCAGAAACCACATTATTACTTCCATTCTTGCCTGTTTGTTTTTCAACAATTCCAACTCTTAGTGAGATAAAGAATCCACTTCACGAACATCATGTTCCGAGAGAATGGAGCTTGTAATGTTTCTCAAGAAGATATTTATTTTGAAATTTAGTTTTATGTAAGTGGGGGATATAAACTCGACGCTATCTTTTATCATTTATTATGGAGAGAGAGAGAGAGAGAGAGAGAGAGAGAGAGAGAGAGAGAGAGAGAGAGAGAGAGGGGGGGGTTGGCGAAGAAGTGAGAAGGGGTGAAAGAGTCCGAGGGTGGTGAGAGTGAAAAGGGGTGAGAGTGAGAAGGGGTGAGAGCGAGAAGGAGTGAGAGAGGGAGTGAATATTGAGAGTCAAAGAAGATTGGG
This sequence comes from Palaemon carinicauda, assembly GCF_036898095.1. NCBI lineage: Eukaryota > Metazoa > Arthropoda > Malacostraca > Decapoda > Palaemonidae > Palaemon > Palaemon carinicauda. Next base: position 18,803,543 of record NC_090763.1, on the reverse strand, counting down.
GGGCCAAGATGTTCATTCCATACCAGTTATGTTACAGATGAACTCTTTATGATTAGTTGCCAGCTTGACTCCGCGATATTCATTTCAGTGTTAAAATTACAAACTTCCTTTCTAAGCTCTGATATTATTTAGTTACCGATAATCTGTTGGGCTACGTCTTTATAGGGCGATCTGTGAAACGACAGGAAAAAAAAAAGAATAAAGTCGCGCCATTTTTAGGGAGCAAGACACCAAGGATTTCAATATATAAAAAAGGAATTATATTTGAATAGGAACTAATTTTGGGTCAGAGTTCGTAAACAAATGCACAAAAGCTATCTAGAATATGGCACCAATGGTGCAAGTGGTGGGTGCGCTTTAAAGAACTTAATTTCGAGGTTGTAAGCAAAGTTTCTCTCCCTTTTTAGCTTAGTATTTTCAGTTCGTATTGAATAGTTTCTTTTTTACGGTACATGTGTTTATTTTTCTAGTTTTATTACCCTGGTTTTTGGACAGCTTACTGGAAGATGTAAATGAAAATGTAGCAGCTGGACAGTAATCAGTTTCAGTAATCCGTAATAGTGATGTGGTTAAGGATCAACCTGAAGGAAAAGTGTTTCATGGCGACTGAGACATCTTTGATCAGCTGGTGTCTGATGTTTATGGAACTGGATCGGTTCAAAGTACAGTTGGAATCTACATGGAAGAATTTGGATTCTGTAAAGATGATGGCCTTAAATTAGTCCCTCGTATGACTGAACCCATTCCTGAGAAGATTCAAAGGTCTAGTTTAAGAGTTTCCAGCAAAATACCGGAGAAAACGACCTGAAGAACCAACCATCATAGAGCCCTCAAACTGTGCTGAAAATTGCAGCATCAAGATTCTGATTTTTTTTTCTAGGTTATTGCTTTTCATATGCCCTTTGAGGGTCAATTTATCCCTGCTATATCGGGACCTGTGTCTAGTAGGGTACTGCCAATTTTCCAAACTGTACGACAAATATGTTTGTATATATATGTATATGCATATGTATATATATATATATATATATATATATATATATATATATATATATATTTGATAAATTTTGCACATTTAGACGCGTTTTCATATAAAATAAGCCATATATTTTTGATACATTAATGTCTGAATTCTCTTAACGACCTAGAGATCAGAGCCCCAGGCGAAATCACACAAAGACAACAGATTCTGACTGGCCGGAAGTCGAACCTGGGTCCAGAAAACTTGTAAGAACATGGACATACCACTTGGCCTAGTGGTATGTCAATGTTCATATTTCCAGGACCAGAATTCGACTCCCGGCCAGTCAGAAGGTGTTGTCTTTGTGTGATTTCGCCTGGGGCTCTGATCCCGAGGTCGTTAAGAGAATACAGACATTAATGTATCAAAAATATATGGCTTATTTTAATATGAAAAACGCGTCTAAATGTGCAGAATTTATCAAATTGGCCTGGGCACCAACCACCCGTTGAGATACTACCGCTAGAGAGTTATGGGACACTTTGACTGGCCAGACAGTACTACATAGGACCCTTCTCTCTGGTTACGGTTCCTTCCCTTTGCCTACCCATACACCGAATAGTCTGGCCTATTCTTTACAGATTCTCATCTATTCTCATACACTTGACAACACAGATTACCAAACAATTCTTCTTCACTCAAGGTGTTAACTACTGCACTGTAATTATTCAGTTGCTACTTTCTTCTTGGTAAGGGTAGAAGAGACTCTTTAGCTATGGTAAGCAGCTCTTCTAGGAGAAGGACACTCCAAAATCAAACCATTGTTCTCTAGTCTTGGGTAGTGCCATAACCTCTGTACCATGGTCTTCCACTATCTTGGGTTAGAGTTCTCTTGCTTGAGGGTACACTCGGGCACACTTCTATCTAGTTTCTCTTCCTCTTCTTTTGTCAAAGTTTTTATAGTTTTTATAGGAAATATTTATTTTAATGTTGTTACTATACATAAAATATTTTATTTTTCTTTATTTCCTTTCCTCAACTGGGCTATTTTCCTTGTTGGAGCCTCTGGGCTTATAGCATCTTGCTTTTCCAACTAGGGTTGTAGCTTAGCATTTAATAACTATAATAATAATGATATAAATGTATGTATAAATATATGTATGTATATATATATATATATATATATATATATATATATATATGTATGTATATATATGTATATATATATGTATATACATATGTATATATACATACTTATATATACCCTCCCAGCGGGAAGGGGGTAGCCTCGCCCTGCCAGCGAGAAGGGGGGAGCCCCGCCTTAACAGCGGAAAGGGGGGAGCCCCGCCCTGCCAGCGGAAAGGGGGGAGCCCCACCATGCCAGCGGGAAGAGGGGACCTCCGCGCTGCCAGCGGGAAGGGGGTGCCCCGCCCTGCCAGCAGGAAGGGGGGAGCCGCGTCCTGCCAGCGGGTAGGGGGGAGATCCGCCCTGCCAGCGGGAAGGGGGCAGCTCCGCCCTGCCAGCGGGAAGGGGGGAGCCCCGCCCTGCCAGCGGGAAGGGGGGAGCCCCACCCTGCCAGCGGGAAGGGGGAGCCCCGCCCTGCCAGCGGGAAGGGGGGAGCCCCGCCCTGCCAGCGGGAAGGGGAGAGCCCCGCCCTGCCACTGGGAAGGGGGCAGCTCCGCCCTGCCAGCGGGAAGGGGGCAGCTCCGCCCTGCCAGCGGGAAGGGGGGAGCCCCGCCCTGCCAGCGGGAAGGGGGGAGCCCCGCCCTACAAGTGGGAAAGGGGCAGCTCCGCCCTTCCAGCGGAAAGGGGGCAGCTCCGCCCTGCCAGCGGGAAGGGGGGAGCCCCGCCATGCCAGCGGGAAGGGGGGAGCCCTGCCCTGCCAGCGAGAAGGGGGGGAGCCCCGCCCTGCCAGCGGGAAGGGAGGAACTCCGCCCTGCCAGCGGGAAGGGGGTAGCCCCACCCTGCCAGCGAGAAGGGGGGAGCCCCGCCCTAACAGCGGAAAGGGGGGAGCCCCGCCCTGCCAGCGGAAAGGGGGGAGCCCCACCCTGCCAGCGGGAAGGGGGAGCCCCGCCCTGCCAGCAGGAAGGGGGAAGCCGCGTCCTGCCAGCGGGTAGGGGGGAGATCCGCCCTGCCAGCAGGAAGGGGGAAGCTCTGCCCTGCCAGCGGTAAGGGGGGAGCCCCCCCCCCCGCCAGCGGGAAGGGGGGAGCCCCGCCCTGCCAGCGGGAAGGGGGGAGCCCCGCCCTGCCAGCGGGAAGGGGGAGCCCTGCCCTGCCAGCGGGAAGGGGGGAGCCCCGCCCTGCCAGCGGGAAGGGGAGAGCCCCGCCCTGCCAGCGGGAAGGGGGCGGCTCCGCCCTGCCACCGGGAAAGGGGCAGCTCCGCCCTGCCAGCGGGAAGGGGGGAGCCCCGCCCTGCCAGCGGGAAGAGGGGAGCGCCGCCCTGCCAGCGGGAAGGGGGGAGCCCCGCCCTGCCAGCGGGAAGGGGGGAGCCCCGCCCTGCCAGCGGGAAGGGGGGAGCCCCGCCCTTCCAGCGGGAAGGGGGGAGCCCCGCCTTGCCGGCGGGAAGGGGGGAGCCCCGCCCTGCCAGCGGGAAGGGGGGGAGCCCCGCCCTGCCAGCGGGAAGGGGGGAGCCCCCCCTCCCAGCAGGAAGAGGGGAGCCCCACCCAGCCAACAATAGAGTGTTCCTGTATCTGGCTTATTTTTTAAAAAAAAAACATGAAGGGTGGAATCAGGAAGGCAGTTATGAAAAGCAAAACAAGAATCTTGAAGACTTTTTCTTTCTCTCCATGAGGATGAAGAAGTTTTCAAGATCCTTGTTTTGAAGCCTTCTTCTTCCTCATGGAGAGAAAGAAGTCTTCAAGATTCTTGTTTTGAAGACTTCTTCTTCCTCATGTAGAGAAAGAAGTCATCAAGATTCTTGTTTTGAAGACTTCTTTCTTCTAAGAAGAAGGGGATCAACGACAAGTGGAATCAGGAAGGCAGTCATGAAAAGCAAAACAAGAATCTTGAAGACTTCTTTCTCTCCATGAGGAAGAAGAAAGTCTTCAAGATTCTTGTTTTGAAGACTTCTTCTTCCTTATGGAGAGAAAGAAGAAGTCTTCAAGATTCTTGTCTTGAAGATTTCTTTCTTCTAAGAAGAAAGGGATCAACGACAAGTGGAATCAGGAAGGCAGTCATGAAAAGCAAAACAAGAATCTTGAAGACTTCTTTCTCTCCATGAGGAAGAAAAAGTCTTCAAGATTCTTGTTTTGAAGACTTCTTCTTCCTCATGGAGGGAAAGAAGAAGTCTTCAAGATTCTTGTTTTGAAGACTTCTTTCTTCTAAGAAGAAAGGGATCAACGACAAGTGGAATCAGGAAGGCAGTCATGAAAAGCAAAACAAGAATCTTGAAGACTTCTTTCTCTCCATGAGGAAGAAGAAAGTCTTCAAGATTCTTGTTTTGAAGACTTCTTCCTTATGGAGAGAAAGGAGAAGTCTTCAAGATTCTTGTCTTGAAGATTTCTTTCTTCTAAGAAGAAAGGGATCAACGACAAGTGGAATCAGGAAGGCAGTCATGAAAAGCAAAACAAGAATCTTGAAGACTTCTTTCTCTCCATGAGGAAGAAAAAGTCTTCAAGATTCTTGTTTTGAAGACTTCTTCTTCCTCATGGAGGGAAAGAAGAAGTCTTCAAGATTCTTGTTTTGAAGACTTCTTCTTCCTCATGGAGGGAAAGAAGAAGTCTTCAAGATTCTTGTTTTGAAGACTTCTTTCTTCTAAGAGAAAAGGGATCAACGACAAGTGGAATCAGGAAGGCAGTCATGAAAAGCAAAACAAGAATCTTGAAGACTAATAACTTGTTTATTTGAAAGGATTCGGACAGAAAATACAGGAAGAAGAGGAGACAGGAAAAATAAAGTATCCGAAAAGGAGAACTAGGTATTATTTGTTGATCATTTTACGATTGTGCGGATTTGTAATGAGAAAGTATAGCCCATAATGTTGAAGATTCAAAAATTAAGATTGTGCAGAATAAGGCGGAAACAGCACAGAAGTAGAGAATATTGAAGAACCAAATCCGAAATAGTCTTCAAAATTCTTCCAACTCGTTGTTCGACTTCAATTAGTTTTTCTTCATCAATAGGAAAGTTGCATGCTTTCCTATCAGAGCTCCAAAAGATTCTTAGTCTCTCTGTCAGGAGAAATATGGAATACCGGGGCATTTCCAAATCGGATTAAATTTGTCATTCGCCTTGAGTAGGAATGTTAGAAAAGGTAAAAAGATGGTTT
>NC_090763.1:18788315-18793315 GCF_036898095.1 Palaemon carinicauda | reverse complement strand
ATTGGAATGATAAATCTAACCACCTCCTGTTACAGCTGTACTTATATGCTGAATGTTTATGAGCTTTCTATATCATATTTCAGTTAATGTTTGCTATTGTTATTAGAGTTATTATTATTACATGCTAAGCTACAACCCTAGTTGGAAAAGCAAGATGCTATAAGCCCACCTCCCAACAGGGAAAATAGCCCAGTGAGGAAAGTAAACAAGGAAAAATAAAATATTTTAATGAATTTCAATACATTTAAAACAGGAATGAACACTAGACAATAAGAAATAAAATTTTATTTGCATATCCTTTTACACAAGAAGTAAGTTTTTCTTCTGTGGTTAGCGATAACATTTTAATACTTTGCTGATAAACTTAACACATTCTCAAATCTGGGTCGCCAGGGATTCTTACAAAAACATATATCAATAATTCACAGCTGTTCCCGTGTTTATTTTTAATAACGTAACTGATTTATTTTAGTAACTAAAGTAAATTTATGTAAGACAAGCGAGCCATCCTCAGAAATAGCCTACTCTCGCGACCCTAATTTGGGTATCAACCCTGGGGTTTGGGAACCACCACAATTTACCACAAGAACACACAATGACCAATGTAGGCTAATCACAAGCCTCTGGAATCTTGTTGAATATTATTATTATTATTATTATTATTATTATTATTATTATTATTATTACTAACGCTCAAATTGTAGGCTAATTATAGTTCCAAAAGCAAATATACGAAAAGTATTCCAGCAAAGACGGTTTCATAAAAGTGTAGTTAGACCAACTTTGGTGTATGGAGCTGAAACTTGGCTAATAAAGAAGACTCAAGAAAGGAAGTTAGAAGTGGGAGAAATGAGGTTGTTCTGGTGGTTGTGTGAAGTCACGAGATGGGTCAGGATAAGAATTAGTAGTTCAGAGGAATAGTCAAAGTAGAAGTGTCGAAATTAATTCTGCAAAGAAGACTAGGCCTACAAGAAGATCACTGTTCCGAAGGGTCATAAACATGGAGATGGATGGGGGAAGGAAGTAGGGAAGGACAAAGTTCAGGTGGAAAGATAAAGTACTTGCTTTAAGGGCTCCTTTACTGGTCCTATACTGCAAGGGAACCCTACTCGCTACAGGACCTTTGCAGTTATTTCATCGTGTGCATTCCAAGACGCATTTAGCAAAAGACATGCGGGAAAAAAGGATTAGGAGAACAGGATGCCAAGGATAGAAGATAATGAATAAGGCTTAAACGAAACAGCTACCCCACATAAAGATGGTTAGGCCTAAAGGCTGTAGATAAAGAAGACTAGTTAATTACTTCTACGCCTTTGGGTAACCGAGAATTACCCATTCCTATTAACTTGATTGATAATGGTTGAATAATTGTAATTCTAATAACAAACTATTGTCTTCACACTCACCGATATCTTTAAATCATGAGGTCGGTTACCTTGATGCGTCTTCTCCAACTATTTTTATCGAAAGAACAGTCCCCCATCAAATCCTTCTTCTCCAAATCCTCCTTCACTTTATCACGTCATTTATACCTCTGCATCCCTCTTGACCTCTCATCTCCCAAAAGGTTTTACCAACTTCTCAAAGTCCTCTTCACTACCTCCTCATTCATCCTTGCTACATGTCTATACCACCTCAATCTTGACTTTCCTATCATGTAAGTAATCTAAATCTCACTGTCATATCTCTTAATTTCTTCATTTGACGAGATCAAAAACTACCTTGAAATGTAATTTTCACTTTATTCCAGTTTCTGATCCTCTTTGCCGTTTTTAATGACCATGTTTCTGAACCATACATCTACACTGCCGGATTACGATGCACAGGATCTCAATATCTGGTTTATTCAACATTTTAGTTGTATGCTACACTACCCGTGCCACTTTTCAATTCCCCCTCCCCCTAAAAAACAGCTTTTCCACCCTTGGACCTATCTTTCCTCCAAGCCTCCACCCTGGCTCAAGGTAAAACTGAAGTATTTGACGTTTACCACGTGTTTAAATTTAGTCCATGTGGCCTTTTCTAACCTGTACATATACTCGATCTCCATCGTGCTTGCCAGACGCAATGACCTCAGTTTTACCCTCATTGACCCTCACGGCAACGCATTCTATAAATTCCAGTCCCTCTTAACCACGGTCCGGGTTCCAGGTTCCTGTTGCTTTCTTCACAACACTATGATTGTGGGCACACTGCTAGAAACGTTGGTGCAAAGAGCTGCAATATATAGAAAGTTCATTGTCATTATTTACCTACTACACAGAGACCACAGCTTACATACTTTTACACAAAACTTCCAAAGCCTGTCTAATATATCGGGCGACTTCTTTAGTTGGCGTTTCAAACTTCCTTAATTTTATGCCATTCCTTCTAAATTTTCTTAGTTATTTAGAACTAAGCATTTGCTCAGTTGTATCATCAGCCTCACTACACAACACTAAGCCTATCCTTTTCATCCATGTTTCTATCATTTCCTTTTAAATTATCATATTCAAGCTTGTTTTCATAACTACTACTTAGCGTCAAGTTCTCTTATGTAATCAATTCTGCCATTACCTCATTTTGGTCAGTTCAGTTTTCTTTTCTTCTATTTTAATTTAATTTGCCGCTTTACTTTTTATTCCTTTCTTGAGTTATTGCTTTTTATACTTTCTAACGTTCTTGTCATTTTCTGTAACGATTCTTTAGTTTTCATAATCACATCTGCATCAAGGAATTCCCATAGATTTTCGTACCTAATGGTTTTGACTCATTACATCCATAATCAGCATAACAGAAAGGGCAATAAAATGTACCAATCTCTTCTATTATTATTATTATTATTATTATTATTATTAGTATTATTATTATTATTATTATTAGCTAAACTACAACCCTAGTTGGAAAAGCAGGATACTATAAGCCCAAGTGCTCAAACAGGGAAAAGTAGCATTGTGGGGAAAGAAAATAAAGAAAAAATAAGCTACTTGAGATGTAACAATTAATGAAAATAAAATATCTTTAACTCCGTAACAACGTTAGAATAAACCTATCCCATTTTATCATTATTATTATTATTATTATTATTATTATTATTATTATTATTATTATTATTATTACTGCTCCCCTTGTTCTTTTAAACACCACATTTACTGGCATGGTCCTCTTCTTTTTTCTTAAATACCATAACGTAACATGACCAGTCGAGTTAAAAACTGCCTAATCTCTTCCTCGAATTGTCTTCTTCCATGTAAAGACAATTAAAACTTTAGAGCTATCTCTAATGGAACCATATTTCTGTCCTATATTCTTCACAATCTGTGTAATCTCATATCAAATGTTCTGTCTAGACTAAAGCAGTTGGGAAAATACTGTTATGTTCATATAATCATATAATCCTTCTTTGATAAGCATTCTTCAGAATACCGTTAAAACTTCTTCCCGGTCATTTATTATTATTATTATTACCAGCTAAGCTACAACCCTAGTGGGAAAAGCAGGATGCTATAAACCCAGAGGCTCAAACAGGGAAAATAACCCAGTGAGGAAAGGAAAAGGGGAAAATAGAATATCTTAAGAGGAGTAACAACATTAAAATAAATTTATCCTATACAAACTATAAAAACTTTAACAAAACAAGAGGGAGAAAAATAAGATAGAATAGTGTGCTCAAGTGTACCCTCAAGCAAGAGAACTCTAACCCAGGACAGTGGAAGACCATGGTACAGAGACTAGAGAACAATGGTTTGATTTTGAAGTGTCCTTCTCATAGAAGATCTGCTGACCTTAACTAAAGAGTCTCTTCTACGCTTACCAAGAGGAAGTAGCTACTGAACAATTACAGTGCAGTTGTTAACACCTTGAGTGAAGAAGAATTATTTGGTAATCTGTGTTGTCAGGTGTATGAGGACAGAGGAGAATATGTAAAGAATAGGCCAGACTATTCAGTGTGGATGTGTGTAGGCAAGGGGATAATGAACCGTAACCAGAGAGAAAGATCCAATGTAGTACCACCTGGCCAGTCAAAAGATCCCATAACTCTCTAGCGGTAGTATCTCAACGGGAGGCTGGTGGCCAACCTACTACCTACAAACATATTGCTCTAGAATTTAACCTTCCTACGCTATACCAAACGCTGGGCAATCTGGGTATGCGCGTTTGTCAAGTATGCCTACGTACAGTCAAATGCAATAGTCCTGTCGTCTCCAGTCCCCCTCTGTCACCCCCAATATCAATAGATTCCAGAACTTCGGGTGTAGAAAAGTTTGGTAGTTAGGAGGGAGGACAACTTGCGGGAGGGGGCTGGAGGACGGGCTGGGGAAGTACGACTTGTTAGCGCTGTAAGGTGTGTGATGGCAAGGGAAGCACAAAACATTAAGTATGAACTTAAGTGCCATATATCACACGATCCGATCCCAGTTTTATGATTATGAGGATTCTAATTTATATTTGCTGTATTATTTGCTATACCATTCTCGCGAACAACTTGTTGACAAAAAGGATCGATGATTAGTTTGGCATTTATTATGTCCTGAGTGAAAAATCTTACGTAAACATATGCTAGGAGTTTCTCTCTCTCTCTCTCTCTCTCTCTCTCTCTCTCTCTCTCTCTCTCTCTCTCTCTCTCTCTCTATATATATATATATATATATACTGTATATATATATATATATATATATATATATATATATATATATATATATATATATATATATATATATATATATATATATATATATATATATGGGTGTATGTGTGTGTGTCGAAAGTGTGATTCTAAAGGCGGGGAAGGAGGCATTTTATTTGAAAGTAATTCACTATCAATTCATCAGTATCATAATATTTTTCAGCAATGATTCCAAATCACAAATACGTTGTATAGACCCGCTTGTTGTTATTCCACATAACATTCTAACAGAAAGGTTATTGCCTAAAATACTGAACCTTAGTATAGTTCGGAAATTTTGTCCAGACTGAATAACCTTACTTATACCAATTCACGAGTCCAATAACAACTCATT
>NC_090763.1:18715815-18783315 GCF_036898095.1 Palaemon carinicauda | reverse complement strand
GTATTACAAAACTATCTTTAAATATTTATAATAATATAATACTAAATAATAATGTATTTTTGAGAGTTTGTGTACTTTAAATGTATTAGAATATTATTGATATGAAAATTTAAGGAAGAAAGAACAAAGCGAACGCATCTAATATTCCGAAACAAAAATAATTCCGCAAAAATTAACCTCCCTCGAAAAGAATTTAGAAGTCGATTTGTGACCAAGAAATGGCAGACGCCTTATGTTTCATTCGAATTTAATGCCATATAGATTCATAATTTGTTATCTGGGGCATAATATTAATAATTGAATATTATATAGTTTAGTATTTAAAATATAGGAATTTCCAAGAATGGCAAACCATTGAAGCTCCGTCGGTAGCTGCAGTGTTGCCACATGTGGGAATTTATCTCTAGATTTGGGGATTTTAGGTATCTGATGGGGATATTCTATACAATTTTTTATGAAGAATAAACAAAGATGAGTTAATTTTTATATTGTTGCAATTAGTTTACATGCAATTACATGAAGTATAGTGAGTAATTTCTATATTTGTAAAACCTACATGGTCAGAAGAAAATATATTTCTGGAAATGGGGATTTTTGGATTGTTTTGGGGATTTTTTATCATAAGTTTTGGGGATTTTTAGACTAACCTACCTGGCAACACTGGGTAGCTGGCCGGCGTTGTCAGTCTTACGTGTTTACTAAGGTATTGAAGTAGTGCTGTTTTGTGTATGTTGTGTTTTGGGTGTATTATCGGTTTTATTTTCCACCAAGCTTTAGCATGCTATTAGATTAGGATGTGCTTCGCTATGTCAAAGCTTTTATTCATTGATCTATGCGTGATTTAGTTCTAAATTAAGTGTTAAGAAAAGGCGGGCTGCTGTGAGGAACTTCATGGTGTGTGTTGTGTTTACATTTGGTTAATTTAAGATACACCGCTTATTATTGGTAAGTAAACCCTATTGGTGTCTTCAATGGTCAAAATAGAGTTGATATGTCCGTAATTGCAGGGTATTCCATGAAAATTTGTAGTTGCTGTAAAAATTAACGCTTATTGAAATTAGCGTGAGGCAAGCCTACCAAACTCCAGCTAATTCTCAAGGGGCAGCCTTGGCTAGTCTTCTAGCAATAGACCTATGTCTTGGGAAAAACTGTGGGTAAATATATGGTACTTTAATAGTACTGTAAAACTTTACCAAAACCATTAGAAGAACGTGAAGTGAATCATAGATACAGTAATTAATTTGATTTTCAGCCACTTGCATGAACCATGTATTTATTTTTCCAACTGGTTATCTTGTGAATATTTTGCATTTCTAACCATTATTAGTGCTGCAAATCACTCTTATGCTAGCATTCACCCCCCCCCAAAAAAAAAAAAAACGGCTTCTACTGGGGTCCCCAATAATTGTCCTTGTATAAGGTGGGCCAAAGACGGTTAATATATGGGTAAAGTTTTACTGTATAACAGATTCTCGTTTGAACATAAAATATGTTTTCCTGTAGTAAATAACGTAATTTGACCTTCATTTCAACCGCAAACAAACAAGAACCAATTCGACTAACTTTAAGTAGCCAAACTGGTTGGTGTTATTATGGATGAAATGGTCAAAATCGGAGCCTTTGTAGTTTATGGGGACAGGCCTTTGACCGGTGTGACGGTCTGAACAATCCCCCGGTATCGGAATTCTCCCTGACATTGTATAATGGTTCTTTTCCGCCATTAGTTCGCTTCGCTCGCATGAAAATAAAACATCAAGCTCGTATGTACTGGCAAGCGGTAATGTTGAGCTGCGCATGCTGACATTACCGGAAAATAAAACGTCAACCTCGTATGCACTGGCAAACGGTAATGTTCGCGCATGCGCAGATTATCAAGGAGAATTCTGAGACCGGGGGAACGTTCAGACCATCACACCGGCCGAAAATAGAGTAAAAAAAGTCCGAAATCTGCCCTTTTTCACGGGAATGATCACGGAATGAAATAATATTAATTTCACTAGTTTTGTAATTGCTTGTCCCAACAATTTACGTACTAGGACCACTCTGGTCATGGATGTCGGAAACGTGCGGAGAAAAAAGTCCGAAATCTGCTCTTTTTCGCGGGAATGGTCACGGAATTAAATAATATTAATTTCACTAGTTTTGTAATTGCTTGTCCCAACAATCTACGTACGAGGACCACTATGGTCATGGATGTCGGAAACGTGCGAGAAAAATGGACAACCAAAATTCCCCTCCTAACCTGACCTACAAGCCGTGTCCTTACCTTCCTCGTGAACTAACAGGGGGGGGGGCCCCAAACACTGTCGCTAACATACAAACCCAACCTAACCGAACCTAGTAGTTCCCAGGTCACTACCCCTACCCGGGGGCAAGCCCAAGGACCCCCTTCGTAAGTCTCTCTCCTACACAAAAAAAGGTATGGGCAGCTCTCAAAATTATATCTTAACCCCATTGTCATAGTAAAAAAGTTACTCAGGCTTACCTTAATATTCGATGTCGCAACATCACCAATTGTACACTTCTCACATGGACCCCTAAAGTCCCCTAAGAGGCCTTCTCGAAATGAATAATGAAAGAATTTGGGGGTAACGAGTAAAATCACGTAGGTGTATATACATTAGAGTCTTAATCGAATCAATTTGATCAATATGAGTGATAAACTCAACAATATCGCTCAAAGAGTAACTGTACAAAACATGTCTATCCATTATGGCGGTTAGAGTTTGAAAGGGTCGACTCCAGGTCAATCTCGGGTCATGGGGGGGATTAAAAATTTGAAATCACGTGGCCAACAAAAGGTTTAGTTCTGTTGCTTTGTTCAACACTGGCTTTATCTACCGAAATATCTTAACTAGATGTTGGCTAGCCTAACATTTGGTTGTATATAAAACAAATTAGTATTCGGCATAATTTCAGGACGTGTCCCAACGAAATAACAATCTTAACAAGAGGTTAAAAATGAAGATTGTTGGAATTACCGAAAACATAAGTCCAAACATCAATAACTGTTTAAGCTTGCGCCACCAGCTGATAGGCGAACCGAGCGCCGCCAAACGGGTGTTATTATAGTCAGGCAGGAAACAATGCTTGCGGGAAATTTTACGATCGAGTAAGTTGGCCGTGGCTTCAGCGGACGACGCATTGTAACGACCTTTCCCTAACCTAACAATTCATGATGATTATGATAGCAGTATCAAATATCACTATAAATGATGTGTCCCTAAAAACTACAAACTTAACAAAGAGGTAAATATGTAGATTGACGGGACAGTATTAAATTGTAAAAACGAACGTTTCTTAGACTGGGATGACACGGGCTCTATCTATCGGGAAAGTTGGAAACTAAGCAGGAGCTACCCGTGACTTGCGTTCGGACCGTGCAGAACTTAGAAAATATTGCCGTGGTAAAGGTAAATTATGATATTATTCAAAATGATAAAATATGATAAAATAACATCATATTATGGTATGTTGGATCATTGTAAAGAACATCTTCCCCATAATGAAAAACGATTTGGCTAGTAATAAGAAAGATATCGCCCTGTCCCCAAAAACTACAGACACGTCTTTTTTTTTATATATATTCTGTTAAAATGTTTGAATTTAATGACGTTCAAATTCCATGTCACTTCACTCACATATGTACTGCGAACACTAATAATAGCAATGTTACGCAACGTTACCGACGTTACGATGGCATTGCTAACGTTAGCAATGCTACGATAATATTAGCATGTGTATTTTAAAGCATTTTTTCATATACCTTTTACATAATATATAAAATGGTACAAAAGGGTACAGAACCCAACAAACCCACCTAACCTAACCTAGAAGTTCCCCGGTCACAACCCCTAACCGGGGGGCAAGCCCCCTGGCCCCCTTCCCAGGTCACAGCCCCTAGCCAGGGACAAGCCCCCTGGCCTCCTTCCCAGGTCACAAACTTGTACTGGCAAGAGGTAATGTTGAGCTTCGCACTCTAAAAACATTAAAATTAAAGAAATGAATGACGCACTTTTATGTCCCGGATCGGCGTTTCTTCTTGGTTTTAGATACCTTACTTTGGGTATTGCAGTAATATACGTGAACGATAGGAAGGAATGGCACTTGTAGCACTGTAGATGGTGAGGTATTACATTGTGTGATTTAAAGAAATTATCAACATTGGATGTCGTATCAAAACAAATCACCATGAACTTTAGCAAATGCTTTTAAGTATGGAATACTGCAGCCGTTACAAGTTTCTATAACTTCCTCCATCACAAAATACGAAAAAAAAAGCTCACTTAAAATAACAAACCTGACTAGGACAAAGGTATCCACGGAAAAGGATTTATTGGGAGGGGTATGAAGAGACCACGTAAAGAGATAGGGAAAGGGGGCAGGGAATTATTAACCCCCACCCCCTGTGCAAACTTTCCATACGTATGGGTTCGTGATTGGTTAACGGTAAAACAACGGAGTCTAGAGAGTAAACATGAATGAACTAGAATGGGAAACTTGTCCAGAGCAAGTATTTATGTGAAATCTGGGTGTGACAAGGTAATAACAAAATGTATAAAAGTAATATAGCAAGATAAAATGGAATGTATGATAAATAATATTTAATGGGAATATAAAATGGGGTGATTTTATAAGGTATCGCTTAATAAAACGAGTAATACTGTGGTCAAACGTAATATGTATACGAGGGTATTACATAAAGGGAATGGTATAGTTGTACTGGATCAAGTCATATACTTGAATAAAGTGGGTGAAGTCGAATAGTTAAATTTGGTGGGTAGAGAAGAAGAAATCCTATTGGTGGAGGTGGAGTGTATGCGCGGGGGGAGGAGATTATGCGCAGAAGGTCGAAACCTGCTGTGTACAAAAGCAACTACAAGCAAACCATAGAATGAAAAAAAATAAATGAAAAACACTGCTAATGTTAGCATGTTACGCTGACATTGCTACTGTTAGATTGTGGAGCTCAATGTTATTGTATTTTTTCATCGGGTTATCCAAGAAGGTAATGTATAGAGAAGAAAATGCTCATTTTACCATTATATACATTTTCCCCACCCAAAACCCTGAGTTCCCACTGGGGGTTCCCCATTCTCGTTGGATATAATATATATATATATATATATATATATATATATATATATATATATATTTCTGAAACTATTCATTTGCGACGGGAACAAGTGTCATTTTCGAAGGGAGTGAAATCTTTTCTATAAAAAAAAAAGTATTTTTTTCCCTAGATTACATTGCCCTGTAATATAGTAAAATAATACCAATATGTGATAGTTTAATTGCTAGCGAAAATGAAATTCGCTATAAGAAATGGACGAGTGCTGGCTAGTTTGTTGTTTTTCTCTATATGTTTAATGGGGGCTGGGGCATGATGACTTACATATCGGATGACTTAAATGTGAAGTATGTTTTTCACTCAAGTCCATTGATTACATCTGAGAGACTGAAGGGGACTTACTGTGCATGCTTTTTAAACCAATGAACAACTTACAATTACTTTTTTCCTACGTTCGCCTTCAGTTTCAAGTTAACCACCATCTCGTAAAGATGTCTGGAAGGGTGAACTTAAGGGAAGTACATCAATCTATTTCGAAATTAGTATAATTATGTTTATGTCGGCAATTGATTATGATGGAAATGCTCTCCGTTCAGTAAGCTATTGTTACTCGTGAAATTGAAAAAATAACAGCGAAATAATGCCTCAAAGGTCTGATTCTGACTTAATATTTAGGGAAGACCAGCACGTTTCTACTGCAAAGCTTCTGTAAAGATTGCAAGGACAAAGAGAGAGAGAGACTGAGACTGTGTCAATTATAAGGTAAGGATTTATTTGTGATTTACTTTAGTTTTGTGACCTGGAAAGGGGAGTCCTGGTAGCGGTCGTGACCTGGGAAGGGGGGTCTTGGGGCTTGCCCCCCGGCTAGGAGTTGTGACCTGGGAAGGGGGTCCGGGGGGCCGTGACCTGGAAACTACTAGCTTAGGTTTGGTGGGTTTGTTAGGTTCTGTACCCTTTTACAAATCTCAAAAGTGTTAAATAATCATGTTTGGCCTATTTTCAGCCACTTACATGAACCATATATTTTTCCAACTGGTTATCTTGTGCTTATTTTGCATTTCTGACCATTATTATTGCAGCAAATCACTCGTCTATGACATTTCCCCACCCAAAAAACCCGGTTTCCCACTGGGGTCCCCATAATTTACTTTACATAAGGGGGTCCAAAAACTCATGAACAGGTGGTTTGCCCCAATAATCAAGGTCAGAAATGCATAAAACATAAGATTGCTAGTAGGAATAATATATGGTTCATGTGTTTGGCTAGAAATTAAAGTATCATATATTTACCCCAAAAACTCATGAACTGGTGGTTTGCCCCCAATAATCATGGTCAGAAATGCTTAAAACACAAGATAGCGAGTAAGAAAAACATATGGTTCATGTATTTCGTTAGAATTTAGTATATAGGCTATTTACTGGGTTAATATATGATACTCTAATTTCTAGCAAAACTGGAATTCACTATAAGAAATTGACGAGTGCTTGGTAGTTTGGTATTTTTCTCTATATGTTTAATAGGGGCTGGGGCATATAAAATTAAATACAGTATTGGTCTATTAAAATGTGAAATATATTTCTGACCATAAATATTGAGGCAAACTACCTAATCATAAATTTTCCTACCCACCCTTTAAAAACAATTAGGCGGATCTCGGTGGGAAGTCGGGATTTTGGGTGGGGAAACACCAAAAGAAATGCATAAGAAACACTAGGTAACCAGTTGGAAAAATGCATGGGATGTGGAAGTGACGAGAAACTAAACTCAAAATTACTTATACAGTAATTCATAATCCCAACCTTCAAATGGTTTTTGCTCTACTGTCTTGCTTTGTTTCCAAAAATGAACACTGCTTCTCTGTTCTGGATGTACTGTGCATGCCATCCTTGTTGGTCATTATTTCGTTAAATGTTTATATTAAAGAAATTTGTTTTAGTGATTTAAAAACGAGAATATAGGGTTGTTGTGGCCTGATTGGTAAACGTGTCTGCTTGGTGTTTGCCAGTTGGGGGTTCGAGTCCGGCTCAGACTCGTTAGTGCATTTAGTGTCTACAACCTTACCATCCTTGTAAGCTAAGGTTGGGGGGGGTTTGGGGTAGCTAATAAGTCTATCTGTTGAGTCATCAGTAGCCACTGCCTGGCCCTCCTTGGTCCTAGCTTGCGTGGAGAGTAGCCTTGAGCACTGATCATGTAATATATGGTCAGTCTCTTGGGCATTGTCCTGCTTGGTAAGGGAATGTCACTGTCCCTTGCCTTTGCCATTCATGAGCGACCTTTAAACCTTTAATTGTAGGTGTCTTAAACATTTTTGATAATGTGTTTTGTCCGCAACCCATATTTTTTTAGTTATTGTAGGTCAACTACCATAATTGAAAAGCTATGGCTTTGCGCTAGGTATTGTCATTAATTACACTCGAAACTCCTTAAACTAAACCATGGACAAGTCTAATTGCATGATATATAAATTAAGATTTTTCAATATTAATCTTACCCGATGATCATGTAGCTGTCAACTCCGTTGCCCGACAGAAATCTAAGGTCGGGATACGCCAGCGATCGCTATACAGGTGGGGGTGTACACAACAGCGCCATCTGTGAGTAGGTACTCAAGTACTTCTTGTCAACAAGAACTCAATTTTTCCTCTGTCGTGCCGCCGGCAAGACCTACTTGGATACGCTGTTGATTCTGGAGTTGTTGTTCACGATTTGGTGATGTATTCACTCTAGAGTTTAGCCTTCGCTATTCAGGAAGCTTTATCATTAGCTTAGCAAGCTTTTGGAATTAATTTGGATTAATTGTTAACGAACTTTGCTAGATTTTGGAATTCCCCCTTGACTACTTCTACAATTCAAGATGTCTGACCAGTCTCAAGTCCCTAAGTACAGGCAGTGTAGCGTTAGGGCTTGTTCTAGGCGTCTTCCGAAGGCCTCCTTAGATCCTCACACCGTTTGTTCCAATTGTAGGGGTAAATCCTGTCAATTGGAAGATCGATGTGGGGAATGCGCTGGGCTTTCGGAATTCGATTTTAACGAATTCCTTAAAAATGCACATAGGTTAGAGAAGGAGAGAATCAGGAGGAGTTCTTCTCGCTCTGTGGATTTTTCCTCTCCCCATGCCCCTCAACCTTTTCCTTCCCCTGTAGTGGTGACTCCCGAACCTGCTACTAGTGCTCAGCCATCCATGGCGGATATGATGCGTGCCATTCAGGCTCTCGGTGACAGAGTGGAGTCATTGGCTAATGACCGTAATCAGCTTTTGGCAGATGTCAAAGAGCTGAAAGCGAAAAGTGCAGTGGGAAGTGTTATCAGTGCTAGTGATGTGAAAAGTGTCAGTGTCAGTGTTGCGCATGAGGGTACATCTGTGCGTGCCAGTCGTCCTCCCAGTCCGGGACCTCTTGCAAGCTCCCAAGCCCAGGGGAGAAGCAATGTCGAAGGACCAAAGTGTTCGGCAGGCCTTGATCAGCGCACGGATGTATCCTCAGTGGTTGCGGACGTATCTGTCAGAGATCGTCCCATCCACAAACAGATGAATGAGCCCTTCCTTTCCTCGTCTGTGGAAGAAGTTTCCAGGAGGAAACGATGGACCAAGGTTTCACGACCGCTCAAGCGTAAGGTCCCTTCCGAGCGAGTCCAACGGCCCACGTGTAGCCACTGGGTCAGTTCGGACTCGCCGCAGTCTTCTGATGACTGCACACCTCCCAAGAGAGGTAGAGTGGTTCCACAACAGGCTACTGCTCCGTCTGTTGCTGCTCCAACCACGGTAGACCCTAAGTGGTCCATGCTGCAGACTATGCAGTCTCAGCTTGCTGCGTTCATGCAGGAGTATCATGCTGAGAAGGTTGACACTGCACCTGTTAACCTACAACCCGCCGAGGTTGTGCGCTCAGCAGATACTGCGGCTGCCTGCTCCCACACTCCACCTGTGAGAGCTCCACCACCGATGCGCAGTCCACCCTGCCAGACGCATGTTCTTGCCGCACCATCCGTTGACATGCGTGAGCTAACGCATCAGCAGTGGGAAGGTGCTGTAGAGCTGCCGGGTTCTGACACTATGCGGCATGCTCCGCAACCCATGCGGCATGCTCCGCATCCCATACGGCATGCTCTGCAACCCACCGCAACCTCTCCCACGCACCAGCACTCTGCTTTTGTTGTTGCCAGCTCGCAGACTGACCAGCAGCGGCATGATGTTGGATCCGCAGCAGCTACGCATGCATCCGTACTGCCGGATTCAGCCGTTCAGCTTTCTGCTCTGCCTTTGCCACTTCCTACTCAGCTTTCGGATAATGGAGTATCAGATGACGAAGCTGCACATTTGGATGAACCGCACTCCGACTTTGAAGCGCCCAAGTCTACGCCTCCCTCCTTAGACTTTCGTAAAGTCCTTGCCTTGTTCAGGGACTTGTACCCAGAACAGTTTGTGTCTGCAACCCCTCGCTCTCCTCCCTCCGAGTTTGCTCTGGGCATGCAGTCTGCTGCTCCTGCCTTCACCAAGCTTGTTCTCGCACGCTCTTCCAAGAGAGCTTTGAGGGTTATGGGAGAGTGGTTGCAGTCCAAGAAGCAACTGGGAAAGACTGCTTTCATCTTTCCTCCTACCAAGCTTGCTTCCAAGTCGAGCGTCTGGTATGCCACGGGAGAGGAACCCGGCTTGGGAGTTCCTGCCTCTGCCCAGGCCGACTTCTCAAGTCTGGTTGACTGTCCCCGCAGGCTGGCTATGAGACGATCGAAGATCTGCTGGTCCTTTTCTGACATGGATCATCTGTTGAAGGGAGTCTTTCGTGCCTTCGAGATCTTCAACTTCCTCGATTGGTGTTTGGGAGCCTTAAGCAGAAAGACTTCCCCTTCAGATAAGGACTCTGCCATGCTGATCATGTCTAGCATGGACAAAGCCATTCGGGATGGGTCTGGTGAACTTGCGGCTTCGTTCGTGTCAGGAGTGCTTAAGAAGAGAGAACATCTTTGCTCCTTCTTGTCGGCTGGTATCACCCCTTGCCAGAAGTCGGAGTTGTTATTTGCTCCTCTCTCCAAGTGTCTGTTTCCGGAGGAGTTGATTAAGGGGATGGCTGCCTCGCTTATCCAGAAGGATACCCATGATCTGATGGCATCTTCCGCACGTAAGGCTAAAACCTTACCTTCCGTACCTAGACCCTTCCGTCCTGCAGCAGTAGACACACCTGCAACTAGGTTCATCCCGCCCTTTCGTGGCAGAACCTCCAGCAGAGGAGGTACCCGTGCCGACAGTCACCGTGGCAAATCCAAGAAGGGTTCCAAGTCCGCAAAAGGCAGGATCTGACTGCCTTCCTCTCCAGACAGCAGTGGGAGCCAGACTCAAGACCTTCTGGCAAGCTTGGGAGAGCAGAGGTGCAGACGCTCAGTCTGTGAAGTGGCTAAAGGAGGGGTACAGAATTCCGTTCTGCCGCAGTCCCCCTCTAGCTACATCTCCCATCAACCTCTCTCCCAACTACAAGGAGAAGGACAAGAGGCTAGCGTTGCAACAAGAGGTGTCGCTCTTGCTACAAAAGGAAGCGGTAGTCATAGTCCGGGACCATCAATCCCCGGGCTTCTACAACCGTCTCTTCCTGGTAGCGAAGAAGACAGGAGGTTGGAGACCGGTGCTGGACGTCAGTGCTCTCAATGCTTTTGTCACCAAGCAGACGTTCACGATGGAGACGACGAAGTCGGTCCTAGCAGCGGTCAGGCAGGAGGACTGGATGGTCTCGTTAGACCTGAAAGACGCGTACTTTCACGTCCCCATCCATCCAGACTCCCAACCTTTCCTAAGGTTCGTCTTTGGAAAGGTTGTGTACCAGTTCCAAGCCCTGTGCTTTGGCCTAAGCACGGCACCTCTTGTGTTTACCAGACTGATGAGGAATATTGCAAAATTCCTTCACTTGGCAGACATCAGAGCCTCCCTCTATTTGGACGACTGGCTTTTAAGAGCTCCAACAAGTCGTCGCTGTCTGGAGAATCTCAGATGGACTATGGATCTGACCAAGGAATTGGGCCTCCTGGTCAATATAGAGAAGTCCCAGCTCGTCCCATCCCAGACCATTGTCTATCTAGGTATGGAGATTCAGAGTCGAGCTTTTCGGGCTTTTCCGTCGGCCCCAAGGATCAATCAAGCCCTAGAATGCATCCAGAGCATGCTGAGAAGGAACCGATGTTCAGTCAGGCAGTGGATGAGTAATAGGGACACTTTCATCGCTGGCCCAGTTCATCGAGTTAGGGAGACTCCACCTCTGCCCCCTTCAGTATCATCTAGCTGCTCACTGGAGAAAGGACATGACGCTAGAGGCGGTCTCAGTGCCTGTTTCCGAAGAGATGAGGTCTACTCTAACGTGGTGGAAGAACAGCATTCTTCTCAAGGAAGGTCTACCATTGGCTGTTCAGACCCCCGACCACCGTCTCTTCTCGGACGCATCGGACACGGGCTGGGGTGTGACACTGGACGGACAGGAATGCTCGGGCACATGGAATCAAGAGCAAAGGACACTTCACATCAATTGCAAGGAGTTGTTGGCGGTTCATCTGGCCTTGATAAACTTCAAGTCCCTCCAGCTAAACAAGGTGGTGGAGGTGAACTCCGACAACACCACAGCCTTGGCTTACATCTCCAAGCAGGGAGGGACTCATTCGAGGAAGTTGTTCGAGATCGCAAGGGACCTCCTCATTTGGTCAAAAGATCGAAAGCTTTCGCTGGTAACGAGGTTCATTCAGGGCGATATGAATGTCATGGCAGATCGCCTCAGCCGGAAGGGTCAGGTCATCCCCACAGAGTGGACCCTTCACAAGAATGTTTGCAGCAGACTATGGGCCCTGTGGGGTCAACCCACCATAGATCTATTCGCTACCTCGATGACCAAGAGGCTCCCGTTGTATTGTTCTCCGATTCCAGACCCAGCAGCAGTTCACGTGGATGCCTTTCTGCTGGATTGGTCCCATCTCGACCTGTATGCGTTCCCGCCGTTCAAGATTGTCAACAGGGTACTTCAGAAGTTCGCCTCTCACGAAGGGACACGGCTGACGTTGGTTGCTCCCCTCTGGCCCGCGAGAGAATGGTTCACCGAGGTACTGCAATGGCTAGTAGACGTTCCCAGGACTCTTCCTCTAAGAGTGGACCTTCTGCGTCAACCTCACGTAAAGAAGGTACACCCAAACCTCCACGCTCTTCGTCTGACTGCCTTCAGACTATCGAAAGACTCTCAAGAGCTAGAGGCTTTTCGAAGGAGGCAGCCAGAGCGATTGCCAGAGCAAGGAGGACATCCACTCTCAGAGTCTATCAGTCTAAATGGGAAGTCTTCCGAAGCTGGTGCAAGGCGAATACAGTTTCCTCAACCAGTACCACTGTAACCCAGATTGCTGACTTCCTGTTACATCTAAGGAACGTAAGATCCCTTTCAGCTCCTACGATCAAGGGTTACAGAAGTATGTTGGCAGCGGTCTTCCGCCACAGAGGCTTGGATCTTTCCACCAACAAAGATCTACAGGACCTCCTTAGGTCTTTTGAGACCTCAAAGGAACGTCGGTTGTCCACACCAGGCTGGAACCTAGACGTGGTTTTAAGGTTCCTAATGTCATCAAGATTTGAACCGCTCCAATCAGCCTCTTTTAAGGATCTCACATTAAAAACTCTTTTCCTCGTTTGCTTAGCAACAGCTAAAAGAGTCAGTGAGATCCACGCCTTCAGCAGGAACATAGGTTTTACATCTGAAACGGCTACATGTTCCTTGCAGCTCGGTTTTTTGGCTAAAAACGAGCTTCCTTCCCGTCCTTGGCCTAAGTCGTTCGAGATCCCAAGCCTGTCCAACTTGGTGGGGAACGAACTAGAGAGAGTACTTTGTCCAGTAAGAGCTCTTAAGTACTATTTAAGAAGGTCAAAGCCATTACGAGGACAATCAGAAGCTTTATGGTGTTCTATCAAGAAGCCTACTCTACCGATGTCTAAGAACGCAGTTTCTTACTACATCAGGCTTCTGATTAGAGAGGCACATTCTCATCTGAAGGAAGAAGACCTTGCTTTGCTGAAGGTAAGGACACATGAAGTGAGAGCTGTCGCTACTTCAGTGGCCTTCAAACAGAACCGTTCTCAGCAGAGTGTTATGGATGCAACCTATTGGAGAAGCAAGTCAGTGTTCGCATCATTCTATCTCAAAGATGTCCAGTCTCTTTACGAGAACTGCTACACCCTGGGACCATTCGTAGCAGCGAGTGCAGTAGTAGGTGAGGGCTCAGCCACTACATTCCCATAATCCCATAACCTTTTTAATCTTTCTCTTGAATACTTTTTATTGTTGTTTTTTGGGTTGTACGGAAGGCTAAGAAGCCTTCCGCATCCTGGTTGATTTGGCGGGTGGTCAAATTCTTTCTTGAGAAGCGCCTAGGTTAGAGGTTGTGATGAGGTCCTTTAGTATGTGTTGCAGCCCTTTATACTTCAGCACCTAGGAGTCGTTCAGCATCCTAAGAGGACCGCTAGGCTCAGTAAGGAAGACGTACTTAAAAAAGGCAGAGTAATAGTTCAAGTCGACTTCCTTACCAGGTACTTATTTATTTTATGTTTGTTATTTTGAATAACTGCTAAAATGAAATACGGGATACTTAGCTTCTTTTGTTAACATGTATGCTGGTCTCCACCCACCACCCTGGGTGTGAATCAGCTACATGATCATCGGGTAAGATTAATATTGAAAAATGTTATTTTCATTAGTAAAATAAATTTTTGAATATACTTACCCGATGATCATGAATTTAAGAACCCTCCCTTCCTCCCCATAGAGAACCAGTGGACCGAGGAGAAAATTGAGTTCTTGTTGACAAGAAGTACTTGAGTACCTACTCACAGATGGCGCTGTTGTGTACACCCCCACCTGTATAGCGATCGCTGGCGTATCCCGACCTTAGATTTCTGTCGGGCAACGGAGTTGACAGCTACATGATCATCGGGTAAGTATATTCAAAAATTTATTTTACTAATGAAAATAACATTTTTAAAAGTTGTTTCTAACAGTCATCATCTTGAAATCCAGTCAATGTAATAAAAGAAAGTTACCGTAATCAAAACCGAATATTGTAATAGTAATGAAATACGGTTAAAACACTGGAGCTTTTGTTTTCCAGGACTTCTGGATATATAGAATCTGGGACTTTCCATCTGGTTTTCTGTGGAGTTCGTAACAGTGCTCATCGTATTACAAAATATATACAGTACCTTGTTACTTAGTTGAGCTAATGATTTCTTGGTTTTTGCTCTGCCTTATGCATGCTTTTCTCGTGATTAAACATTATCTCATTGTTCTTATGTTCTGGTAAGCGCAACGTTTCTCTATGCGTGTTAATTATCAATTATACAAACTTAGAATTTAATTACGTCGGTTATTATTACTCAGTAATTATTGGTTATGAGAGATAAACAAATTTACTAGTTAAAATTGTAAATGTAAAACAAAATTGAAGAGAGACTAGCTATGGCAAGCACCTCTTCTAGGAGGACACTCCAAAATTGGATAGTGCCATAGCCTTTGTACTATGGTCTTCCACACTCTTGGGTAAAAGTTCTCTTGCTTGAGGGTACACTCGGGCACACTATTCTATGTTTCCTTATTTCCTTTCCTCACTGGTCTATTTTCCCTGTTGGAGCCCTTGGGCTTATAGCATCCTACTTTTCCAGGTGGGGTTCTAGCTTAACAAGTAATAATGATAATAATTGGATTGTACTTCCCTTTTGGAGATATCTTCATATGATTTTAGTCATGCTGGAAACTGAAGAGGAGGGTGGGAAAAAAAGTGTTTTTTGTAGAACAATATCGTGGAACTTGTGGATAAATATTTGGTAGCCCTTTAATTAGTTTAAAAGCCAGGTAATGATTGTCACTAAAATTAGAACAGGTGGTAAAAATGAATGCAAATACTGTACTGCATGCACCGTTGATTATTTTTTCCAAAAGTAAACAATTAGTCAAACAGTACAGAGAAAAATGTCCAACTAGCCAGCACTAGTCAGTTTCTCATAGCGAAATAATTTATATTAACCCTAAAAGGAGTACATTAGTTTAGTGTTAGAGAAAAGGCAGACTATTAGTTAGATGATGTTTTCATTACTCAAAAATTATTGTTTCTGAGAATTATTGTCAAAATTGTCTAAAACTACTACAAATGCACTTTCACTTACATTTTCCAAAAAAGGATTATTAGTCATTTATGCAATTAATATTGTATTACAGTAAAGTAAAACCTTACTATTTTACCATTCAGTGGGGTGGTCATGGTCTCCATGGTTGGTAAGAGCCAGACATCTTAATTCAAGTGTGGAGCTGGTAAATGTTGACAGTAACACTGCTCGCATACATGACAATACATGCATCACATCCTCATGATGCTCTTCTTGCCGAATCACTTTCTTATGTGTATCTTTTGTTGCAAACAAACAGCTTCCCCTTGAAATATTTTTTTTTAAATTTCCCATTTTCCTTAACATTAGGACCTAGCTGTTTTTAGCAATTCCAGAATTATTTTCTTGCAAAAAAATCATATTTAACCAGGGAAACAAACTCTTGAATGCAAGATAACCTAAGGTTCCCCACCTATCCTAACTTGGGACACAGTATCCTTAGCCATCGGTCAAGGTACGCTGCTCTCTGACCCCCTAGGGCACTGTCCTTACTTATTCTTAAGTGTCTTACCTTATTGTTTGAAGGTGTGAATCCGAGGTTATCCACTACAATTTTATAGTCTCACTTGTGGTAAAGCAATGGATGAATGAAATCAAAGGGCAGTAAAGTTACTGTACAGTATTGGTGAAATGCAACTGATATGTAGTAAATGTTCTAGCTAATGCTAGGCTACCCTAAAATCTTAATGTATCCTGTGCTATCCTATGCAGTTTTGCTCTTAGCCAGTAAATTTTGTAGAATCCTCTACTGTATAGGGAAAATGTTAGTACTGTACTCAATTGCTTGCAAGAATAATTGTAATGAAAACACATCTTAGATAAAATATAGTCATAGATGTCACTTGATATCATGCAAAATATAACACTACAGACCTTTATTATGAAAGGTTAGCCTCTGTATACTATATACATTATTATTTCACTGCCTCTCCAAATATCTTGTATTTACTCTATACTGTTCAGTTTATTTTACTGTATATGTATTGTTTTTATAGTAATCATAACTTTCTAAACACATCTTAGCATTCATCTCTCAGTTATTTGCTTAAACTGCATCAGCTATATCCCTCTGCCCAGTCCCTATTGATGTCCAATCTCCTCAAGGCAAATGGCTGAATACTGTACAGTATTGCATTTTGATTGCTGATAAGTTGGGATGAACTTCAAAGAAAACTCAAACACCAAAAATCTGCAAATTATCAACACAAAGGTGTAAGAAGCACCAGATAAATACTGAACCTGATATAAATATCTTCAGGGCAAAACAAATTAAGTAATCTGAATAGTCTGGCTAGTACTGTACTATTTTGACAAAAGAAAACAAAACTTAAAGGGTGACACCATGCCTAAATTAAGCCTTTAGGGTAACAGCTAAAGTACTATATACAGTATACAATACTAGAAAAAAACTGACGTAGAAAATATAGGAAATTACAGTGAACCCTCGTTTATCGCGGTAGATAGGTTCCAGACGCGGGCGCGATAGGTGAAAATCCGCGAAGTAGTGACAGCATATTTACCTATTTATTTAACATGTATATTCGGACTTTTAAAACCTTCCCTTGTACTGTACGTAGTACTGTTAACAAACCACCCTTTAATGTACAGAACACTTAATGCATGTACTACAGCACCCTAAACTAAAACAGGCACAAATATTAAAGGCGATTTTATATCATGTGTTTCCTAAACACCTAAAAAGCACGATAAAAAATGGCAACCAATGTTTTGTTTACGTTCATCTCTGATCATAATGAAGAAACAAACTCATTTAGTGTACACATATATGTATAGGTTAGTTTTTGCATCGATTATATTGATTATACAGTACTGTATGTTGATTTTTTTATTACCAATGTTTTAGTTTACGTATTTTTCTTAGGACTTCCAAATGAAATCTTTTTCTTTATGACGGCGCCTGAAACGACGGCGTGTACGCTCAGTAAACAACCACGCTCAGAACAAACAAGGCATTTAACGCGCATGATGATAGTGATAAATAATGATACAGTACATACAGTATTTACAGTAAAAGCATTTACAAAATATGTTACCTTACAAATATAAATTATACAGTACTTGTACGTAGCAAAGCAGGAAAACAATTTGAGAGAGAGAGAGAGAGAGAGAGAGAGAGAGAGAGAGAGAGAGAGAGGGAGAGAGAGAGAGAGAGAGAGAGAGAGAGAGAGAGATTGTTTTACGTACGAATGTAAATTTTAAACAAAAAAAATATGATAGGTTACAACATGTAGACTTTTAAAACCTTCCCTTTAACTTAATGCATATACTACGTACGTACATTACTAAACTATAAAACAGGTTAAAGTAAAAAATAAAGATTGTTACTGTACTCACCACGAAAGAAGTTCAAGAAAAACTTGAATGACGATGGCGATGAATTTGCTGCACAGTAGAAATGATGATGATGAAGCTGATGATGTGTTCTACTGTGCAGTCAATGATAGTATTTTACGTCTCTTCAGACGGAGGTGTCTTTTCCTGGGACACCTCTTCAACTTCTTCAATTTCTTCCGAAGGCGTACTAGCAGGAGGAACTGGCTCTTTTTTGCGAGGCTGGAAGAACATTGTGATCGGAAGTTGTTGCCGCTGCTTCTTTTTTCGATCCAAGAGCATCCTGTAGGGAGTCATGATGTCATCGACCTTATTTGAGAATTGCATCGAGCGAACCATATCCTCGTCCCACTCTTGTAACATTTCTTTCGCCTCCTTCATATGGTTGCAGAACTTGGCAAGCCGTTCTAATGTTAAGCCCGTTTCTTCGACATTTTCTTGGGTCTCTTCCTGGGTACCCTCACTCTCTTCCTCACTTGCCGATTTCGTCAGGTCTTCGAGGTCTGCGTCAGTTAGGGGCTGGGAATGGCAGTCCAACAACTCGTTGACGTCTTCAGTCGTCATGTCGCCAAACCCGTCACCTCCAATTATGGCAGCCAACTGCACAGATTTCCGTATTGCAGAGTGTTGGATTTCCGACGGAGTACCCTCTTAATGAGAGAATGCCTTGATGAAGTCATTGAGCTTCAGCACGGCATTTCATTCCCGTGCTGAAACTTGGTGACGGGCAAGAGGGCTCTCGAACTTGGGGAAATTGCTCCCCCAGTTCGAATCTAAATTTCTCTCTTTCATCTTTTTCTAACTCTTTATATGGCTTCAACCTTCTCCTAATATTATAAACTTTCCTTCATGTTGCTGTCCCAACCCTATGAGTAAAATTTCCCATATGTATGTGTATATATTTACATATATATGTGTGTTTATTATTTTTTTTCTCTTTTTATGGCATGGATGTTTCTACATCTATTATTGCCACTTGGGCGGATGTTTCTACATCCGGTATTGCTGCCTGCTTTGATGAATGGGAAGGGTGTCACGGTTGGGAGGTGTTTGTGCTCAAAGCTATATGTGAGAGTATTGGATGATCTCAGCCATCCCGAAGATGGTTTGGACCTTTTTGGCGGAACTATTCTCAAGTGTTGGGTCTTCGGAATCCAGGGGGATCCAACGCTTGGGGTAGGACTCTCGGCTTTTGGCCGGAAGCCCGTCATTACAGATATGGGGAGGATGATTCCATAGTTTCTTGGTCTCAGTCCTAACAGGCGTGTTCAGCTTACACCTGTGCCTCTATATCTGTTTTGATGCTATCCTTCGGGTAGGGTATGGAGTGGACCATCTGGGAAGTATACTCTCACTGTGCCGGTAGTGGAGAGTGTAAATCTCCTTCCCAACATGTGATGCCTTAATGTTCTCAAGCAGGTAAATCAAACTTCAAAAAATCACTCTTCTCTCTTCTTTTTTTATGATGGAATCTTGTGAAAATGACCCCACCTCCCCTGGATATGCTGACTCGCCCCCGGCACTGTTGACGACCTCTGGCAATTCATTTAAAGAAAACTCCGTTGACGACGTAGGAACTAAAAAGGACTATTCTTTAAACACTCGGAAAAAGGGTAATTTGGGCAACACAGGAAAACTGAAAGTCCTGCACGTTACCCAAATCCCTTTAGAAGCTAATTATGATGTGCTACATAAAATATTTGAGTGTTACGGATCAATAAATGAAATTAGAATGAAACTTCAAGATGATAATTGGGAATCTTGGTTATCATTTAATTGTCACGAGGAAGCATTTAATGCAAGCTGTAACATTGTTGATATTAAAGTAGGTAATATGAATGTTAAGGGTGCTCTGTGTGATGGGGCACCTAAAGATCTGGATGTCTACAGACCAGCAGACTGGGCTGATAAAGATATAGAGGCAGATATACCATCCCAAAGAAAGCCAAAACCACCAATGTGGCTTCTTGCTCAATCTGTAGGAGGTACGGAAAATTATTTCAAGATATGCAAATTTCTTCAGAGGAAGGTAGGTACGATCGCACCTGGAGATATATCTCGATTTGGGAAGAAAAGTTTCTTGATAAAGGCCAAGTCATACACACAGTCTGTTATACTGTCTAATTTGAAGACAGTAAATGATGATATAAAATTGGACATCAAACCCCATCTAAACTTTAGCTATGGAAGGGGAGTGGTTTTTAATAGGGATCTGTATGAATTTACTGAAGAGGAGATATTGGCCATGTGTCCCCTATCAGTGTGGAAAGTACATAAAGTACCTGGAACATCAATGATTGTTCTTACTTTCCAGGATGCTGATGTACCTTTCCACATAGACATAGAAAACGAAAGGATCAGAGTTCAACCTTTTAAGCAGAAGCCACTGCAATGTTATAATTGCTTTAAATTTGGACATCCTTCCAAAGTTTGCAATAATGAAAAAATTTGTAATACTTGCTCCAAAATTTATCATGGGGATTGTACACTTGAGGCAAGGTGCTTAAACTGCAACTCTAATCATAAATCTAATGATAGGAGCTGCCAGTTTTATAAGTTAGAAGAGGCTGCCCTCAATAAATCAATTATTGAACATGTAAGCGTGGGGCATGCCAAGAGATTATTAAATAAATCTAATACTTATGCAAAAACATTAAAAACAGGAGAAAAAGTTCCTCGGGAATCATCTCACCCACCTACTACTGTAGGTAGTTCTCGAAAAAGGAATTCACAATCTATTGATAAAGTGCTGCATAAGACAAGAACATCTCCTCCTAAAGATTTATCATTGAGTATCAACAAAAAGACATTGCCCACCACTATCAAACCTTTGTCCCCCATTACAAAGGATAGTACTAACCTCTCCCAGGCCATATCCTTGCCTGATTTAATGGAGATTCCACCTGACACCAAGTTATCAGGTGTACCTGTAGTGGGGAAGGTACAAAAACCTGGTAACTTGCAACCTATTAATCGTAAAAGAGAGAGACCTCCATCTCTCTCACCCCCTTCCATAAGAAATACTAGAATTATGACATCAAATAAATATGATGTTTTGTCTGTTGATGTTGGCGATCAACCAGAAGACAATTTAAATAAATCAGACATTCAAGTTGAGGTCCACCATCCCCCTCAACAAATATATAAAAAAGATACAAAGAAAAACTCCAACGTAAAACCCAACATAACAAGACCATCTCTGAAGAAACCTACAAGTAATAATGTTAGATTAAAAACTGCTAATGGGAAGACCTCACCCAAGACGTCTTCCAGAAATAATCCATAGTTTTCTCCTCCATTTTGCAATGGAACTGTCAGGGTTTGAGGGCGAAATATGAAGAACTTAAGCTCCTAATTCATGAGCATTCCCCCATAATAGTATGTCTACAGGAAAGTATGCTTGATTCTAACACTCCTAGTCCTCGAGAGTATGTTAGCTATAGAACACCATATAATCAACAAGCAGGGAGCCATGGCGGAAGTCTCATGTACATTCGTCGAGATGTTCCCCAAATACCCATGTCTATACGTACAACCCTGCAGGCAGTTATTGTACAAATTGATATAGGGAGAAAATATACAATATGCTCTCTGTACTTACCTCCAAATGATGATATTTTATATGATGATTTAGTAGAAGTTATTCAACAACTCCCTCAACCTTTTCTCTTACTGGGAGATATGAATGGTAGACATCCTTTATGGGGTGATGTTTTGGCCAACACAAGGGGCAATATTATCTCATCAATTGTGGAGAATGAGGATGTGGGGCTCCTTAATACAGGAGAGCCCACGCACTTCCATGTTCAGACAGGTACTTTGTCATGCATTGACCTTTCAATTGCAAGCTCTAACTGCCTTCTTGATTTTGATTGGAGGGCATTAGATGATTGGCATACTAGTGATCATGCACCAATCATTATAAACACCAACAAGGGTCCACCTTTGCAAAGATCGCCACGTTGGAATCTAGACAAGGCAGACTGGGTTAAATTTTCTGAGCTAAGTGAAATTGAAGGGAGAGCAGAACAGTTTGAAAGTATTGATGATGCCATAGACCTGCTGAATGGAACTCTTCATACAGCAGGAGTCAATTCAATTCCCAAAACAACAGGATTATTCAAACGACGACCAGTCCCGTGGTGGTCTTCAGAACTAACTGCACTCCACAGAGCCACAAGAAGATCTCTAACACGATTGCGTAGACTCCGAACTGATGAGAATTTAATTATGTACAAGAAATGTAGAGCACAGTTCCGTCGTGCCATGAAAGAAGCAAGGCGCCAGTCATGGATGTCTTTTGTTTCCTCCATTAACAGTAGAACACCACCATCTTCTGTGTGGAGGAAAATAAAAAAGATAGCTGGCAAATTCACCCCCAACCCACCACCAGTGTTGAAGGTGAATGGCCAGTATGTAACTGAAGCAAATGAAGTTAGCAATGCCCTGGCTAATCATTTTTCAAATGTATCCAGCAAGTGTGAAGGAGCCCCTGGTCACCAGTATAGGAGCACTGAAGAAAAGAAAATTTTAAATTTTGCAACAAGAAGGGAAGAGTCGTATAATTCTCCTTTCACTGAAAGAGAATTTGATTCCGCACTTGCTCATTGCAACGATACAGCCCCTGGACCCGATGGAATTCCATATGCAATGATTAAACATGTACATTTTAATACAAAGCTATTTATTTTAAGTATTATTAATAGAATATGGCATGATCATAGCTACCCAAGTGTTTGGGAACTAGCCATTATTTTAGCCTTTTTAAAACCCGGTAAAGACAAGTTTTTAGCAGCAAACTATCGTCCTATTGCATTGACATCTTGTTTATGTAAAATCATGGAGAAGATGGTCAATGCAAGGCTGATATGGTACCTTGAAAAGAAAGGTATTTTATCACCGATTCAATGTGGATTCCGAAAAATGCACTCAACGACTGATGTGTTGATACGACTTGAGTCATCTATTTGTGAAGCCTTTGCTTCCAAACAGCACCATGTTACAGTATTTTTTGACCTTGAAAAGGCATATGATACCACATGGAGATATGGTATTCTTAAAACCATTCATGAATTGGGATTGAGAGGAGAGCTGCCACTATTTATTCAGGCATTTCTTTCACATAGAGTTTTTCAAGTGAGAGTGGGGGAAACTCTATCAGAGAGTAAGTGCCAGGAAGAAGGAGTTCCTCAGGGTAGTGTGCTGAGTGTAACCCTTTTTGCACTAGCAATTAATGGGATATCCTCAGCCATTCCCCAGGATGTTCTCTCAACACTATTTGTGGATGATCTCTCAATATCATTTGCTGGCACTAGAATGGCAATGGTTGAGAGAAAAATCCAACTCTCTATTGATAAAATTATCCAGTGGGCTGACATGAATGGATTTAAGTTCTCGACAAGTAAAACTACCATTGTCCATTTTTGTCGTATCCGGGGAGTACATCCAGACCCGGATATATACATTAAAGGTCAACGGATACCATGTGTATCGGAAACCAAATTTTTAGGTTTGATATTTGACTGTAGACTTACATGGGTTTCTCACCTAAAAGCGCTAAAAGCTAAATGTGTTGAAGCTCTGAATATCTTAAAAGTATTGTCCCATACATCATGGGGGGCAGACCGCAATACTATTTTAAAATTATACAAGGCCTTGATTTTTTCCAAAATTAGTTATGGTTGTGAGGTATATTCTTCAGCCACCCCAAGCCGGTTAAAAATATTAGACTCTATACATCATGCAGGTATTAGATTATCTACTGGAGCTTTTAAAACCTCGCCTATCCCAAGTCTCCTTGTTGATGCTGGAGAGTTACCTCTAGACCTTTACCGAATGTCTTCCATTCTTCGGTATTGGTTTAGAATGCAAAGACTCCCTAGCTCTCTAGCCTTTCAGACTGCAATCCTTGTAAGACACGCATCATACTTTGAGTTGCACCCAAAATTTCCTCAACCTTATGGCTTTCGGGTGAAACGATTTTTAAATAGTCTGGATATAATTAGAAATAAGGTACTTCCATTCAAGTTATCATCAACGCCTCCATGGAAATTACCTGACATATCTTTTTGTAAATACTTTATTGGAGTTAAGAAGAATATGACTGACTTAGAATCCAGGTCTCTTTTTATGGAACATGTCGAAGAACATAGGGGATCGACTTTTATATATACTGATGGCTCCAAATCTGATGCTGGCGTTGGATTTGGAGTACATAGTAATGATTTTAATTGTAGAGGTGCACTTCCTCTAACAGCTTCCATATTTACTGCCGAACTGTATGGCATATTAACCGCTATTGAGAAAATAGCTTTGGAAAAGGAGGGTAATTTTACAATTTTTAGTGATGCAAGGAGTGTCCTTCAAGCTCTGGAAGTTTTTAATTCTAGTAACCCTCTAGTTTTAAAGATTTTAGAATGGCTTTTTATTATTGGACGGAAAGGTATAACTGTTCGATTTTGTTGGGTTCCAGCACATGTAGGTGTGTCTGGGAATGAGAAGGCAGATTTACTGGCGAAGAATGCGGCATCCGAGTTGCTACCAAGGAGGTATCCCATTCCATGTAACGATCTCCTACCTTACATCAAGAAATTGGTTTGTGATAAATGGCAACAGCACTGGGACAGTCAAGACGGCAATAAAATGAGGGAAGTAACAAATATCATATCACCTTGGAGGTATAACATGATTCCCCGAAAATGGGAGACGACTCTTTGTCGTCTCCGTATTGGTCACACACGGTTGACACACGAGTTTCTGCTGAAGGGCCAACACCAACCGTACTGCGAGGACTGCTTAGTACCTTTAACAGTGAGGCATTTGTTGACCGAATGCCCTAATTTTACTAACTTAAGAAATAGATATCTGTTTGAGGCTCGAGGTGAGGATGGCAGGTTTATCCTTGCCAAGATTCTTGGACATGATGTGTCTTACTATGCGAGCGGAATTTTTAGATATATTTCAGAAGCAGGTCTTCTGAAAACTCTATAACTATTTTGATGACTTCTTAATTTTTATGGTTTTAATCGAATTCTCTTTTAATTTTCATATACAGTAAATGGTATCGGCGTCAATGACCTTAGATGTCAGGATGCCAGAAAACTTTCAATCAATCAATCAATCAATCCGACGGAGTAAATCCCTTGTCGTCGTAAACAATATCGGGCCACAGCTTCTTCCAGCTCGCATTCACGGTTGCAGGTTTCATCTCTTGAAGTGCCTTTTGAATATTCTGCAGGCACGTGGCTATGGTGTACTGCCGCCAGTACGCCTTCAAGTTGAAATCTTCATCCTCGTCATCTTGGGCAGCATCTACACACGCAACGAGGTCCGCCAAGGTATTCTTCGTGTAGAGGGCCTTGAACGCCCTGATAACCCCCTGGTCCATCGGTTGAATTAATGACGTGGTGTTGGGTGGCAGGAACTCAACCTGAACGCCCTCACGCGACAGGTCAGTTGCGTGTCCACCAGCGTTATCCATAAGGAGAAGGATCTTGAATGGCAAGCCCTTCTCTAAGAGATATTCATGGACTTGCGGGATGAAACACTGGTGGAACCAGTTGGAGGTCAGCATCTTCGTAATCCATGCTTTTTGATTATGCATCCAGTACACGGGAAGGAGATTCTTATTTTTATTTTTCAAAGCGCGAGGATTTTTCGACTTATAAATAAGCCCCGGCTTTAACAAAAATCCAGCAGCATTGCCACACATCACGAGGGTAACGCGATCCTTGAATGCCTTAAAGCCAGAGGCTTTGGCTTCCTCTTTGAACAGGAAAGTTCGCGACGGCATTCTCTTCCAAAACAAGCCGGTTTCATCCATATTAAACACTTGTTCCGGCTTGTATCCACCTTCAGCGATAATGTTCTTGAAAGTCTGGTTCACGTAAGTTTCAGCAGCGGCAGTGTCAGCGGAAGCAGACTCCCCATGCAGGGAAACGCTTTTCAGGGCGAAGCGTTTCTGAAACTTCGCGAACCATCCTTTGCTTGCGGAAAAACGTTTCTGAGGCTGGGAATCAGTGGATGTCCCTGGTTGAGGATCATCTGCATCATCATCATCTTCAGCATGGTTGCCGTCGTCGTCTTTAGGTTCCTTTGCAGCAAAATTCTCATATAAGCTCAAAGCCTTTGTTTGGATGGTGTTCGTATCCAACGCTATGTTCTTCTTCCGGCAGTCGGCAATCCACACAGCTAAAGCACCTTCCATGCGTACGATCGTTTTATTACGCGTTGTAACGACTCGCTTCGCTGATCTGCTAAAGGTGATTGCAGCAGTCTTTCTAATGTTCGCCTCGTCCTTCTTGATGTAGCGAACGGTGGATTCGTTGATGCCAAAATGGCGGCCGTCGGCCGCGTAACTTCTACCATCTTTTAACATGTCGAGAAGCGTAACCTTCTCAGCTATCGTCATCATCCTTCGGTGGCGTTTAGGCTCACTACCAGCCTTACTAGAAGCAGAACGCTTGGGAGGCATTGTAACAGAAAGTTCAACAAAAAGTTCAACTTAAAACAGTCGCACACAGCACAGATTAAACTTCACAAACTTAAGAACGTCTACTCAGCAATACGCGGAAAGAGAAAGTGAACGATGCAGCCCCGCGAGAACTTTGATGCTGCGGGTAGAAGATGCGGGCAAAACACCAATCACAGGCTAGATAACAAAACTTGAGTTTTGATTCGTCATCTATCAGCGCTTGAACCAATCACAACCCGTCTTACAGTACTATGGTGCGTTGGTTACTCATAGAAGATGCCCCGCGCATACTGAACGTACGTAGATTAAGTACAATACCGTAATAATAATAAATAATGATAATAATACTGTACAGTAATAATAATAATAATAATGATTAATAATAATAACAATAATAATTTTATTAACAACAACAACAATAATAATAACAATAATAATAAAAATTTACGTACGCTATTTTACGCCTCTCTCTCTCTCTCTCTCTCTCTCTCTCTCTCTCTCTCTCTCTCTCTCTCTCTCTCTCTCGTACGCTTACAGTATTCGAAATGTGATTTTTGCAACAAAGAATATTATTGGATGCAGTACTGTACTACGTACGTATACATACAAAAGATTCATGGAAAAGAAGCACATCCATTACAGTACACACCATTCTAATATGGTATGACTGCATCTGATTTGCGTTTCATGTTCGATTTAATTTTACTACGTACTGAATTATCGTATGATCACATTCTCTTTTCGTGTTTTATTTCTTTCTGTGCTGAATTATATATCATATGTAATGCAGTGAACAATCAGTAAGAGCAGATATTACTAATTACAGTATTAATGGAATTACAGGTAACAAAATATCGTATTTGGTTGTCTTCAGATTTCGCGGTATTTTCGAATTTTCCGGAAAATCTGCGATATGTATATATATATGGGTTATGGGAAAACCCCGCGAAGTGGTGAATCCGCGATTGTCGAACCGCGAAGTAGCGAGGGTTCACTGTACATAAAGTGCGCTTACGTAAAATCCTGAAGTACTACAGGCTTTCTGTAACCCTTGAGCATTCCCTACCATGGCAGAATTGTTGTCACACTTATCACTTTTGGCCAGACAAAATTCTGCTACGGTGAGCCATGACATTTGTCAACCTACTTATGTTGACATTTTATAGCATAAATAACAAAGAAATAAAGATAGAAAGAAAATGAAAATAGTTTTAGAAAGATGAATAAAACCTAGTCTTTATTTGGTTACATGATTGGGTGACACCCTATCACCGGAGGGTTAAGTGAATGTATCCGTAATCGAATCGGTAGAAGCAATTTGTTTATACTCTTTGGAACAATACTCTTCTGTATATTTAGGTGTCAATGACCTTAGATGTCAGGATGCCTGAAAACTTGAAATCAATCAATCAGTCCTCTACAGCGAGATTGCCTTATCGAGCAGGACAATGCCCTAAAGACAGACCATACATACTTATGATCAGTGCCCAAGCTCCCTCTCCATCCCAGCTAAGACCAAGGAGGGCCAGGTAATGGCTGCTGATGACTCAGCAGATAGACCTTTAGGCTCCGCCAAACCCCAATCCTTAGCTCACAAGGATGGTGAGGTTCCATTGACCAAAGGAACTAACGAGTTTGAGGGGGACTCTAACCCCAGTCTGGCGTTCACCAGTCAGGGACGTTACCATATCAGCTACCACAATGTTCTTTTTGACTTACATAACAACAAGTTCCCTACACCTGATAATGTTGAATTGATGAAACAAATGTTTGAAAAAAAATTGTACCGCATTCAAGGAATTAACTCTGTAGCTGGTCTAGACCCCTTTCTCGCAACTTATTTAAAATTCAAGGTGTGATTCTTGAATACAAATTCACTTTTGAGAAACATTTGGTTGGGTTTTTTATTAATTGTACAAAAAATTGGCTTATTGAAAGTCTCAAGATTTTTGGTGATTAGTCAATCCTTAGGAATTGTAATTTATTCATTCTACCTTTTTTGCGAGTATTGTTTGCCTATCTGGTCTTCAGTTACTGACTCATCTTGATTCATTTGGCAGAAGCTTATGATCTATTAAATTTCTTATTCTTGGATGTTAATCGTTGGCACTGTCGTTTAATTAGTTCTATGTGCATATTGCATAAGATTTTTCCAAATTCAAATCATCCATTGCACTCTAATCTTCCAAGACTGTACCATCCTGTACATAGTACAGTGATAGGTATACAGTTAATTCTAACAGTTTTGTCTTCTCCAACATAAGGTTCCATACTACATAGTATTCTAGAAGTTTTATTCCAGCACCAAATTGTGAAATGATCTTCATTATTAGGGAGTTGAATCTGTGGAACTTCAGAAGTACATACTTTTTCTATAAATGATTTTTTTTTGTGGATCAGGTTGACCTATCTCATTTTATATATTGACATCTATTTTAATGTTACTGATCTTAAAGTATTTTATAATTTTTATGCATTATTTGTATATACAGTAGTTATTTGTTATCCCATTATTTCGTTTCCTTACTGAGCTTCTCTCCCTGTTGAAATCCTTGGCATTGTAGCATTCTGCTTTTCCAATCGGGGTTGTAGCTTGGCTAGTGATAATGATTATAATGATATTGAAGTATGCAAAAAAAAAGTGACATTGCAAAGGTCTTGAAACCTTGCCCATCACCAAAGCCAAAAAGCAAGGTCTATTTTCCTAAATTATATGGACCTATATTCCTTACCTTACGTAAAACTTTAAGAAAATTACAAGGGAAGCAATTGTCAAAACATCAGAGTGATAATGATACCTCCCTACCAAGCAGCAAGGCTTTGCATAGACAAAATCTTCTGTATCACATCTAATCAATCAAACAGTCAATAATCGAAATACTAAAGTTGAGTAGACATTATCTTTACTTGCAAAGTCTACTAAAACTAGATGATTTACTGCCATAGTATACAACAAACCCACAGATAATTGTATAGGCTGACCAGTGTGAGACCTAGCTAAACAAAACCAATATAATTTCCTTTGATTTGACACCAAATACAAACCTTTCAGCTCTACTATGGAGATATACAATCAGTCCTCACTCTTTGCTGGGGTTAGGTAATAGAGACAGGCATGAAGAATGAGAATCCGCGAATATTTACTACCCTAGGGTGAGATAACTTCTAACCTTACCAACTCACTGTCCTTTGCGTACGCATGGTTGATTAATCCACAGTATTGTTTTTACTTGGTTTCTATCACAGTACAGTATAAGTAATTTTAATTGAATGAAGACATTTTAGTAAGTGTACAATACAGTTGGGCACTTAACCTGACAGTAATCATCGGGACGCTTATAACAAGAAAACACTGTTGTTCCTATCTAATATAACAGTGGCTGATACGGTAGTGTACATTACTGTAATATATGTACAGTGCTATCAGTACAATTACTGCTTAACTGTACTGTAAGTGTTTGTTATTTTCATTCGGAGCACTCGCACTGTTTGACAACTCGCCGCACATATAGCCTACATTTACATATTATAGAGTACAGTACAGTACATTTACTGTAATTTACATACAGTATGTACAGTATAGCTAAGCAATACTATACTGTGCAATATATATACAGTGATACTGTATTTAAGATTAACTAAGTGTACTGTACATATTTTATACAGACACTAACCATTATCATACGAAGTTCTATGCAGTAGTCTTGAAGCATGACGCAACTCTTGCTGTGTTGTCTCTTGCGTAGTACTGTAGGGAATCCCACACTTGTAGTGTTTATATTTACCAGGTAATGTACTGTAGATGTACATTATGTACAACTGTATACAAATGCTTCACTTTTTTTTTTTCACATGAAAAAGAGATTCTGGTCATAAAGGACCAAAGTGGGAGATGCACAAACGAGGAGAGACATAGCAAGACTGAGCCCGAATCAGCTTGAGATGGGATGTTGTGCTGGACGGAGAGATAAGTGGCACGAAGTGAGCCAGGTGCAAAGAGTGCTGGCGGTTTGAAATCGTCGCGCCTCTAGACTACTTCTCTCGAACGTGCGAATACAGGATTTTTCATTTGATAGGCTATACGATTCTTTGTCGCCAAAAATGTCCCCCCCCTCCCCCCCACCCCGATTTGTGAGGATGGACTGTACTTCGGCGACAGCTGAATTTAGCTGTAAGACTTTGAGGGAGGTGTAACTACCCACCGCTAGGTAGCGAGTTGGTAGCTGGGGGTAGGCCAACCACCCTGCTCACACACCCACTAGCCAAAACAAGCCATCTTTTATTTTGGTTTGGTTGAGAGAAGACTTTCCATCTCTTTCACCCATTAAAACAACTGGCTTTTTATTTCTGGGAGTGGTTATCTCCTCTTGTTCATCTTCCTCTGGAGGACGAATGAGTACAACGATTGCCAACTGATCCTCGGGCTACCCGTAGGTGCGGGCAGAAGATAAGGGCACCCTCCACTGGGAGAGTCTCTCTATTCTGAGGTTGACCATGGTCTCCCTCTAAGAGACAATGGAAGTAATACTCCGTTAGAGTTTTCGTGCCTTTAGCTGTAGCACACACTACTCCTGCTCGGCTTCGTTCCTGCAGCTCCGGCATGGGAACGAGCAGTTGCATATGGGTGCCCTTTGGGATTTTCAGGTGGGGTGGTCCCTTCAGAGTGGATCCCAAAACTAGCTTCTACAGCACTGTGTTTCACTGGAAGCACTTGAGGCCAACCTTCAACTTGAGCTTGTTGCCTGGAAGCAAAGTGCGTTGCTCGGAGGTTTGAAACCATCCTGTTTCACGGGAAGGAAGCCCGATGCCACTGCGAGTTTAGG
The DNA here is from genome assembly GCF_036898095.1 of Palaemon carinicauda. NCBI lineage: Eukaryota > Metazoa > Arthropoda > Malacostraca > Decapoda > Palaemonidae > Palaemon > Palaemon carinicauda. The sequence goes on along the minus strand of NC_090763.1, from coordinate 18,752,427 downwards.
GCAGCCTTCCCATTTGCAGGGAAGGCTCCCTTCCCCACCTTTAAGTACACGCAACAGCAGGTGCTCGCCACCTCACCTGTAACCATATTGACAGATGCTAGTCAGTGCTTGTCTCACCTATGTTCGTCAGCATTCACTTCGCTAACGTTTGTTGTGTTCGCCTTGCTAATGTTTATCAGCGTTCGTCTCACTAACGTTTGTCAGTATTAGCCAGTACTTTCCAAAGTTTGTCAGTCTTTGATAATATTTGCTGGTGCTCGACAGCCTTTGCTAGTGCTAGCCAAACAACGAATGTGAAAGATCTTTCTTGCCAGCCTCCTTTGGGAGCCTGATGAGTGTTGGTGTTCTTTGCATGCTTGAGCGTATAACCCTTACAGTACATGCAAAATTATTAATTTTCCTTAGAGAGAACTCACCTGACACTAGGTGTTAGCAAGGTGCGTGGACGAGTTTCCTTCTCTGACGGTTTCTATGCAACTTCAGCGGCTCGCTAACACCCCCCACTGTAAGCAAAGATAGCTTTTACTATCTTAGCTTAGTAGGGGGCCTAGCACGAGCTTCTTTGGTTGTGCATGCGCTCCTGCCCATATGATTGCTAGAACTTGCCAGGGAGGTAAAAACCTGGAACTATAACGAGTCTTGTTACTGCTGCAATGTGGATGCCTGCTGACTGCTTGTGGCTGTCGCGTGCCACTTTTATACCCCCAGAGCACAACGAGTCTCGTTAGATTTAGTCTTGCTAGGTTTTTGCAGCACATAGGAATGCTTTCCGACCACTTTCTGCCGCCGCATCCCACCGTTATTTGAAAGGCAACAAGTCTCAGGAAACATGATCCTTCAGGGCTATTATTTCATACTTATCCTCCCTACGGGTCAGAGAGATCATGGAAACTTTCATGTTATAGGTCTCCTATCCCTGCGATCTCTGCTTCTCTATTATGCCCTCAAGGCACAACAGTCTTATGAGATATAAACCTCATGCTTACGTTCATGAATGGTAACAACAGGGATTTGATTTCAAGTAGGCTTTTCCCGCTCATGGGTAGTAAGTGCCTACTACCTATAAAGGTCTGTTTGCTTCACTAGCTGCACGTAATCCTCGTAGGCCCACGTATGCTCACGAAGATGGACATATTCACAATACTGTTTGTTCCTACACTAAATACAAACCCTCATTCTTTACTATAGGAGATATTCTAACGCGAGCTGGAAAATACGGCAGAAAAACCTTAACAAGGTCGTTAACAACCGGACAGGTAATTACCCACCTGACAGTGGTGGGGGACCGCCGGTCGGTAGCTGCTGTTTACCTTCAATCGAATTCTAGCCTCCTGCTTTATTTGCTGGCAGACTAGCCTTTCTTTTTTTTTTTTTGAGTTTTGATTAATCCTTTTTCTTTTTCTTTGTAGATGATGTCCTCTATTTTGAGGAAGTGTTCATGACGCCTTTGTCACCGCTGGATGTGGATCCTCTTTCCCTATGCCCCGTTACGGAGGTCATGGGTGTTCTGCTACCCTGTGGAGGATGGGTTCCCCTGCCAAGTATGTAGAAGTTGTCTTCACAGTACCTTCTCCTCCTCCTCCTCCACTTCATTGTCCTCCCCTCTTCGGAGGCTAGGAGGGAGAGATAGAGAAGAGTAAAAGGAGAGATCGCACTCCTTTGCCCAGTCGTTCTCTCCGGAGTCACAGGCGACATAGAAGGAGACATAATCGTTCTTGCTCTTCCTCGCCTTCTGTCTCTTCACGAGATGTCTCGCTGCTAGATTAAGCGTTCTTGTCACAAACTTAAGAGCGCTTCCTTCTTACCCTAACATAGGGCATCAAGAGTGTATGCGCCAACAAGAGCATAACTCCATCATGCGCTCACCTGCGCTCAAACTCCTGCGCTCCACCAATTTTCTGTGCAATGGCACTCTCCTGCGCGCCAGTGCTCTCCTATGTGCTCCCGCGCGCCAACATTCTCCTGCACGTGCGCATACACACCCAACACCATCCTACGCGACAGGTAAAACCTGCGCGTCAACTTTCTACTGTTAGAAGGTCTTCTGACAATGCAGCCATGCTGCCTTCTCCCGCAACGCTAGCGCTTATCAACGCGCCAGCACTTACCGGCGCATCAACCTTCTCCCGCATCCGCAAGGATAGGTGCGCATGCCCGCGCCCCCATATGATTCTACTATGAGGAATTTTCTCCTGCGCGCGCGCTCCCTACGGCTGGCACAGACGTGCAAGATATCTCCCGCACGCCCGTTTACGCCTTCACTTAGATATTCTCACCGAAGAGACAGGCGAAATAGGAAGAGACGTTATCATTCTCGCTCTTTCTTGCCTTCTGTCTCTCCCAGAGACTTCCTGCCTCGAGATTATATACACTCGTGCCACAAACTTGAGAAGAACGATCCCTCTCGTCATTGTTCTGCCTCGCTGTCGTTGTGGTGCGAGGGATCATCTAAGAAACCAGGAGCGTGGCCAAGGGCAAAGCTCGTCCTAACCTCGAACCCTCTTCTTCGCATATTAGTTTGAGGGTCTCCGTCCGCTCTAGAAAGAGTCAGATAGAGCGCTTCTCCTTGTTTTTCTCTCTATCTTCAGAGAGATCGCTCTCGCCTTTGAATTCTCGATCTCTGACCCTTTGGGGTCTCGTGACAAGGAAACCTCGGTTTCCCGGTGCGCTATACCTTCGTTTTCTCTCAGCTAGTTGCTGAAACCTCTGTTTGTCGTGCATTTAGTCTCGCTGACACTTCGGTGTCTCGTGGCAAGGGAGACTTCCGTTTTCCCGTTGCTCTAGCCCTTCGGGTTCTCGCAACACAAACTCTAGGGGCACGCATGTTCACGCTGAACCTTCGGGTTCTCGCAACACAACCTCTAGGGGCACGCACGATCACGCTGAACCTTCGGGTTCTCGTGACACAAGTCATCAAGAGTGTTACTCTTAGGTCAGAGAGTCTTCGGACTCTTGTCACGCCCATCCAACACTACGCCCATAACAATCAGGAGTTTTACTCTGATGGCAGAGTCTTCAGACCCCAGTCACGCAGGTGATCGCACACAATTAGCGCTACACACGCAAATCTCCGATCATACACTCTCTGGGTCAATCCCTTGCTCCTGTGTTTCAGACAGGAAAACCTCCCTATTGAGTTAAGGATTTCGAGTCTCTCGGAAACCTCGAAAGTAGATGCAGGGGTTCGCCCCTTCTTCTCTTCTGTTGAGAGCAGAAGGGAAAAGGGAAACGTGTTATACTGTAGAGGCTAAAAGAAAACACCCAGATAGCAGCGACGTAGAACGCGATGCCGAGGGCTTCGGCCGCTCTGTTCGTTATCCTGCGCTTCATATGGCAGCTCATGAGCTGCCCATGTTACGAAGTAACACTCGTTGTCAACCTGAAACTTGATCAACTTATTGGGAAACTTAGATTGCCGACAGGAGGTTCGCCTCCAGGGATTAGAGATCCTTCCCTTACGAGGGAGTGATAACCTTCCTCGGAATTGGACTGCGTGAAAGATCCATCCCCCTTCCGAGGGAAAGCTTCCCCACTTCAGACAGTCAGCAACCTTCCCTCCTTCGTAAGGAGTTGCGAACAGCTCAATGAGTTTTACCTCTGCTATCTCGTCCCCGAAGACTGTGCTTTCTCCCCTGGAGCTGGGGAAAAGAAAGTCTACGGATTATGCCTCCTTCAGGGGGAACTTTTCCCTGGGATTATGCTTGGCTCAGGCGATGTCCTTCATCGGGAGGACTTCTCTCTTGTTCAGGAGAGGAGATTTTTACGCCTACGTTTTTTCCGTAAAACTGGGAGAAGACTTGCCTTAGGCGATGCCCTCCTTCAGAAGATCTTCTCTCTTGTTCGCACGAGAGAGAGATTGTTATGCCTTCGCTTTTTTCCCATAGAACTGGGGGAAAGCTTGTCTTAGACAATGTTCTCCTTCGGGAGAACTTCTCTCTCGATCGCGAGAGAGAGATTATTACGCCTTTCCTTTTTTCCCCATAGAACTGGGGGAAAGCTTGTCTTAGGCAATGTTCTCCTTCGGGAGAACTTCTCTCGTTCGCGAGAGAGATTTTTAAGCCTATGCTTTTTCCCCATGAATAGGGAGAAAGCTTGTCTTAGGCCAAGTCCCCCTTCGGGAGGACTCCTTTCTCGTTCACGAGAGGGAGATTTTTTCGCCTACGTTTTTTCCCTAGAACTAGGAGAAAACTTGTCTTAAGCGACGTCCTCCTTCGGGAGAACTTCTCTCTCGTCCGCGAGAGAGAGATTATTACGCCTATGCTTTTTTCCTATACATCTGGGAAAAAGTTTGCCTTAGGCGATGTCCTCCTTCGGGAGGACTTCTCCCTCGTTTTCGAGAGAGAAATTATTAAACCTATAGAGAGGGGAGAAATCTTGCCTTTGGCAATCCTTCCTTCGGCAATCCTTCCTTCGGGAAGACCTTTCCCTCGTTGAGTGAGAAAAGTTAATACGCCTATGCTTTTCCCCATAGGGCAGGGAGAAAGCTTGTTTTAGGCGATCTCCTTAGGGAGAACCTTCCTACCAATCACGAGAAGAAACTTGTAGGAGTTTACTGATCTACGCTTCTTCCTCTTTACACTTTTTGGTTCTCCTCCAGGGGCGGAACGAGAGCCTTGTATTAAGTGACATTCCTCTTCGGGAGAACAAATCTACCCTTCGGAGGAGTTATTTTCATCCCTGACGTTCTCCCCCTGGTGCTGGTAGGAGACGTCTTTTTTATCCTACTGGTTCCCCTCACGTTGACCCCTCGGGGTCTCGTGACGATCACCCTTTCGCCAGGCGTGATTAGGAGCCTTTAAGCTTTCGTCATGTTTATCCTATGGTTCTCATGACCTTAGGAGTCCTTCGGGCCTCTGTCGCGTTGGACTTTTGAGTTCACACGACTTGGAACCTTTGAGTTTCAGTTACGCGGAGTAGTCGGGCTCTCGTAACAATTAGCACAGTGTGTCCGTGCACGCGCGCAATTAGCGCTATGCACGCGATCATTGTCATTCAGAGTTTACTCTTATGACAGAGCCTTCCGACTCTCGTCAGCGGTCTTCGCCATTACCTCCAGACACTCCGACTTCTACCATTCTTCCCCTTTTGATAAGAAAGTTACGAGGGGTAAGATATAAGGTTTGTCTGCTACTCGCGTCTCCACTTTTTCCTGTAATAACACGCGAGGAATTATCGCAGCCTGAGGATTCCTCGTGAGTGCTGCCGTCGAGGGACTTAGACTCTTCTTATTTAAGGACTCTAACAACTGTGTGTTATATCTCATGCCTCGGCGATTTGCATGTCTCCTCGACCCTTTGACACTCCAGCCTTAGACAGGCTATGTATTGACAGTCTGGGGTTCGAGTCCCGCCCAGACTCGTTAGAGCTTTCAGTGCCTACAACCTTACCATCTTTGTAAGCTAAGGTTGGCGGGAGCCTATAGATCTATCTGCTGAGTCTTCAGCAGCCGCTGCCTGGCCATCCCTGGTCCTAGCTGGGATGGAGAGGAGGTTGGGTCGTTGACCATATATGGTCAGTCTCTAGGACATTGTCCTAACGGCTAGTGCAATGTCACTGTCCCTCGCCTCTGCCTTTCTTGAGCGATCTTTAAACCTGGTCTGTTCTCCGAGCTCAGAGATGTCAACCTTCTCCTCTGATCTTAGATCCCTTTACGGCGAGGCACCAGACTATCCTCGAAGAGACACTCAACTCTTCAAGGCTCTTCTCAGTCACAGAAGCCTCGGCAAGGGAAGCGACTTCAATGTTCCCCTCTTGCTTGACACGTGGTCTGATACAGTCGGCTACCTTGCGAGCCACGAGGACTTGTCAAATCAAAACTCTAGGCAGACCCTACAAGAAGTCCTAACTGCTGGGGCTAAGACAATGGACTTCTTAACCGCTACAACAGCGACAATATGAAGCAATTGGATCTTCAAAAGGAAGGATCAGTAGTTCCCAGACTTCCTTTTGTACCTCGGTGAGGAAAGCTTCTCTCAGTCTCGGCGATTTAGGGCTATCGCGCAGCCTTAAGCCTTATCTATAGACAGAGAAAGGGTTGACCTCTCCGCCTCAGTAGACATCATCTTGGTTGTTTCGGTGTTGGAGTGATCTTGCCCCCCACTTGAGATTAGACCATCTCCTTGAGACGTGTCTTACGTTCGCTGAAGGGTCTGCCCTGTGTGCCCTTAAGGGCCTCAGACTACTCTCTGAACCTTAAGACCGTCTTCCTCGTACCTCTGTCCTCCGCTAAAAGGGTCAGTGAGCTACATGGTCTGTCTTACGTCACCCATTCTAAGAGATGGGGGAGGGGGGCGAGTGTCTCGCAACTCCGTACCGGGTTTGGTGGCTAGACTCATAATCCTTCATCTACCGATGGGAGATTTCGAGAATTTCCACTCTCAATAGGTAACACAGGATGCAGTCCAGTCGTTACTATGCCCAGTCAGGGCGTCAAAGAAATATCTGAGGCGCACCAGATTTTTCAGACCACGTTTCCGTCATCTCTTCCTTGTACCAACAGGGTAAAGAAGAGAATCTCTCGCAACACCATATCTTTCTGACTTAAGAAAGTTATTGCGAGGTCTTTTCACGGAGACCCAGAGGCAGCACAACCCAGAGCACATCAAGTTAGGGGAGTGGCTGCCTCTCTTGCGTTTAAGAGAATTTTCTCAGTCTCCCAAGTCTTAAATGGTGGGGTCTGGAAACGCCAATCTACATTCACTGCTCACTATTTGAGCGATGTGACACATAGGTGTCTAGACACCCTTTTTATAGGGCCTATTGTGACAGGTCAACAGATGCTGTTACTACCTTACGCCCTTTCAGGGGACAGTAACCATTGGTTGAGGATTCTGGGTTACACTAGTTTTTAAGAAGGACATCCATCGATCTTCTTCGTCTCCTTCCCCACATCTGGGGATCCTAGCCTGTATCCAGTTTCAGCTTATCTTGCCAATGGAAATAAGGTATGATACTCATCTGATTCCTCTCACAGAGTATAAGTTATACTCGTGGTCATGAGGTTTCCCCTTGGCAAGGTCGGGGGAATCCTAAGTTTGAAGGGGTCCGAGTCGAATGTTCCTGACCCACTTCATCCTGAAACATTTGTTTCCATGAAGTTGCAAACCTTCAGTCGTACTGAGATTCTGGGGATCTACAAAGAAAGAAGATAACGGAAGATTGTTGCTTCAAAAGAGTCTAGTCTAAGGACTATCTTCCCTAAAGATAGGGAACTCCTTGGCCACCCTGGCCTCAAGACTAAGTCTACTATATTAAAGAATGAGGGTTTATCTTTAGTGTAGGAACAAATGACAAACTTATAACAGAGTTTGTATTTTTCCTAACATACAAACCCGAATTCTTTACATAAATCTTCCCTCGATCACCGCCCCTAGGATAGTCCTAACTAGAATCCGATTGAAGGTAAACAGCAGCTACCGACCGGCGGTCCCCCACCACTGTCAGGTGGGTAATTACCTGTCCGGTCGTTAACGACCTTGTTAAGGTTTTTCTGCCGTATCTTCCAGCTCGCGCTAGAATATCTCCTATAGTAAAGAATTTGGGTTTGTATGTTAGGAAAAAGACAAACTCTGCTATAAGTTTGTCATATTATAGCTAGTCGACAATCATTTCCTTTTTGAGTTGAGTACTTGCCCTGAGTCAGGAATTTATGACTTGATACATCCACATACGGACAAGTGAGCTACTACTGCTGACTAAGACTGTTTTATTTCGCTATTTGCATGTAATATCCTTGCGGGTGAATGCATGCCTGCAAGTGATGACAGGGCCACTTACCATTGTATAGAACAAATTGGTACCTATTCCAATACTTTCCTTTCTCTTTCATGGTTGTATTCCATGGGGAAAGTCAGGTTTTTATAATCCTTTTACCTTCCCATAACCAGACATAGGGACATAATGAACTTTTCGTGCCTCACCCCTAATTTTCGTTCTGCTACTGGATACCCGTCAGAGGATCCCACTGTAAGATTGAAGGAAATTTTCATTTTATAGGGGAAATTTTCCTTCTGTGTTTTTTTTTGGTCGGTAGCTGGACTTGGGCACAACTACCTTTCTGATAAACGTGACTGAAAATGCGTCCTATTTTTGTCTTGCGGAAGCAGTTGCTTACGATCTGTTTGCTTCACAGCAATCCCCTATGGAGGTTCGCTATGTAATGCTCCCCGCTTAAGAATGCTGACTACTCCTATGTTTACTGATGAGGGTGCAGACATGACCTGCTCCCATGGTAGCAAAGGCAGTAGAAGACAGGATTTACTTTCGTTTTACGGAGACAGTTGGTTGTGACTAATTGCATGAGAGTTGATCTGTTCGCTGGTGAATCAAATGATCCTTACTTCTCTCAATTGAACCTCTCAACCATTCGAGGTTGGTCAACAGACACTTTCCCTGGGCAATACTGGCTAACCTGCTGGGTAATTGCCTGACCAAGTGACCCAGAGTCCGTCCCAGTCTTCGATAAAGGGGAAGGAAAGACTGCTTTTGGCCGGAAAAGTTTGCTGGCATAACTTGTCCTCCGCAACCTTACTTGCCTGTTTTGTGAGTTAATTCCTCCTCCTATAAGGCTACTCACCAAGCTCCCGTAGGAGGCATGATAAATAAGAGTGACACATGGAAACACAGACCTAAGTGTTGCGCAGTGTTGCATACCCATACACTAAATTCTAGTGAATTGGGTAGGCGAGCTTCTCCACCTGACGGAGGTCTGCATGCGATCTGAGTTGCTTTCCAACCTTATAGCGAGTTCGCTTGAGCATACTTGGTCACGCTTCATACTGCGGCATCGCATTTACCACAGGTACGCGCTGCTGTACCTTGGTAGTACGCACACATTCACCACCGCAGTGTTCTCGGTCAGCGAGACAGCAAGCACAGGTGTCTGCCTCCTTACCTGCTCACACTTAGACAGGTGCTCGCCAATCCTCACCTCGCAACATTCCCCTTGCCATTCTGTGGTTCAGCAATCGTGCTTGTTGGGAGTTGCCACTTTGGTGCCTCACCCCACTCTACCTGTTTGCCATACTTCGGTAGTTAGCGAGAGCGCTCCGGCCTTCCTTGGAAGTTATCACCTGGGATCCTAAAATCGGGCCCTTCCGTATTGAGATTCTCCTATCTGTAACTGTTTACCCAGACCTAATTGTTACTTTGCTCTATAAGAGCACGGAGGAAATTTCCTAAACTGACAGTTAAGCTAAGCCGTAGGTTAATAGACTTCATCAACGTAGGGAGAGTCAAGAGGAGAATAAACTTGATCTCTTCCTGAGTCAGGCGGGTAACAGAACTAGCCCTAAAAACGGACTTGACTCCTCTTGACACTACTGTATTCTATCTTATTTCTCTTCCTCTTCTCTTGTTAAAGTTTTTATAGTTTATGAAGGAAGTATTTATTTTAATGTCACTGTTCTTAAAATATTTTATTTTTCTTTGTTTCCTTTCCTCACTGCGCTATTTTCCCTGTTGGAGCTTCTGGTCTTATAGCATCCTGCTTTTCCAACTAGGGTTGTAGCTCAGAAAGTAATAATAATACCCAGAGCTCATGATGTCAGGGGTGTTAACCCAACTATGGCATTTTAAAGAACTCTTTGATGCATGTTTTACTAGTGGGCATTTGGAAATGTCAAAAAACATTAACAGCCCACCACCTGCTAGACGTAACCCACAGGAGCCTTGACACTTTCTCCAGAGGTGGTTGCACAAAATATGATCAGTAACACCTCAGCTCCCTTGTAGGACAAGTAGCAGTCAGATGAGGGCAGATGTCACCCAGTTTTAAGGCTAGAATCAATGGCCTCTTCGTCTTTCATTCTTCCCTCTCTTGAGATGTGAGCATCCGAAGAACTCGGCAAACTGACCTCTGACTGTTGGTGGGTACCATTGTCCCTTGTGTAACCTGTTACATGTAATATGTATTTGTTCCTACACTAGATACAAATCCTCATTCTTTACTAAAGGAGATATTCTAGCGCGAGCTGGAAAATACGGCAGAAAACCTTAAGAGGGTCGTTAACGACTGGGCCAGTAGTTATCCACCTGTTAATGGTGGGGGACTGGCGGTCAGTAGCTACTGAATACCTTCAATCAAATTCTAGTCGTCGCAGTGGTAACATCGCTGCTCCTGCTTTTGTTTGACTGGCAGACTAGCCTTTCTTTATTGTGTTTTTGATTAACTTTTTTCTTTTTCTTTGTTAGATGTGATGTCCTCTATTATGTGGAAGTGTCCCGGGGTTCCCCCGAAATCTTGGGGCACATTCATGTCACCACCGGAGGTGGATCCTCATTCCCTATGCCCTTCGTGCAGAGGTCATAGGTGTTCTGAAGGCTCCCCCTGCCAAGTATGTAGAGAATGGTCGCTCTCTCAGTGGGAAAAGTTTGTGAAGAGAAAGAAGAAGAAATCCAAGAAGGCTTCGTTACCTCCAGGTTTGCCGTCGAAAGGTAATGAGTCTCGGGCCTCTTCTTTGGCCTCTCGATCTCTCCCTTCAGACTCTTCCTTGCCTCCATCCTCCGGGGCAAGTCAAGGAAAAGCGGCACCATTGACTTGACCCCCATTCCCCTTGGTCAGGCGGGTCACGCCCTCTCAGTGGGACAATTTTTTCGCCACCAGGAATGACTCTATTACCACTTCCATTCCAGATCACGTACGTGCGGTATGGCCTGCCCTTGGACTTCCTGGTTCTCCTTCGGAGGAATTGTGGAACCAGTTCCTCGCAGGCATAGGTTTACCTCAGGGCCCCTCTGTTTTGGAACCCTCGGGAGTTCCGGACCTCGCCTACCTCCCATTAACTCAGTCGCCGCCCGCAGAAGTTTCAGAAGCTGGCGCCTACTTCGCACCTTGCTTGTGCTTCTACAAAACTACAATGTCTCAAGCACAAACATCGCAGTACCACCCCCTCCTCCTCCTCATCGTCCTCGGCCTCCTCGGAGGCTAGGAGGGAGAGAGAGAAGAGGAAAAGGAGAGCTCAGTCTCCTTCCCCAGACGTTCTTGTCGGAGAGACAGGTGACATAGGAAGAGACGTCATCGTTCTCACTCTTCCTCGCCTTCTATCTCTTCATAAAATGTCTCGCCGAGAGACTATAAGTGCTTTCGTCACAAACATAAGAAGAGCACTTCCTCGCGTCATCGTTCTGCCTCGCGATTGACTTCCTCTTGCGAGGGATCATCTAGGCGGTTGAAGAAAAGAGCTCTATGATACGTTCTTGCTCTTCGTCACGAGAGTTCTCCTAAACGTAATAAGCGCTCCCGTTGGAGAAGATCTTCCCACGATTTTTCATCTAATTGCACCCGGAGCGCGGACAAAGGAAAAGCGCACTCTGAGCGCGATCCCTCTCCTTCACATATTAGTTTGAGGAGCTCAGATCGCTCTTGGAAAGGGAGAAAGAGCACTTCTCACCGTCGCTACGTATCAACAGAGAGAGAGCGCTCCCGTCCGTCAACTTCCCGATCGCGCAAGTCTCCGGGTATATCCGCGCGGGGTCATTCACCTCGCCCTCGTGTTTCAGACAGGACAGCTCCAGTTCCCGTGCTCCCTAACGAGTTACGGAATACGAGCCTCACGAGAACCTCCGAAGAAGACGCAAGGGTTTAACTCTTCTTCTCGGTTGAGAACAGAGGGAAAAGGCCAGACCGCCGATCAAAGCAACCTCTTAACAAGACGGTACCGATAATTCGGTCACCTACGCCTAGATCATCGACTTCCAGGCAAGGTCAGGCGCTCGCGGTGCCATTAGCCAGCGCTCAGCCTTCCCTTGGAATAACGGCAATGGAGTATCCTACTTCGCCGTTACCTCCAGACACTCAGACTCCTATTGCCCTTCCTTGTGAGGAATTAGCGCGACCGGAAGATTCCTCGGAAGAGCAACCATCAAAGGACTTAGAGTCCTCCTATCTGAGGGCTCTAAGAACTATGTGTAATATCTCAGGCCTCGGCGATCTACAGTATATCTGTCGCCTCGACATACCGACGCTTCAGCTTTAGACAGACTATGTCGTCCTCCACCAAACCCTAAACCAGAATTGAACTTCCCTGGTCTATTCACACTGCAGGCCGTCTGAGGAAGGTCTCGCTGGCAGTCTCGGGGGAAACTGGTTCCTTGAAATATCAAGGATCCCATAAACTTCTACAATTCCTGTTTTCGAGGCAAAAGCACTTTTACAAGGTCAGAGATGCAACCCTTCTCCTCATACCTGGCTGCTCTTCAGAGAGAGACTCTTCTCTCCCGGTCTCCTTCATTGCCACAGAAGCCTCCGCAATGGAAGCAGTGTCAATGTCCCTTCTGGAGGCATTGTCCTGGTTTGACACGTGGTCAGGCACAGTCGGCTACCTAGTGAGCTACAAAGACCTATCAAATCAAAACCATGCAGTCCCTGTAGGAAGTCCTAGCTGTTGGGGCTAAGACAGTGGAGTTCCTAAATGCTACAACTGCAACCATGTGGGGCAATTGGATCCTCAAAAGGAGGGAATCAGTAGTTTCCAGACTTCATAGGAGCATCGCTAAGGCCGAGAAGTCAGATTTGAGAAACTCGGACCTTTTACAACCTCTCCTCTTTTCTAAACAGGCAGTTTCCTCTGCCTTAGATACTTGGAGGAAAGAGACGCAGGACACCGCGATGCAAAAGGCTGCCTCCCTTCGCACAATGCAACAGCAGCCAACTCTACAACCCAAAACCACAACCGCAACTCCACTCCCAGCCAAGAGCCTCAGGTGCCCCTCTTTTATAGCCAAACCTATGGGCAGAGGAAAGTCGGCTCCTCCCAAGGCTAAAGGCAGAGGGAGGAACCCTAGGCAGAAATAGGGTCATGGCTTCCCCTCAGTGCATAGGGGGTGCCTGCAGGGGAGTTGGAGGAGGTTGAAGGCTATGGGGGCCATGCAATGGACCATCAAGGTGCTTCATTGGGGGTACAGCATCCCCTTCATAGGCTCTCCTCCTCTAATTCCTCCCCCGATCTTGTCCTCCCAGGTCCCTAGGGATCCCGGGAAACAGCAAGCCCTATCTCGGGAGATCCAGAGCAAGTCTGAAAGGCGCCATACAAGAGGTCTCCAACACCTCCCCGTGTTTTTCAGTCGCCTCTTTCTGGTAGAAAAAGCCTCGGGAGGTTGGAGACCAGTAATTGATCTCTCTACCTTGAATCAGTTTGTGAAGCAAACTCCATTCAAAATGGAGACAGCAGCCTTCGTGACCCAAGCGGTGCGTCCAGGAGACTTTAAGGCACCTGTGGACTTAAAAGACGCATATTTCCAAGTGCCGATCCATCGCGCATATCGGAAATTCCTGTGCTTTCTGGTTCAGGGTCGAATCTTCGAGTTCAAAGTCCTATGCTTCGGCCTCTCGACCGCCCCACAGGTCTTTACGAGGGTTTTCGAACTCGTTTGCTTATTCTCTTGTCAGTTGTCGCCTCAGACAGTCCTGTTGCGACCTCCCAGGCTGCTCTTGACCGCCGTAGAAAAGGCGGGTCGGATACGATAGTGTCTTCTCCTGATCCTTCTCCCAGACGCAGGGGACCGGGAAGTGCAGTCTCGCTCTCCCTCTCCTGGTTCGAGTAGCCGAGAACCTGATCTTTCGGAGAACGACTTCGTTGTTGTTCCTGTTAAGAGGGCAAAACAGAGAGTCCTTAGCCCAGTTAAATTTGATAAACTTCCTGCTTCTACTGCCAGCGCTCCCAAACAGCTGCCTCCTTTGGAACCACGAGAACCAGCAGAAGTTGCTAAAGCTTTCATGGCTGTTATGCAGGAACAGCTTTCATCGCTAGTGCAAGCTTTCAGCCGCCCTCCTTCACAGTCCGTCAGACGTAAGGATGTCTCTTTGCCTGTTAAGAGATCGTCTTCTAAGAGGGAACGAAGTATCTCTCCAAAGAAACCTCTGCGCACTTCGTCGGCCGTACGACAACGCACACCCTCTTCATCGGCGCGATGCCAGGACGTTACTTCCTCTCGCTCTCTGCGCCAGGACGATACTGCCTCTCGTTCTCGGCGCCAGGACGATTCCGCTTCTCGCTCGAAGCTCCAGGACTATTCCACCTCGCGTTTTAGGAAGCAAGACGAATGCAGTCTGCATTATCAGGACGAATGCAGCCTGTCTTATCAGGACGATACCGCTTCTCGTCATCAGGATGATACCTCCTCTTGCCGACAGGACGATAGCAGCGCTCGGCGCCAGGGCGACACCTACGTTCGGCGCCAGGTCGCAAACAGCTCTCGGTGCCAGGCTACTTGCAGCCCACTTCTTCAAGATGTTGACCTTGATCTGGACCTCGATGATATATCGGAAGAGGAAGAAAAACCTACCAACTCTGCTAGTGATTATAAGGTTCTATCTCGCTCTCTTTTAGAACTTTATGGGGAGGAATTTCAACCTTCGGCGCTTCGTTCTCCTCAGTCTCAATTCACCAGGAAGAAGGCTACGAAGCATTCGGCCTTCATCAAAATGAAACTTTCAATTTCGGCCAGGAAAGCACTCGCTAAGGTGGGTGATTGGATGAAGGAATGGAGGCAAGCAGTCAAGACCACCTTTTCTTTCCCACCATCTCGGCTCGCTTCCAAGGCCGGTATGTGGTATGAGACAGGGGAACCTTTGGGTCTAGGAGTGCCTGCCTCCTCCCAAGGTGACTTCTCTGCTCTTGTGGACTCGGCAAGAAGACATGCACTGAACTCTGCCAAGGTGATGTGGTCCATGTCGGAACTAGATCACCTCGTCAAGGGAATTTTCAGGGTTTTCGAGGTTTTTAGCTTCCTGGACTGGTCTCTCGGGGCTCTGGCCAGGAAGACTGAACTCCTGGAAGGCACGAAGGACCTGACGAGTATCATGTCCTACATGGACAAAGCTCTAAGGGATGGGACGAATGAATTGGCTTCCCTTTTCTCAGCAGGGGTCTTAAAGAAGAGGGCCCTATTGTGCTCCTTCACCTCAAGATCGGTGACTGTTGCCCAGAAGTCAGAGCTGCCCCTCTGTCACACCATCTCTTTCCCGAAGCTCTGGTCAGAGATATATCTCTTTCTCTGGCACAGAAGGCTACTCAGGACCTTTTATCTCGGTCTGCCAGAAAGCCTTTGCCTGTTGCTCCTGCTCCTCTGAAGAAGGAAGAGAAGAAGTTCCAGCAGCCCTTTCGGAGTAGGGCTTCCTCGAGAGCGGATTTCAGGGGGAGAAGACAAGAGTCAGGGCCAAGGACCAGCAGAGGTGCGTTTAGGCCCCGATCCAAAAAATGAGATGGAAGTCCTCCAGACAACAGTAGGGGCAAGACTGTCTCGTTTTTGGCAGTCTTGGAAGAGGAGATGGGCGGACACCTGGTCCCTCTCGATCATCAAAGAAGGTTACAAGATCCCCTTTTTAAAGAAGCCTCCTCTCTCAGACACTCCCCTAGCCTTAGTGGCTCAGTACGCCGACGCGGGGAAACAAGAGGCTCTTCTGGAGCTAGTCGACCAGGTGTTGGTCAAGGGAGCAATAGAGCCAGTCCAGGACCTTACCTCCCCAGGCTTTTACAATCACCTATTTCTGGTTCCCAAGAACTTGGGTGGATGGAGGCCAGTCCTAGATGTCAGCTCTCTGAACGCCTTCGTTGAGAAAACAAAGTTCTCCATGGAGACGACTCAGTCCGTGCTGGCAGCAGTTCGTACAGGCGACTGGATGGTATCTCTCAACCTGCAGGACGCTTATTTTCACGTCCCCATTCATCTGGCTTCAAGGAAATATCTGAGATTTGTGATTCAGGGCAAGTGCTTTCAATTCAGGGCACTTTGCTTCGGTCTCAGCACGGCTCCTCAAGTTTTCACCAGGCTAATGACGAACGTGGCAGGCTGGTTACATCAGGAGGGGATAAGAGTATCCTTCTATCTGGACGACTGGCTGATTCGATCACAGTCGAAAGGAAAATGTCTGGAGGACCTACGGAAGACGTATACGATGACTCAGGACCTGGGACTCATCATCAACAGGGAGAAGTCTCAGACCGAACCGAATCAGACTATTCTCTATTTGGGGATAGTTCTGAATTCAATTCTTTTTCGGGCTTCTCCCTCCCAGGAAAGGCAGACCAGGTGCCTAGAGAAAGTCAAAGAATTTTTAAAGAAACAGGAATGCTCTGCTGGGAACTCTATCCTCCCTAGAGCAGTTTGTCTCGTTGGGAAGACTGCACCTAAGGCCTCTGCAACACTTCCTCGCAAAGGTATGGAACAGAAAGACCCAGGAGGACTCCTTTTCTTTTCCCATTCCGACAGAGATCAAGGATCTTTTGATGTGGTGGCTGGACCCAGCTCTGTTAGGAGAAGGGATTTCCTTGTACAAGAAGAACCCCGACCTAGTGTTATTCTCAGACGCGTCGGAGTCAGGCTGGGGAGCAACACTAGGGAACAAGGAGGTCTCAGGCATTTGGGAATGAAGTCAGGTCAGTTGCCATATCATCAGGAAGGAGTTGATGGCCATTTTGTTAGGGCTAAAGGCCAACAAAACCTCGGTGTCAGGGAAGACTGTGGAGATCAATTCAGATAACACCACAGCTCTCGCGTACATCGGGAAACAAGGGGGAACTCATTCCCTCTCTCTGTTCAGAACAGCGAGAGCGCTTCTCCTTTGGGCGAGCGAGAACAGGACTCGGCTGTTGACGAGGGTTGTTCAAGGGCAGAGAAACATCAGGGCAGACATGCTCAGCAGGAAGGGACAAGTTCTTCCCACAGAGTGGACTCTCAACCCGCATGTCTGTCAGAGCCTCTGGAAGTTGTGGGGCAGACCTGTAATAGACCTTTTTGCCTCCAACTTGAACAAGAGGATCCCCAACTACTGCTCCCTAGTTCCGGATGAGGAAACGGTAGCAGTGGACGCCTTCTTGATGGATTGGACGGGGATGGACATGTATGCGTTTCCCCCGTTCAAAATCATCAATCTGGTCGTCAGGAAATTCGCTCTCCTCGATTCAGGACGAATGATCCTAGTGGCTCCATTCTGGCCTGCAAGGGAATGGTTCACCGAAGTGGTGGGCATGCTGATTGACTTCCCAAGAAAACTCCCGGCAAGTCCAGATCTTCTCAGACAGCCCCACTTCGAGAGATATCATCAAAACCCCCTCGCTCTCAATCTGACTGCCTTCAGACTGTTGAGAAGCTCGTTAGATCTCGAGGCTTTTCGGCACAAGCGGCGAAAGCTATTGCCAGAGCAAGGAGGATCTCGTCACAAAGAGTCTACCAGTCTAAGTGGGAGACCTTTAGAGCTTGGTGCAGGCGGCACAAGGTTTCCTCGACCACTACCTCTCTGAGCCAGATTGCAGACTTTTTTTTGTACCTCAGGCAGGATGCTATGCTGGCTGTATCTACCATCAAAGGATACAGGAGTATGCTCTCAACTGTCTTTAGGCATAGAGGCCTAGAGTTGTCTCAAGATAGGTATTTGCAGGATCTCATTAGGTCCTTTGAGACGACGAAACAGGTACAATTAAGATCCCCATCTTGGAACCTGGGTGTGGTGTTTTAAGTTTCTGTTCTCCAAGAAATTTGAACCTATCTCGCAAGCCTCTCTTCAAGATGTAACAAAGAAAACCCTCTTCCTTATGACTCTAGCGACTACCAAAAGGGTCAGCGAGGTCCAGGCAATTGAGAAGCGTGTAGGCTTCAATCAAAATGGAGCGGTTTGTGCTTTAAGGTTCGCCTTTCTCGCCAAGAACGAGAACCCTTCAAAACCCTTGCCTAGGACCTTTGAGGTCCCTAACCTTACGAACTTAGTGGGTCAGGAGCAGGAAAGACTCCTCTGCCCAATTAGGGCTCTCTAGGCTTATTTGGCCCACACTAAGAACGTGAGGGGTGCATCCAACTTGTTATGGTGTTCTGTGAAGGATCCTCAAAAACCCCTGTCAAAGAACGCTTCTTCCTTTTTCCTGAGGGAAACTATTAGGGAAGCCCACCTCTTATGTGAGGAAGAACACTTCGCCCTGTTGAAAGTACGGGCTCACGAAGTAAGAGCCATTGCTACCTCACTGGCATATCAGAAAAATATGTCAGTTAGGCAAATCATGGAGGAGCAACTCTGTCTTCGCTTCTCATTACCTCAGAGAGGTGAGAGTAGACTATGACAAGTGTTATACTTTGGGCCCATACGTAGCTGCGGCTTCTGTATCAGGCAAAGGAGTTACTACCCCCACTCAACCTTAGTTTGTATACATGTATGAAGGTTTGTGTTTTTTATGGTTGTCTGAAGACCTCGTCTTGTGGTACGGTTCCCTCAGTCCAGATAGATAGCTTATATCTATATCTGCAAGGTTAGGTGGTTAGTTTTAGTAAGGTTGCAGGTTTTTATTATATGGGGCGAAGGTAGTTTCTGAAGTCTAGTCAAGTTGTTGGTCTTACCCCTTTGACAGACTCGATTGAGTTGTTTGCAGCATAGCAGATCTACTCCTGGCTGAACACTCCTAAGGGAAAGCGACTCTAGAGGCAGTAACCTTTGAAGTCAGCTACCTTAGCAGGTAAGGAATCAAGGTGTTTTTTCTCCTACAACTCTTTTGTTTTTTCCTTAACAATGTTTACTGTCTGTTTACCTCCTCCAAATGTGTGAATCAGCTATATATATATATATAACTGCTAGGTAAGTACTATTCATAAAAATGGAGTTTTTATGATAAAACAAAGTTTTATGAATACTTACCTGGCAGTTATATATATGTTTCAAAGCCCACCCACCTCCCCTCAGGAGACAGGTTGGGAAAAGATAATCTGAAGAACAGAAAACGGGATTGATTCCGGTACCACCCTGTAAGGGTTGTTAACCACCTAACCACACAACCACCACAAGGAGGTTGCCGCGATTTTCGAATAAATTCTGCCGTAAGTCAGAGACTTAGCTATATATATATATAACTGCCAGGTAAGTATTCATAAAACTTTGTTTTATCATAAAAACTCCATATTTTATTTTTTCCCAGTTAACTATGCAGTTTTTCTTCGTTCGACTAAGAGTGCTGACGAAGCAGAGCTGTTCTGTTCATGCCTGGGGAATCTGCTGTCACTGCCGTCACTCGGAGGACGTCGTCTCTTAGAAGTACTCCCGCGACAACACGACCAGCACTTCAGATCATCTTAGAATGCTAACCAGGAGGTTCGCCTCCAGGGGTTGGACAACTTCCGTTTCGAGGGAAAGTTTCCTCCCCAGGTGTGAGGTTGTTTCTCCCTTCCGAGGGAGAACTTCCCACATCTTAATAAATTCATCGTCTCCGACTGCTGTTGCTGCCTTCGCCCAGACTTCTCTTCCCTCTTTCCTGAGTTTCTCTTCCTTCAGGGGCGGAGCACAGTCTTGGCAAGTCTCTTCTACGAAGTGTTTACCTCTCTCGTTCGCGAGAGAGGCCATTCATAGAAACTCCTCTTCGGAGGATCGCTACTGTTAAAGGTCAGCTTGCTGATCCACCGGCCCTCATAGGCATCTTCAAGTCTCTTTTACGAAGTGTTCACCTCTCTCGTTCGCGAGAGAGGCCACTCGTAGAGACTCCTCTTCGGAGGATCACACTGCTCATCAGTTCCTGATCATCCTACCAGCAGACCTACCAGCGCAACTTTGCGCTGCAACTTAGTCCGTGGACTTTGTTCCTGGACTCTATGGACCTTCCACGGTTGCCAGCAGTGGATGTTCGCACATCCCAGTTCCTGATCATCCTGCCAGCTGACCTACCAATGCAACCTTATGCCGCTGTTAGTCCTTGGACTTCGGTCCTGGACTCTTCGTGACCTTTACGGTCTTCATCATGGATGTTTGCCCTTCCAAAGGGCTCATCCCAGCTTCTGGTCGTCTTGCCAGCTGACCTGCCGATCTACTAGCGCTACCTTTGCGCGCGCGCCGATGGTCTCCTGTGCGCGCCAACAGCCTTCCGCGCGCGCCCATGCCAATGGTCTCCCGCGCGCATGCGCCAATAGTCTTGCGTGCGTGTGCCAACAGTCTTCCGCCTGTGTGCCCGACGACAGTCTTCCGCACGCGCCGATGGTCTCCCGCGCCAATGGTCTTCCGCACGCACGCGCCAGCAGTCTTCACGTAGTACAGTACTCTCACGCACATGCCAATGCACCCGCCCTTGCGCAACCTGTCACACGCTTCGTCGCATTCTAGGGAGAATGCACAAAACTACACAATGCCTTACTGCTCTTCAGCGCTCTTCCGCACTTTTCTGCGGTCTCAGATCCAATGCGCCAGCTCTTGCCAAAGAACCAGTGCTCGCAGATCCAGTGGGCCAGCTCTTGCCTAAGAGCCAGCGCTTACCTACTCTCTAGGCAGAAATTGAGCACCAGCATTATCCTGTGTGCCATCGCTCCAGTACTCTCCTACACACTCGTGCAATAGGCAGAAAAAAGGAATAAAACTTTTTGGACTGGTCACCATTGCCCCATTCCTCCCCACAAACACATAACATTGCCACCGGAAAAAGAGGAGAAAGGCTTCACAGGAGGATTCAAGATCCCGAAGATTCCATCTTGCAAGGGGAATCGAAACGGGGAATCCTTGGTTCCTGTCTCTTCTGGAGTTTCTTTTTTTTCCCATGACAGACCACCGTCAGCAAACTGGAAAGCATCAACAGTCTGATCTCTCGATCACTGTTTGCTGATGGCTAGTTCACGGTTTACTGATCACTAGGTCGCTGATCACCAGATCGCCAATTGCTAGCTCAACGCTGATCTTTGACCTCTAGTCCCTCCAATGACTAACGTTCTTTGATTGCTAGCGTTCCAATCACTGATTGCCTGTCAATAACCAGTCATCAGCTTGCTGATCACTAGATCACCGATGGGCAGCTCATCTTTTTTCGATCATTGAACTCAGCTCGCTGATCTCTGACCAGCCCGTCTTCAGCTTGCTCATCTTTGACCAACCAGGGGGGACCATAATCAGCTTGCTGATCTCTAACTTACCATCGGCTCACAGACCACCGATTCACCGATCATCGGCAATTCGCCAGCAGTTCGTGACTCGAACTTACTAGTCAACCTCTGCCCGTAGTTCCCTAGATCAGAAGGTCTACAACATAATTCTCGCTACTGGCTGTTCGCCATCACACTAAAGTGATCGGCAAACCTTCGGCAACCCTCATCTACGGCTTGTCGACAAGGAATTTCTTGTGAGCACTCTCCAACTGCACAGTAACCACAATACCCAACTGTTAACCATTGATTAACATTCGCCAGATTGATTCTATTCTAAGGAATAGCATCAATCCCATCAGGGCGCATGGTAAGGCTAAGCGTTGCCTTCCTCCTGTTAGTTAAAGGAATTCTCTCTCAGGGAAGAATTCTTACACTGGGTATCGCATCTGATCCTTTACGACACGAGTTAAGACTCCAGCGTCGACAATCTTCCATGCAAAAGGATCTGCAAGGAGCTGTCACTTTGGGTCGATGTCCACACCATGTTGGAGTTCGAACAAGGGCTAAGACCTCAGGTCTTCATTTGCACACTGGACCTAAAGGACACTTACTTCCAGGCCCAAACCAGTCTAGACAAACAAGAAACACCAGTTCACTGTGCTTCAGTCTTTCCACTGCACCCATCCTGGTCTCACAGGATCGGCATCTGTCTCCTCCGTTTCGGGACGACTGACTAACCTTAGCAGACTCAGTGGCAACCTTGCATTAGCACCGGAACTTCTGAAGTCTTTTTACCAAGATCCAGTGATCAGGGTATACCTGCTGAAGTCTTCCCTCCCAAAAGACTGGTGTATCTGGGAATGATTCTAGACACCAATCTCCACAAAACCTTCTCGAAAACGAGAACAACTCCCATTCCAAAGGGACTTCAGTTGGACTGGAATCAGGCCCTCGATCCCCCAAACATTCTGACCCCCTTGGGATCAGAAGTTTGGACGAACCTCAAGGGATGGGTGTCAGTCGAGAATCTACAGAGCGGCATAACCTTCTCATCCTTCCCCACCCCTCGGACTTGAGGTTGTGCTTAGAACACATCAAAAGAAGAGAGGAGGGACCATAGTGCTGCACCACACAACCTCAGCCCTCTGTACAGAGTCCAAAAGTACCTTCACTTAAATCTCTCTTAAGATATGAAGGCCAACTTTCCGGTCCTTCAGCAGCCTCATCGGTTCCTAACAGACCACTCAGTGATGTGATGGACGACACATCACACACCACATAGAGACTCACATCGGCAAGCAAGAAGGAACTTGCTCGTAGCCTCTTCCCATCTAACAGTATAAACACTAAGATGGGCCAAAGTCCGTTCGGTACCACTATCAGCCTGCTTCATTCCAGACTAGAAGAATGTGCTCGCCGATAATCTGTGCACAGCATCTCAGATAAGGCGTACCGAATGGTCTTTGGATCGCTTTGTAGCCGACAAAGTCCCGACTTTACGGGGTCCTCCAACTAGGGATCTGTTCGCAACGCTCCTGAATCTCAGGCTTCCGTTGCTTCCCAGCCCTAGACCCCAAGGCTCTCTGGCAATAACGGTGGGTACAACAATAACGTTTACGTCTCGTCCCTGTTTTATCTGGAGAAGGACACTCAAAAAGGCTAGAACATCGGTCAACCTCTCAAGGACTCTCCTAGCTCCGCTATGGCATTATGCAGAACGGTTTCCAAACCTTTTGCAGCTCCTGATAGTCTTCAAGAGAATCCTCTCCACATCACAGACAACCCACTTCGACACCTACCACAAGCTATAGCTTTGCTATGATTATACGTCTGGAGACTACCCAATACTGTACCTCTTTTGCGAAAAGGTTGTCTAGATATCTGAGCAATTCCTCAGCATCAGTCTACCAGGCAGTATAACGTCTTGTGCGGTTGGTGTCATGTGAAAGAGTCTTTCCACTCGATGCCTCTATTCCAGCAATAGCGGAATCCTCGAGTATATACAAGAGGAAAAGACCCCCTATTCAGTTTTGACAGGTAAAGATGATCACTCAACCTTGATCCTTCACCTTTAAACTAAAAGAAAGGGACACCCTCTCATCGATAGACTTTTCCTAACTCATACGGATTTACAACTTGCCTTTCCCCAGTCGGAATTGAGACCTTCCTCTCGGAACATAGTTCAAATTCTCCGATCTCTAAAGAAACCTTATGTTCCACTTCACCAGGCAACAAATTTTCTCCTGATTTAAGAAGACTATGTTCCTACACACTCGGACAGCAACCTTACGAGTCAAGGAACTTCATGGTCTCTCTTTCGACATTGCCCATTATTAAGAAGGGCGAAAGACGATGTTCAGTTTCGTCCCTGAGTATGTCGCCAGACACAGTCTCGAGAGGTGACGGATCCTACACAAGTCTCCACTCGGTAACTGACGATTCAGATCATCCGTTACTGAACCCAGGGTAAGGTATGAGACTTTACCTAAAGAAAACTGAAACAGCCCACCCGGGTCCCTTCTCTTGTCATCAGCACTGGGAGAGACTAGAGGAGGATCACTGACACATCATCTCGACATGACAAATCTGTGACGCAGGTTTTACAAGAAAGGATGTGATTGCTCCAGGTGACTTTCACATCCTTTCTCTTGCAAGACGTGACCCACAGGAACTCGATACGATCTCTATCGGTCCGGTGGTGGCTGCACAACAGCTGGTTGTATACCTCAAGCTCCTTATTGGACAAGTAGCAGAAGGTTGAGGGCACTGTTACCCGGTTTTAGTCTGCGTGAATGAAAAGATTTTACTGGCTTTTATTCTTTTCTTCATCCTACCCTCGTGGAGAAAGCAGCATCCAGGGTTCTCTGCATAAGCTGACCTCAAACCACTGCAGGTGAATCATGCTCCCTTGTGTACCTAGTATTAAGCTAATACTGATGCGTCCCCATACCCTGGCGAGGTGGTATTGGGAGAGTCTTGGTTACATCAGGTTTTTCGTACATAGACTTGGAGTAACTTAACCTAGACAGTCTCTGCATGTTTCAACACGCAGCTTGAGTAGGCCGCGGACCTTGCGTAGCAAGGTTTTAGCGAGGGCAGGGACTCCTTATTTTTGAGTACTAGCATACTCAGATAAGGAGCCCCCGGGCAAAGCCAAAAGCCAGATTGGCAGGGACGTCCACCCTTCATAATGGGTGAGTCACCCTTAATAAATAGCGTGGTTTGTATCCCAGTTACAGAACAAATGACAAATTCGTAGATAATTTGTATTTTTCCTAACTATACAAACCTTAGCTATTTATACAAACTTGCCCACCATCCCTATCCCCCTTGAAGTCCTACCTCCAAGCAAAGTGACTAAATCACAGGTGTGTGAATGCGAGTGGTAGCAAGCTACCCCCCTCTACTCCTGCTAACTAGCGGTGTGGGTAGTTAACCCTCGCTAAATTTTAATGGCTCCTCATTTCAGCTCCTCCAAAAGTATAACCCCTAATAAATAGCTAAGGTTTGTATAATTAGGAAAAATACAAATTATCTATGATTTTGTCATTTTAAGAAGAGTAACAACATGAAATAAATCTTTTACAGATAAACTATAAAAACTTTATGAAAAATAGGAGGAAGAGAAATAAGATAGAATAGTTTGCCCGAGTGTACCCTCAAGCAAGAGAACTCTACCCCAAGATAGTGAAAGACCATGGTACTGAGGCTAGGGCACTATGCAAGACCAGAGAACAATTGTTTGATTTTGGAGTGTCCTTCTCCTAGAAGAGCTGCTTATCATAGCTAAAGAGTCTTCTACGCTTACCAAGAGGAAAGTAGCCACTGCACAATTACAGTGCAGTAGTTAACCCCTTGAGCGAGGAAGAACTTTTAGGTTATCTTAATGTTGTCAGGTGTACGAGGACAGAGGAGAATATGTAAAGAAAAGGCCAGGCTAAAGTGTATGGGTAGGCAAAAGGAAAATGAGCCGTAAACAGAAAGAAGGATCTAATGTAGTACTCTCTGGCTAGTCAAAGGACCCAATAACTCAATAGCAGTAGTATCTCGACGGGCGGCTGGTGCCCACCAATGACTTAAGAAAATAATACATCATTTTCCCTAGATACATTAGCAAAATTTTTTTACAATAATTGTAAAGTGAAAAACTTTTCAAATCAAGACCCACTATAACTGATTTTTCCGAGTTTTCATGCTTAAGTGTTCAGTTTGTGGTAACTGCTATTTAGGATATATCATTAGTTCCCTTACAGTCAAAGCTTCGTAAGATTACAGGAAAAAATTACAATGCTTGGTAGGCCACTCCAGTCATCTGTGAGGAAGCACTCAGAAAACATCTGTCATAAACCAGTAATATAATTTAGACAGTATTCACACACTCATCTATTTAGAAACTGAATTTAGATTAAATTTTCATAAGAGGGTGGTTAAAATGTTCTGTAAAAACACAGTACTGCCGACTTTAAGAGATCCTGCAATGCTTTCTAACCTGGTAAAGACTTGCATGTCCTGGAGAGGTTTCAGTGTTCTTCCAAGCCTCAGAGGCTCCTCCTGATTTCATTGCGACAAAGGGAACAGGGCCACTTCTGCTAGCAGAGTTGAGGTCATTCCCCTTGGAAGCCAGTGCCACAATATCCAGCACACGATCTTGCCTCTGCAGAGCACGTTTTCATGCTCCAGCATCACCTGAAAATGCAGAGGTTCAAACCAAAAGGCTATGAACTTAAACCTTTTTGGGAAAGCTTATGAGTTTATCCTGTTGACCTGAACCAGAAACGTCTGAAGAAGAGGCAAGTTACGCCTCATCTGGGAGATAATTTCACCTCAGAACCCACATGGGATTGAGATCTCCAAGGAAGGTCTCATTTATTGATTTTCACAGGCTGACACCAATCAGGATTGTGGAGAGGGCTCTTCCGCTAGAAGCTTTATGGCCAGAGTTCATCTGGGTCCATGCCCCTGCTAAGTCTCTTGAGATTAAGGGACAGGAGGAGGATGCCAGCATTCTTTCCTCATTCACAGGTAAGGCTCAAGAGAGGAAGGATGCAAACACACTCCCCAAAAACTGGGCTTCCAAGCTTTTGGAAGACTCCCAGGCCTTGCTCCTCTGTGGCTCAAACCAAATGTGACAACAACCCATCTCGGTCTCGATTGGGTTAGAATTTAGAGATGGAAGATGATTCTGAATCAGATGATTTCATAGTTGAGCTTCCAGTTCCAGCCAGCCTGAAGACTCCTGTCATGCAGGAAGGAGAGTTAGTCTAATTTTTCCAAGTGCTGGCATGCATGAGGAGGGTTAATGGCCTCCGTAAGTCTTTATACTCCCCTCGTATTATTACAAGCTAAGCTATAACCCTAATTGGAAGAGCAAGATGCTATAAGCCCAAGGGCTCCAACGGGGAAAAATAGGCCAGTGAGGAAATGAAAAACTACAAGATAAGTAATAAACAATCAAAATAAAGTATATTAAGAACAGTACCAACATTAAATTAGATCTTTCATATATATACATATATATAAAAAAAAAAAAACAGGAGAGAGAGAGACAAGAGTGTACCCCCAAGCAAGAGAACTCTATTTCAAGACAGTGGAAGGCCATGGTACAGAGGCTATGACACCACCTAAGACTAGAGAACAATGGTTTGATTGTTGTGTAACAGGAATATAAACCAACGCTATTTAATTGGGGTATTACTTTCAGCGAAGCTGAAATAACGAGCCATTAAAATTTAGTTAGGGTTAACTACCCATCCCGCTAGTTAGCGGAGGGTAGGGGGGAAGCTTGCTACCCCTCCCACTCACACACCTGTGATTGAAACTTTGCTTTTGGCTCGGATGAGGAGTGGTTGTCACCGGTCTTCCTCCTTGCCTTTTTTTTGGACTGGCATTAATCTTTGACTTTTTTAACTTATATTTGTTCCGTAACTGGAATACAAACCACGCTATTTAATAGGGGTATTACTTTCGGCGTAGCTGAAATGATGAGCCATTAATTTTTAACGAGGGTTAACTACCAACACCGCTAGTTAGGCGGAGGTAGGGAGGGTAGCCTGCTACCCCCCCCCCCCCCCCCACACACACACACCTATGATTGAGCTCACTTTGCTTTCGGCTTGGATGGTGAACGGACGTTGCTGTTCTGTATCCTCGCCGACAATTGGCAGCCATTAATGCTTTTTGCTTTTTCTTTTTTCTTAGACTGTGTGTGTGAAGTTGACTTCTGCGACCATGCGCACCGGCCCACCTGCCCTGGACTCTCCGACCGCCCCTGTGGAACATTCATGTCGGCGGTCGAGACTGATCCTCATCCCCTTTGTCCTTCTTGCAGAGGTCAACGGTGTGATAGTGTCAACAAGTGTAGGGAGTGGTCTTCCTCCCAGTGGGAGAGATTTTCGCGACGGCGGAAGAAGTCCAAGAGGGATATTTCTCCTTCGAAGGTTGCTTCGAAGGGAGAAAAACCCAAGGCCTCTTCTTCTGTCCCCCAAACTTCCTCCGGAACTCCTACTCGGTCAGTCTCTTTTGAGAGACCGTCGAGTAGTAGCGTAGATCAATTTATTTCTGACCAACCCTGGGTCCCGAGAGATGAGGTTGCTTCCCTCAGCGAAGCAGCACCACCTTTCCCCCTGGCGGAGGCCTTGTCACTAACTTCAGGTTTTAAATATGTAACTTCCCTGGTAGTTACATACATATACAGTAGCTTAAATCCTGCGTTTCGCGCACGCAATGCGGGAATATGTAACTACCAGGTAAGTATATTTAAAAATTTATTTTAACACT
Source organism: Palaemon carinicauda (assembly GCF_036898095.1). Taxonomy (NCBI): domain Eukaryota; kingdom Metazoa; phylum Arthropoda; class Malacostraca; order Decapoda; family Palaemonidae; genus Palaemon; species Palaemon carinicauda. Next base: position 18,724,833 of record NC_090763.1, on the reverse strand, counting down.
AAACACAATGAAAGCACAAAGGAATGAAAGCGAAAACACACAGATAAAGCACCAAGCGCGCAGGCAGAGCACAACGGACCATGCGGTAACCACGTGGCCACGAGAGACAAAGGGTCGCACTGAGATCAGAGGAGCGTCGTGTGATAACGCGACGCGACCAGAGTACTTACTGAAGCCTACGACCTGGGAAACATGTGGCCTGACTTGGTATTGCCCTCAGGGCACGTATTCCTCCGCTAGGCCTATCATTATAGAAAATGGGAGTAGGGTAAACTACACAAAACTCTGGTCGTTTGAGAGGAGGTTCCAGGTAACTCCTAAGAAAGTGTTTCTCGGTAAGTATGTTAGGAAAAATACAAATTACTAATAATTTGTGATGTTTCAGATTTGGTCCTCCTTGGGGCTCACGGGGTTCGCCCTCCAAGGAGGCATTGCTTGATTTCATCCGCATGGGTGTTTTTGTCAAGCAATCATCGTCACCGTCGGAGGTAGATCCCCTAACACTTGTTGACGTTGTTGTGTCAGAGGTGTCTCATGCGACATCACCCATCTCTTCTGCCACTCCACACTCTACGGTAGCTGCCGACTTAGTTTCCCCCGTTCCGGACCATCCTCCGAGGGGGAAACTGAGTTCATCATCGGTCTCTCCTGCTAGTGTTTCTCTTCCTCTGGGGAGTTCACTTACAGAGACTCCTCTTCAGAGGACTGCTGACAGTCAGCTTGCTGATCCAACGGCCCCCAGAGGGCGCATCCTTTGGAAAGCTCGCCTGCCTCTTCGCCTTAGAGGCCAGCGCTCTCCTGCACCTATGCGCCGTGGGCTCACGCGCCTACGATCTCCTACGCGCCAGTGCTTACTTGTGCGCCAAATTTCTCCTACGCGCCAACCTTCTCCTGCGCAACAGCGCTCTCCCGCGCGCCAACATGTGCCTGTGCCCCATCTTGAGCGCCAACCAACGCGACAGCCAAATCCTGCGTGCAAGTTCGTAGGTGAGGCAACAACCTTGTTGCCCTCACCTGCGTGCCAACTGTTACCTGCGCGCCAGCGCTCACCTGTGTGCCATTTTTCTCCTGCGCGCACACAGAGAGACGCGCGCGTGCCCTCTCTCTCCTACTGATGCTCGCTCTCTTTCGTCTATGGACGCGCGCCAATACTCTCCCACACGCTCATCATGATTCTCCTGCGCGCACCAACAGTCTCCCCCATGCGAGCGCCAACACACTCCCCCACGCGAGCGCCGACACTCTCCCTCGCGTGAGCGCCGACACTCTCCCTCGCGCGAGCGCCGACAGGAAAGCCATCCTGCAAGGTCACCATTGCTTCATTCCCCTCCCCGCAAACGCATACCACCGTGCATTGTGGAAGAAGGGAAACATGCAGAGGGGTTCAGGATCCCTAAGCTACTTTCTAAGGCGAATCCACTTATTCCAGTAACTCCTCCCAGGGAACCTTCGGTCCCTTTCCCTTCAGGGGGTCTGTCTGACAGTGTGTTGGTCAGCCAGCAGCCCTGGTTCAATGCCTTGATCAGAGCCGTAATATCCCGGCACCTAGGGAACCACGCGAAGAGAGTCTTTCCCCCATCGCACCAATGGAGGAAATCTCTTCATGCCGAGAGTTCCTCACAGTCTGAGAGTAGAAGGGACTTGCCACACTCATTGATGTTGGAGTCTTACCTCCTTCCCTGGAAGGAATCTAAAGACTCCAAAACTATGCCAAAGTCTTCCACTAGGGCTAGGAGGGAGCCAGCCAGCCACTCAGGGAATGTCCGCGACTCCCCCCAAGAAGAGCCTTTGGGGATAGAAGGAGACTTCGTTGCAAGTCCTACAACAGGAGGAGACCAGCAGGAGTCGGAACATGTATTCTGGCAGGTTCTGACTCTAATGAGGGTTCTCAACGGGTTTTCCGACCCAGAGATCCTCCCTCGAGAGGGCAAAGACACGGTCCTAGACCGCGTCTTTGGTACTCAAAAACCCTCTAAGACCAGTGCAGCCCTGCCCTGGTCTCAAGGGGGTGAAGAGTACCAGGGACAAGATCGCCCAGCAGCTCTCCGAGATGTCCTCCTCCAACGTTCCGGTACCACGAACAAGCTCCTCCCACCTCGCGTACAGCAAAGGAGGTACTTCGAGATCCTGGAGGAGCCTAGTTCAGCTCTTCCTCTTCACCACTCGCTGGAGGAGCTAACCAGGTAGTCCTTCTTGGGAGACACTCCAACCGGCAGGTCTTGTTCTTGGCAGCCTAGATCCTCAACCAGGAGAAGGTCACGAAGTATGCTATGCAAGCTACTTCGTGGCTTGATATCTGGTTGGGAGCCTTAGGTATCCTGATACGATCTGAGGATTTCTCCAAGGAACGTACCAGTAAAGCTATGGAAACCTTCCTTCTCTCAGGTACTCACACAATCGAGTTTCTAGCCCACCAAGTCTCGAACTTGTGGGCAAATACCATCTTGAAACGTCTGGATGCAGTAGCTGAAAGATTCCACCAGAAGGTCCCTAGCATCGAGATCAATAGGCTCAGACATTCCTCCATAGAGGGGTCTCTTCTATTAGCCTAAGGATGTGGAACATGCGGCTGAGAGTTGGAGGAAGACTCCCTCCTCCATAGGGCTTTAACATCTAAGCACCACAGCAGTCCCGTCCAACCAAGACCACAACGATGACAAAAACTGCACCGAAGACAACGGTGTCTAAGCCCTTTCTTGTCAAAGACAGGAAAGGCAAAAAGTCCCCCAGGGGAGGTAAAAATCCTAGAGGGAGTAGCCGAGGCCGCAAGCGCTACAATAGGCAGTCCTCCTTCATTTCCACCAGTGGGGGGATGCCTACAAAGTTGCGCAGACAGGTGGAAGCAACTTGAGGCCGATTCCTGGACAATCTCCGTGATCAGTCTAGGATATTGCATCCCGTTCATAATATCTCTACCTCCCCTGATCAGGAATCCAGTGTCATTGAACTCCCTTGCCATGGGATGGGCAAGGGGGGCAAGCACTTCGGGCAGAAGTCCAGACCTTGTTGAAGAAAGGCGCTCTCCAAGAGGTCCTCGACGGATCCCCAGGCTTCTTCAGTCGACTTTTTCTTGAAAAGAAGGCATCTGGTGGCTGGAGACCAGTCATCGACCTCTCAACTCTGAACAAGTTTGTCAAACAAACTCCGTTCAGCATGGAGACGTCAGACACGGTCAGACTAGCAGTAAGACTGCAAGACGTCAGGTGCACACTGGACCTAAAGGACGCTTACTTCCAGATCCCAGTCCATTCGTCTTCAAGGAAGTACTTAAGATTCAGCCTAGACAACAGAATATACCAGTTCAAGGTGCTGTGCTTCGGTCTTTCCAAAGCACCACAAGTCTTCACCAGTGTTCACCCTAGTGTTATCTTGGGCACACAGGATTGGCATCCATCTCCTCCATTATCTGGACGACTGGCTAATCCTAGCAGACTCGGTCAACCCTTTTCAACACTGAGACAAACTTCTTAGACTTTGCCAGGATCTGGGGATCATGGTAAATCTCGAGAAGTCCTCTCTGCTTCCCATTCAAAGACTGGTATACTTACGCATGATTTTAGACACCATTCTCCACAAAGCTTTCTTATCAGATGACAGGATAGGAAGGCTGAGAAAGGTCGCAAGACCTTTTCTCAGACAAGAAGAACTTCCAGTCCAATCGGGGCTACGTCTCCTTGGTCACCTTTCATCGCTGGCCCATCTAGTTCCCAATGGTCGCCTCAGGATTAGATCCCTCCAGTGGCGACTCGAGTCCTGGTGGAATCAAGCACACGACTCACCGGACATCCAGATTCCCATGGGACCTGCGGAACTGACAGACCTCCAGACGAGAAGGGAGTGGATTTTTTCGTCTTCCCCCCGAATTTGATGCTGTTTTCAGACCCTTCAAAAAAAAAAAAAGGGTTGGGGGCCCACATGCTGCTCCACACGACCTCAGGCCTCTGGTCAGAGTCAGAAAAGTACCTCCACATAAATCTCTTAGAGATGAAGGCCGTCTTTCTGGCCCTTCAGCAGTTCCAACATTTCCTGGCAAGTCACTCTGTGGTGGTGATGAGCGACAACACCATAGTAGTGGCCGACATCAATAAACGAGTTACTTTTTCGCAGCAACTATCCCATCTAGCAGTAGAGATACTGAGAGGGTCCGAAATCCACTCGATACCACTATTGGCACGCTTCATTCCAGGCATAAGGAATGTGCTCACCGACAACCTAAGCAGAGAATCTCAGATAGTGAGTACCGAGTGGTCTTTGGATCATATAGTAGCCAACAAAGTCCTGACTTTGTGGGGTTCTCCGACTGTGGACCTCTTCGTAATGGCCCTTAACTTCAGGCTCCCGCTGTACTGTTCCCCAGTCCCAGACCCCAAGGCTCTCTGGCAAGATGCTTTCCAACAACGGTGGGACAACATCGACATTTACGCCTTTCCCCCGTTCTGTCTGATGAGGAAGGTACTCAACAAGACCAGAACATCGGTCAATCTTTCAATGACCCTCATAGCTCCGCTATGGCTTCACGCAGAATGGTTTCCGGACCTTCTGCAACTCCTAACGGAGCCACCAAGAGAACTCCCTCCATGACACAATCTACTGAAACAACCACACGCCAACATCTTCCACAAAGCCGTAGTTGCGCTATGACTTCACGCTTGGAGACTATCCAGCCTCTCCTCTCTGAGAGAGGATTTTCGCAACAAGTTGCGATTATGATGTCTGGACATCTGCGAAAATCATCAGCAGCAGTCTACCAGGCAAAGTGGAAAGTCTTCTGTGGTTGGTGTTGTGGAAGGGGTATCTCTCCACTCGATGCCACTATTCCGGCAGTAGCGGAGTCCCTCGCATATTTGCGTGAAGAAACGCGCCTATCAGTCTCGGCAGTGAAAGGCTATCGCTCAGCCTTAAGCCTCGCCTTCAGACTGAAAGGCATAGACATTTCTTCATCGCTAGAACTTTCTCTACTCATACGGAGTTATGAACTTACCTTCCCCCAGTCAGGAGTGAGACCTCCCCCGTGGAACGTGGTTCGAGTTCAAAGGTCTCTTAAGAGGCCTCGTTATGAACCATTATGCCAGGCAACAGATCGCCACCTGACTTGGAAGATGGTGTTCCTGCTAGCTTTGGCCTCGGCCAAGCGAGTCAGCGCACTTCATGGTCTTTCATACGACATCGCCCATTCAAGGGGATGGGGAGAGGTAACGTTCATCTTCGTCCCTGAGTTTATCGCTAAGACTCAGAACCTGGGAGTATCGGATCCTCGGATTTCTAGTCTCTGTACTGTAACAGATGACCCAGACCATCTCATATTATGCCCAGCAAGGAGTTTGAGGCTGTACCTCAAGAGAACCGTTGCAGCCCGTCCTCGTGTGCCTGCACTATTCGTCAGCACAGGAAGGACCAAGAGGAGGGTCACCAAGAACACCATCTCAGCATGGATTCGCAGGGTCATTGACCTTGCACTGAATCCAGACCCTCCTCCGTCTCGTCGCCCCAGAGCACATGATGTCGGGGATAGCTACATCCCTGGCCTTCAAAATAAATTATTCAGTGACGCAGGTTCTTCAAGCTGGGGTTTGGAAACGTTAAAACACGTTCACATCCCACTACCTGCAAGACGTGACCCACAGGAGACTCGATACATTTTCTATTGGTCCCGTGGTGGCTACACAACAGCTCGTTTAAAACCTCAAGCTCCTTATTGGACAAGTAGCAGAAGGTTGAGGGCATTGTTACCTGGTTTTAGTCTGCATGAATGAAAAGGTTTGACTGGGCCTTATTCTTTTCTTCATTCTCCCCTCTCTCAAGGAAAGCAGCATCCTGGGTTCTCTGCATAGCAGACCTCAAACCACTGCAAGTAAACCATGCTCCCTTGTGTACCTAGTATTAAGATTAATACTGTTGCGTCCCCATACCCTGACGAGGTGGTATTGGGAAAGTCCTAGTGCACAGTTTTTCCATCTAAAGAACTCGGAATAACTTTACCAGGACAAGTCACACTTCTACATACCTTCACACACAGCTTGCGTAGGCCGCTAGGTGCAGTGACTCCTTATTCCTCGAGTACTAACACACACTGATAAGGAGCCCCGGGTAAAGCCAAAAAGCCAGATTGGCGTGGACGTCCACCCTTCCTAATGGGTGAGTCACCCTTATTGAATAGCGTGGTTTGTTTTCCAATTACGGAACAAATGACAAGTTCGTAGATAATTTGTATTTTTCCTAACTATACAAACCTTAGCTATTTAACCAAACTTGCCCGCCAGCCCCATCCCCTTTGAAGTCCTACCTCCAAGCAAAGTGAGCTCAGTCACAGGTCTGTGAGGGGGAGTGGTAGCAAGCTACCTTCCCTACCCCCCGCTAACTAGTGGTGTGGGTAGTTAACCCTCGTTAATAATTAATGGCTCGTCATTTCAGCTACGCCGAAAGTAATACCCCTATTAAATAGCTAAGGTTTGTAAAGTTAGGAAAAATACAAATTATCTACGAATTTGTCATGTTGGGTTGGGGTTTATGACTTTGTCATAAGCTAATCAATCTGGACTTTTGAGTAGCTTTTCAATTTAAGAACAACACGCTCTTGGAATCTCATTTTTATGTAGGGGTCTTAGTGTGGATGTATGCAATACTAAGTTTTTTTTTTTTTTTTTTGGTATCCATGTGGCCTTGTGAGATAGCATTTTCTTTTACTTTTCATTTATTACTTTAGGGGTTACCTCACTTAGGATTGCATAGATCAGGATTTTTTACTTTTGGTTTTTCCTTTTTCGAGAATTGTGTATGTATGATGGGCTAGCTGTTTTTGAAAATTGTACTGTAAATGAAAGGGTTTTTTTTTCTTTGCTTTGAAATCAGTAACTGTATTAGGAAATGCAAAGCAAAAAGTGAATGGCAGTTTCCTTGCTGGTATGAGTTTCATAGTAACTTTCTCTTCTCTGCCCCTGAGATTTCCTTCAAAAGCTATGCACTGTTGTTCCTAAACATTTGCCTGAATCACAGAAATACATGCTGATGATGAAAATCTGTGAATGTGCTACCTGTAAGTAACACTTCACACTGGACTGCCATATTTTCTTATATGGATAAAAAATACTTTATCACATTGAAAAAGAAATTATGAATATTTGCATGGATTACATAACAAAGGTCCTTGCATGTGTTGAGTTTTCACATCTTTAAAAACATTATGAATAACACTTGTTTTGTAAAAGGTTTAAAAGTAGTACTGTATATGTATTTAACTACTATTTTATTTGTCGGAAGTGCACCAACTGATAGTATTGTGGTGGTGTTAAAGAACCTGAGAATATCCAACATTATTGCTTTAAAGAATTTGTGGTCACAAATAAGGAATTTTGAGCCCTCCCTATGAAAAAAAAAATTTGCAATGTTGAACCAGCAAATCTGAATTGATGCCTATTTCTTCACACTTTTCTTTCTTGGCCTTTGGAAATATCATGGCCCAGTTGAAAAATCAAATGTAAAGTTGTGATGACAGTTTGAAAACCTTACTGTGCTGAATAAGGAATAGTTCAACTTTCTCCTTTTTTTCTGTTATGGGTTAAGATGGATTTTGTACTTCCTCAGGTCCTCTAATTGCTGTTGATTGGATACTTAACCTTTCCTGAGGACAGTTATCAATTCCTGATCAATGGAGAAGAGCTGAAGTTGTGGGCTTACTAAAACCTGGCAAAGACCCAATGATCCCTAAGAGCTATCGGCCAAGATCTCTTGTCTGTTTCTTATACAAACTACGAATGGATAATGATGCCCCGCATAGCTCCCACAGAACAACTTTATGGGAATGACACGACCTTTCCCAGACTGGTGAGCAGCATTTGGCAGTGGAGTAGTCGAGTGCCAGAGCTGTTTGTCATATGGTTTGAGAAATTGTTCCCAATTTGAATTTGCAAGTTTGCTAAAGAGGTGATTTCTGTTAGCTACCTTCTTCTTTACTTTCCTTACTTACTCCCCAAAAGATAGTGATTGGTCTAATGTAGCACTGAAATAGACAGGGAAGCTATCATTCTTCAGTTTCTTATTCTATAAGATATTAAACTACCTTTTTGTCTGGTAGTTTTTGAGATGGGAACCACATGCCTGCGTTTTGTCTAGGTTGGCATGTAGGAAATTTTGCTTGTACTAATTATTAATATCTTTTAAAGCATCTGAAAATTTGCTATTAATGGTACTATAGAACTGTAAATTAATCTGGCTGGATGGCTAGGCACAGATCATCTGCTTATGCAAATCTATGGATATCTCTAAACTGTGTTTGATCGTTTGGGTAGTTGTTGAAAAGTATGTAGGCCAACACAGACCCTTATGAGAGGTCGTTTAACTGTTTTTGCCATCTGCTTTTTGTATCGTTCATTTCAACATTGTTGCTCAGCAGTGACTGGGTAATATGCATGATACTCGAGTTGTGAATAACTTTGGAAAGTTTCATATGAAGCAACTTGTGGATTATGGTGTCATAGGTTGCTGTGATTTTCCCAAGCTCAAAGCCAACCTCAGTATACTGAGTGAGGCTGAATACCTGAGAACAGCAGGATCTTCCCGGCTGATTACATCCTGGTCTGATATCAGTTTTTTTTCTACTATGGAAGTTGTGCTGGCCATCATCATCATCATCCGTTTGTACAGTTTGTATAAGATGCAGTGGAGAGAAATTGGCCAATAGCTTTTAGGGATCATTGGGTCTATGTTGGGGTTTAGTAAGACCACAACTTAGTTCTTCATCATAGTTTATGGATCTGGAATGTTCTAGCACAGTTGTTTAGAAATGCCAATACCCAGTATTTTCTCACGTGTCCACCATCCTAGCAGCTTTTCCAGGTTAAAGGAGTTTCATGGCTTCTTGTAGTTCTTTAACAGTGAATGGTTCAAACTCATCATTTACTTTGATGGAACGATTCATTTTGTCCTTCATTCTTTTGAGATATTAGTGTTCTTTGTTATTGTATATGGCTTTCCATTAAGTAAGAGTTGTTTTGCTACTACATTAGGTGTTAGTGCAGCCCT
>NC_090763.1:18513315-18713315 GCF_036898095.1 Palaemon carinicauda | reverse complement strand
GAAATCAGTCAACTCGTGCCCCTTTTGCTCTCGTTATAATTACGAAGCACGATTAGAGTTGCATTTTATGGTCGCTATTTGATCGATTTTTGACAGATGTTTGCCACGCATCTAATCGTCTCTGCTCTTTCACATGTACTTAAGTGTTTTGATTTGGTGTATCCCGTATTTCGACGAACACCCACTACCACCTTTTTATTATTGAATACATTCTGAAATATTTTTTACTGTATGTGTTTTCACTTGATGCCTTAAATTGTGGTTATGATAGCATATTTGCCAGAATGTTACTTGCGATAGCCCTGTATTTACTTGCATAATGCGTATTGACAACTCAGTGTCGTGGACGATGTTGTTCGTAAGGTGTTTTGTCATTAAAATTACTTAATTGTTAAGTTAAATAGAGCCAAAGGAGAAATTTAAAGTTACCGCTACTGCACGGCGCATGCTCGGAAATCGTTCCGCCCCTTATCTGCGAGTTTTTAAGAGCCTTGTTGATTGGAGCAAGCAGTAGAGTGCCAGTAGAAAGGTGCTCTGCCATTGGTTGGTGTTGCGGCGGGAAGGCAGATGAGCCAATGGGGTGACTTGTTTATCGTCTGCTGGCTCTCAGTTGAGCAAATGGAGTAAGAATGAGTGTGTGTCGGCCAGGAGACGGTCTTGCAATTTACGCAGCAAAATGGGCGACCGAGCCAGGGGCCTGACCATCGACGGCGTAAGACCCATAAAAGATCTGAAGGTGGTGGAATTAAAGGCAGAGTTGGAACGTCGTGGCCTGTCCAAATCAGGCAGTAAGAAAGAACTTGTGGAACGATTGCGAAGTGTAAGTAGGTGAAGTCTGTGGTGTTCAGTGTCGCTTTGCGGTCTCTCTCCCTCTCTCTCTCTCCATATCGTTCAGCATTCTTCCGCTCGTCACCCCGAAATCGCCAATTGTATGCTCCTCAACGGACCCCCACCCCGTCTGGAGGTCCCTTTATCAGTGATGCTTGTGCAGATACAAAGAAAGGAAAGTTCAGTGGTCAACTTCCGGTTTTGTATTGATGGGAAATGACCGCAGAATCAGGTGCAGGCCGAACTGTGAAAATAAGACCCTGCCAAATCTTATGCTCATTCCGTTGGCTTGTCCTCTGAGTTGGCTGCATTATATGCCGTGTACCGTCCGTTTTACCCACTTTATAACCCCCCTCAACGTAAGGAAGACCTTCCCTTTTTGTGACGGAATGGAATAAAACTGTTTACGAGAAAGTTTGTCTGAGACGGTCGCCATAATAACTGTCATTGTTGAAATGGTGAAAAGCTACATAGGTTATGGATGGAGGAGGAACGTCTCGGTTGCCAGTACGTGTTTATACGGCAGAAGAAAACGACAATATTATTGTATATATTTGTCGATGAGATGACACGTCAATTTTGGATTAGATCCTATCCCACGGCCAGCAGAATATTTTATGATATAGTGGGACGAGGCTGATTGATGAATAAAACAATTCCTTTGGGATCCTGATGTCAAATACTTAGATGTTGGTGTATTAGGGTAGGAGGGGTGTGGGTTCTTATGTAACTAGTTCCAAGGTATCGTGTTAAAATCATAATAAAAATGTAAGAGGGTCTTGTAATGCCCACCTCTTAGCAACACATGGAAAAAGATACGTATATCAGTTTAACCTTGGCCAAGAACTAAAGGTTTGACAGCTTTAGGTCATGGCTAAGGTTACATCTTCAACTCTGCCGTAGCTTAACGGTACCTGAATTTTTTTTGTAAACATGGTTGCAATAGCTTTGTATACAAATGGTCATAATATGGTGATGAAGTTAGGAGGTGGCAGGTTGGAATGTAACTTGAAAATGTAGAATTTCATTATCAATATTAACAATTAGAATACACACACACACCCTTATATATATATATATATATATATATATATATATATATATATATATATATATATATATATATATATATATATATGGTTTTTAAAGGAAAAAAGAGTTAATTTCATTGAATAATTTTATTTTCTCAGTTGTCTTTTTAGTCACATTGCATGTATAAAGATATAATTGGTTGTCAAGTGCAATGGAGAAGAATATAAACTAATATGATAATATAAGTCCAGTTGTTGTTCTGGTCATAATGGATAACATGGGGGAACCCTATGCCCTACAGGACTTACATCATGAATTTATCTTACTCATTCTTAGATCTTTAAGGTATCACACAGTAGATTACGTGTTTATTGTCAAATCTACATTATCAAAGTACTTAGAAAACAAGAAAGTCTTTAGTTTCCTCTTAGAAACCATTATATTTTTCTGCCCTTCGGATGTCTGGTGGGAGATTGTCTAGTCTTGTGGCCACATATTTGAAAACTCTAGAACCTACAGAAGACATTCAATTTGGTTACTATTATTTTGAATGAGCAATTATTTGTTAGTGTCAAGTGGCTATGTATATATAATGGAATTGAATGTGAAATATTTTTTGGTTTGCATGTTATCCAGCCAACTTTATCATCATGCAATTTGAGAATTAGTTAAATGGGTTATTCAGTGGCTACTTTCCTCTTGGTAAGGGTAGAAGAGACTCTAGCTATGGTAATCAGCTCTTCCAGGTCACTCCAAAAATCAAACTATTGTTCTCTAGTCTTGGGTAGTGCCATAGCCTCTGTACCATGGTCTTCCACTGTCTTGGGTTAGAGTTCTCTTGCTTGAGGGTACACTCGTGCACTCTATTCTACCTAATTTCTCTTCCTCTTTTTTGTTAAAGTTTGTGTAGTTTATGTAGGAAATATTTATTTTAATGTGTCTGTTCTTAAAATATTTTTTAACTTGTTTCCTTTCCTCACTGAGATGTTTTCCGTGTTTGGGCCCCTGGGCTTATAACATCCCGCTTTTCCATTTAGGGTTGTAGCTTAGCATTTAATAATAATAATCACTTTTTTTTTCATCTCAAGGTTCATATTTTCTTGATATTAAAGAGCCTGTGACGTCTAGGTTTTTAGCTTTTATTTGAATAATTTCAGTAATGGATAAAGATTATTCCTTAAGAATAATGGTTAGCTAATTGACAGACTGCTAGCATCAGGATATAACTATGAAGTGAATTGTAGATATTTTAATGAAGACTTCAAAAATTTCAGTCAATTGGATACTTATCTCTGTGTTAAAGTTTGTGAAGGATGAGAAAGACTGCATTGATTCTTGTAAAGCATGTCACTTGTCTTTAGGTTGAAAATATATTCCTAAATTTAATTTACTAATATTTTTACATTCAAAACTTAGATTTTAAAAGACACAATTTGTTACTATCCAACAATATCTTTATTGCTCACTTCCCAATCACAAAAACATAGTTTTGTTTTGTTTTGTTTATTAAGGTATTACAGTATTGTAAAAACCATTCTGTGGCTTTATTGTTTTGACTGTTGTTCTTCTGATGATAGGGAATGTTATTTATTATTTGATATTAAAGGGTAACTTTGCATTATATGGTACTACTGTAATCGGAGACTGTGAGAGACCAATTAATAACAATGAAAATAGTTTTTTTTAGTAGAACTTTACTTGCTTTGCTTACCATGTGTTACGCATAAGTGGAATTCTCTCTCTCTCTCTCTCTCTCTCTCTCTCTCTCTCTCTCTCTCTCTCTCTCTCTCTTTTTTATTTTTTTCCTCTTCCTCCTTCCTGTTTTGCTAGGTTATTTTTATCTCATTCTTGTTTTGAAGTTTTTTTCCACCACCTGTGTTCCAATTTCACTTGCTTTACTGTATTTTAATTGTTATTTTTCTAACTATTGTATAATTGGTTTACATTAGTCGTAATTTATTTTTGAAGAATGATTTTCTAAACCGTTTGAAGGTGACCGAAAGTATATTTATTTGTACTAGTAAGTTCGATTACTTTCTCACGAAGTGGTAATGTTACATTATCTATTTATCATGGTGTTGTGTAATTATATCAGTTATTGTTTTATTTTATTACAATTTTTCTTATCTTGCACAATTGGCTATACTAGCATGCTATTCTTTTTTTATGCAGTCATATTAAAACTCTTCTCAAGTTTAATATACTCCCTAATGCAATCTTACAGTCATTACATTTTCAGGTGGGAAATGTTAGAACTACTTCAAGGGTTAGTTTGGAAAGCAAAGGGATATAGTATTTTATTAATTGTACCGACGAACAATATCCTTTTGAATTGGTGTGAATATACTATGTAACAAAATTCATTCTTTTACCCTATTCATATTGTGAAAATGTGAGAATTTTCAGTTAATTGTTTTCATGTTTAGTTGTGCATGATTATCACTCAAAGTGGCGGGTAGCCTTAAAAGTCTATTGCAACTTTTGTTTAAGTCATGAGTCTTTAAGAAGCATTATTTGATGACTTCATTAGGTTATAATGGTTAAAGTACTGTAATACATTATAGGTTAAAATGAGATACAGAATCCTCACAGCAGCTCGTTGTATCATATTTGATGATTAAGTTAAGGAGTTTTATTTTTATCAATAGTATTAAGTGTTTAAATGCAATGAGTATGTGAAACTCATCCCTGGAAAGAATCCATTAACCTTTGTATAATATTGGTGTGGCAGTTTAAAGTTTTGCTTTGTAAGGCAACTTGGTGTTGAAAAATAACTTTATGTTGGAAGGTTTTTATATGAAATTATTTTGTATATAGTGTTTGTATTAACTAAATTTTGTTCTTTTTTTTTCTTACAGTGTGTGCAGTTTGAGAATACTAAACGTAAAGCTAAGGCTGCCATCAGTGAAGAGGAAGTTCCAAATAGATGGGTAAGTCTCTCTCTCTCTCTCTCTCTCTCTCTCTCTCTCTCTCTCTCTCTCTCTCTCTCTCTCTCTCTCTCTCCCTCCCTCCCTCTCTCCCTCCCTCCCTCTCTCCCTCTCTCTCTCTCTCTCTCTCTCTCTCTCTCTCTCTCTCTCTCTCTCTCTCTCTCTCTCTCTCTCTCTCTCTCATTATTATTTTGCTTTTCAAGTCTACAAATCCAAATACTGTACTGACATTTATTTTTCTCTCTTTCAGCTCCATAATGATGCTAATTTAAACTTAGACAACGACCTTATCCGCGAATACTTTAAATCGCAGCAAGTTCTTTACAAACAGCAGATTGAAGCACGAAGACAGTATAGAGGTATGTTTTGAAATGTGCATTAAGTCTAAAATAGCTTTAGGTTTATCAAACAAGTGTAAGATTACTTATGACCTCTTCTTTACATTGCAATAAATAATGTGCATTTTTAAACTAAATTATCTATACTGCAGTACAGAACTGGTTTTACTCTACTGTGTCGGATGCATTGACCCATTGGAGATCTTGAGTTGAAGGATGCTCATGACACATGAGTGATTAATATGGTTGTTCTTGAGAATTAATCGATTTGATTAAATTTAATTCCTAATAATGTTTCTATCTGTTTGGAAATATTTCTCTAAGAAAGAAAGGGATTTTTTTATGCATTTAAGCTTTGCTTGTAAGCTTGTAATGTAGTTCAAAAGATTTCTGTTTTGATGATGTAGTGCAGGGTTTTTCCATTGATAAACTTGATACTTTATATGAATTTCTGACATCCAAGGAGTTGTCTGTTTTGGGATGTATTATATGAATCTATAATGATACTTGGTTACTAGGATCAAGTTGAGTATGCATACTGTATAGTAAATACCAGTTCATGTACTCTGGAAAAATTACTATTAATGTTGAATTTTGATAAATACTAGAATTGGTCATAAGAATTGTTGCAATTGGCAATTCTCAATTTTGTCTCTAATGGTTTTTATAAAGTTACTCCCCCCCCATCTCATGTTTTTTAGTTCTATTTTGCTGAAGCTAGTTTACCCTTAATGATCTTTTATTTATTTTTACCATTGTTTTCTTTTCCATGGTAATTATCCTTTATTTTTGCATTCCACTTTCCTGCAAATGAATTTTTTTCAAACTTTCTGTGCCCCCTCCTTCCTTTTTGATGTCCTGTCACAGTATTTTCCATTTGCTTTTTTCCCTCTTATCTGAATGTCATTGAAACCTATTGATATATTGATTTTAAACAACTAATGGTAAGTTACAATAGAATGACAGTACAGTACTTTTTTATTTATTTAGTAGAATTATTTTGAATTCTGAAAAATACATCATTGTGTTTGAGATTATTCTACCTTGAAAGTATTTATTTATAGTAGGATTTATGCAAGTTCATTCTGTGTGGAAGCATAAGTAGCATAAGGTAATTCATTATTAGGAAAAGAAACTGTCGATGTCTGTAGAGTTTTAGGCATAGGAATTTCGTGCGGCAGGTAGGTTTAGCATGTCAAAGGACATTTTTGAAAGGGAGTTATTTTTCCCTTCCCCAAAATTCCTAATCCAGCATCTTTCATTTATATTGTGGCTTGTCATCAGATATTTCTGCTGTATGATGAGAAATTTTGAGTGGATGTGTACGTACAGTGTTCTATGCAATATTAAAACATGCGTGACCATACAAAATTCCAATTGCGGGTTTTCTGTTAATAACTCGTGTGGTGTAGTTATGTACTAAAGCTGACACACCAGACAATGTTATTTGACACTTGTTGCATGTGGAGAAAAAAAAGTGGTTGGGCCTGATTTTTGGGGAGTGGATGCTATATATGATCTTGCGTAGTATTTTACTTTATTTTCCTAATGAAATATTATGTAGATATATTTGACGCGGTTGTGATAACACAGTAAATAAGTAGCGCTTGCTACAGTAAATTTGTCGGCGGCACAAAAATAACTAGTGCGGATGATGGGTAACCACGCTTACCAACCTTACCGAGATGATAGGTTATCAGGCAGTGTGCTTCATTCCGTTGATTTAGCCATTTTTCGAATTACACATAAAAAATTACTTTTGGAAGTTGTAGTACATGGATACTACAGAACTTAAAAAGTTATTGATAAATTTAAGGAGAAAATTTTCATATTGTATTGTAATAGAATGATGTTTGAAAAGATGAAATCTGGTACAATTATTGATGTAGGTATTTTGATTTCTTACTTATGACACCACCATATTCCTATATCCTGAGGGTAAGGAGACAACTTGTGTTCCTGGTAGCTCACTATAACTTCAATTGGATTTCTGCTGTCTTAGAGTACACTTGTTCCTTTCTTTTGGAAGCTGAAGTTTTCTTTAAAATTTCTTTCATTCCAGCCTTTCCTGTTTATAACCGCTATATATATTTGCGTATAAGACCGAAAGCCTCGTTATTCAATGCAAAAATCCCGAAAGCTATGCTAATTATTTTGCAATGCAGAATACATTTTGTAACAACTCGCTTTGTGTATGTGTTTTGCGGCATATTATTATAACAATATTAAGGAAGGAAATCCACATAAATATTTATTTTAGAAATGTAGAGTATTAAAAAAGCTCAATGCATCAGGTTTTGTAAAGTTTTCTCTGTATTACTTTTTAATGCATTTATACCGAAATAATAATGAGCTGATTTTAATCTCATGCTATTATTCATGAATTACAGTACAGTATAATTATTAATGTTGTTATTGCCGTTGTTGTTTCAAGTCTAGCTTCAATCATTGGTTGGAAAGCAAGAGTACAGACAGTCCTCAACCAACAAACACAGTGGGGATCAAGAAACTGTTTGTAGCTTGAATTGTTTGTAAAGTGTTACTGTCAAGTACCCTTAGAGTTAATTTTTTGGCCTAGGGTATGCATATCGCCTACGATTTTCAGAAGTCGACAAATACTCTACTGTAGTTCCCTTTTTCCCTTTCAAATGAAATCAATATCAGGTTATTAGAAATGATGTTTGACTGACTTTATCACCTTACATTACTGTATATGATATGGTAAAGTATGTCATCATCAAAATAGAAATGTACAAATGACCATGCATACAAACAACGTTTGAATAGATACTACCGTAGTGTTTACACCATGTTTTATTAAAGAAGGTTACAGTATTTTATATTTTCTTTATCGAATTCTCTGCTAGAAACTTATGGTATTTATTTACTGTATGAATGTTTTGGCAGTATTAAGTAAGATTCAGATTACAGTACTTGATTTGCTGTCGTTAGACCAAAGGAGGCCGCCATTATTACTGTTTTGGTTCGTCTTGTCTGACGGAATAAGTCGATCAGCTGAGTTGAGGTGACACACACACACTCTCTCTCTCTTTCCTTTTTTTTTTTTTTAATAGTACAGTACATTTTACTCTAAATGTAAAAGTATAGTAAACAATAAAATAACCTACCATAACCTACGTTTTTAAACCAATTCTGATGCAATCCATTTTTGATGCCACAGTGTACAATACTGAAACATTTGTTTGTAAATTAGGACTAATGTATGCTGGGTATAGTATACATTACAACACAGTAAATAGATTTTATTTGAAATAAGCAAGGGTTTACTTTACTCTATGTATGAAAAGACTTTCTATCGAATGTAGGTACGGGATTTTGCAAGCCTTCTGCACCAAGCATATTGACATATGTGGGTTTTATATCCTCCGAAAGGTAGGTATGCTTGGTGATTTTCCAACACTTAATACAAACCATTTTGCTCTTTACTATGGATATGTTACTTTGGCGAAAGCTGAAATCAGCTATAAACTTTTAAGTGAGCTATAACAGCCTGCCACTACTAGTTATAGTGGGTAGGTCAGCCACTCCGCACACACACACCAGTTGTGTGATCACGTTTGCTTTTGGCTCTTTATCCCTTTCAAATAAACTGAATATTTACTTAATTCTTGTCTTTTATGGACTGTCTGCGTTTTGAAGGAATGCTGACATGATGGTTGCCCATGTGGCACTTTCATGTTGGCTCAGGAGACAGATCCTCATTCCCTTCGTCCTGCTTGCAGGAGAGTCCTTGTGCTGGATGTTCGGAATTATCTTCCTTCCAGTGTGGTTTGGTATACGATGAAAGAATTCTAAAGGGGATTCTTCTCCTTTGGTGTCTTCCTTGAAGGGGAAGTAGTTCCAACTTCTTTCTCCGGCATTTGATTCCCTCTCCATTGTCTCTTGTTCGTTCTGCTCTGGAGGACGATCGAGTAAGATTGATGACCGACTGACCCTTGGACCGGAGGATTCTTGCCTTATCAAAGTAGTGTTGCTCACTGCTGTACGGAAACCTCTATCTGTTCCATCCTTCAAGATTATGGGTCTCCCCCTATAAGGAACGGCTTTTGGAGGTTCTACAGTAAGGTGCACAGCAGGAGTGCACACCTGCCTCCACAATGGTTGACCATGGTCTTCCCCACTAAGACTGGGGTGGTTGACCCTCTAGAGCTTCTCTTACAATTAGCCGTAGTATCCAACGAAGCTGCTCTCCCATATGAGCAGTTGCTCCTTACAGTTCCCACCAGTCAGGTGATCCTGGAAGCTGACAACAGTCAGACTTCTGAGCTTGCTTATTATGCTGTGCACCCTCAACCTGAGATCGCACAGTGCTCCAAGGTCTCGACGCATAAGAAGCATCTCACATATCCACTTTCTGTTGAGCACATATCTCGTTTACGAGCGAGGCCCTCCTCTCTTGAGTTTGCCCGGGGGGGGGGGGGGGGGGGGGGGGTCTGAAGGGTTCAATTTGTTGGTGCCTTGTTCCAGTTCTTCGGAGCAAGATGACAATGGTGTGGAAGACTGTTCTCAGTCCTAGACCTTTTGGGACCTTTGCTGATGGGCTTCCTCCCCTTCTAAGGAAGAGGATGCTGTTCCTGACACAGGAAAGCCTTTTCAGCCTTGCTCGTCATCATCCAAGCACAGGCCTCCTTTAGTAGGAACATGCAAGGTTACTCGCCAACCTCGTGTGTGAGTGCTGACAAGTGTTTCTCTGTTATGTGAACACATGTACCCTAATGGAGCTGCATGAATGCACAGACCCTAGTTTTGCAAGAGATTTTGGTCAGTGTTAAGCCCCCAACCACTGAATATTAGCAAAGCGTGTACTCTTATATGTACAATATGACTTTGGTGATGCATACACGCTCGTCCTTACGTCTGCCAGATTTTGCTTGTGTGCACGCTACATCTGTTTGTACCTGTCCTGCATTGGGTTGGCCCAGAGAGGACTTCAAGCACCTTCACTTTCACAGCACCTCAGCGGCCATTCCTTTGTTCATGAAGGACGCTACTTGGCTTGTGGAGTTAATTAAGGCTGTTAAGCATGCAGTCTCTGGAGTAGCTCTTGTTCCTCTTGTAGTGCCTCGTTCGGGTACTCCCCGTATTCATCTTGAAGTGTCAGATCTCTGGGACTACCAATCCACCTTTGTACTCAAGGTATTGGAGTTCTGCCTTAAGGGGACCGTCTGCTATGTCCTGCATTTTTTTTTTCTCTAAGGATTCAAAATACACATTTTCTATATAGGTTTAGACATAATAGCTTCATGATATGAAAATTTCAAGTCATTTGATCAAAAATTTTTAATTTATTAGCAAAAAATCATGATTTTTTTTATAAAATTTTAAGTACATTTTTCTTTATTAATGACACCAATTTTATTGAAAATCATACCATCAAAATTTCTATATAAATAGAATAATTCTGTCTGACATATTTTCTGTCTTCTTATTTCTTTTTTTTTAATGATTTTTTTCTTTATTTTCTTCGTCTAGACATAAAATAATCGTGAAAAAAAATAAAAAATAAAATAAAATTTCTGTTATATAAAATAGTGGGATTTTTATTAACCAAAACGTCTTTTCAATACCTAGGTGTGAATGATTATGTTTTTGAGTTATGAGCTCCCAAAGATTTGCTATAATTTTTTTTTTCTTTAAACCAAGATAACATTATTATGATAACCTTACTTTGTACTTTATTTGTTTATTCCTACATAAAGGCTCCCTAAATGAGGTATTTAAACCTAAGTTTACTAATGCACTTGTTGTAAGGGTGTCATGAGTTGCCAGCAGCCTCTAATTGTTGCCAGACTTTTATTTAGAATGTTTTAGCTTGGTACTCTTTCATGTTTCCCTGTCTTCTTGGATCTTTGTTGTTGGTCTCTGCTTTCTTTCTTTTACCTTAGATAACATTGGCTGTGCTGTAAAGTTCATGAGGACGTTGAGAAAACACAATGTACATACGAACTATAAGTAAACAAATACATGCATCGTAACTTCTACACGTCTTTGGAAACTCTGGCTGATCTTCTCATAGATCATAGTTTACGTTCACCTACCCTCTACCAATGTCTTCCATCTCTGCCAGACGTACGAGATTTCGAAAGATAGGTGAAAAAATGCTACATATATGTAAAAATAAACACACAAAGACGATTGTCAAACTCAGTCATGCATACGACGCAGTAAGGATGACGTCATCATTCAGGACTGCTTTATCTTCATTGTTTGTAAAAGTAATTGGTTGAAACTTTTGGAAAGCATGTACGATATGTTTCTGCACACATAGAAACAATAAAACGCCTTTTGTCTTTTTAAAGCTATGTCAAACTTAATAGTGGACAGTCTCCTTAAGGCAGGTTCCTCCCCTATTACTCCACGCCCTTTTTTTCCCTTAAGAGTAGTTGTCCTAGCATCAAAAATATTTGGACTCTTATGACCTTTCATTCTGGTCTCTATCCAGAATGGTATAGATTGGGTATCATCCCAATCAAGCTGCGTAAGAAGGCAACAGCAGGTCACGCTTTCCCAGTGAATGAAGTATTCTGCATCCTAGAACCAGGAGGCTTAAGTCGTTCTCGGACAATTACTGTCTATCTCTAGTAGAGAATGTTCTTACTGAACTAATTGCTCCTCCCTCAGAGCTAGTAGCTTACTCCCTGGTTCCCCCACACAGAGGAAGGATACGAAGACACTTAAGAACAGCCCTTCAAAAAATTAGAATCTAGATCCTCGGAATGGCATTTGTGGTTCAGTACCATCCTCAACTAGACCGGAGGAGCGTTGGTCTCCCATCTAAGTCTCAACCCCCTAGCAAAGGACATGAGTAGATGACCTTTACCCAGCCAGGGCTCCTGTGTGTGTGAGATTGTGACTGGATGATCCTCTCGATGATGGGTCTGATCCTTCTGACGATGTGCTGCCCATGTCCACCAGTCCAAAGATCTTGCCTTTACCGCAGGAGGAGGCTGATTATGCCTTCTTCCAAGGCCTCTCCTGCATAAAGATGATCATCTCCTTTGGTGATCCTGCCTATGTTACGCTGGAGGGAAAGGACATGGTATTGGATTTCCTTTTTTTTATTTTCTTTTGGCGAAATCTAACCGAGGCCCTTTGCGTCAATAGGCATAGGAGGAGATGATGATGGATCTCCTTTACGAGACCCACAAACCTTCTGAGACTAGGGTAGCCTTACCCTGGTCTAGGGTGGTGAAGGAGACCAGTAAGAGGGCCTTTGCCCTGGTGGCAAGATTATCTCTCACTCAGATCAGTGAACTCGTCTCGCTTACTGCCCCTTCCGTATATCAAGCAGAAGTGGTATAGTACTATGAGATCATAGATGACGATTCTGCATCTTTACCATTAGATTTGGCGATTTTTGCTCTCACTCATTCTGTGACCTAAGGTTGGCAGCACTACCAGTAATATTCTCGGCGGAGTAGGCTGCGAACTTGGAGGGGGTTGTTAAGTGTTCTTTGCAAGCTGTTTTTAGGATAGACTACTGATTAGGCTCCGTTGGTTACCTCTTTGGCATCAAGGACTTCCCTGACGAGCAGAACCAGAGTCATTTAACTTGACTTTGAAAGGGTGAAACTCTGTCGTTTCAAAATTCAGGGGCATTGTAGATAGTAGATTGGCCAGGACACCAGCCACCCATTGAGATACTACAGCAAGAGAGTTATGTGGGCCTTTGGCTGGCGAGACAGCACTACATTGGATCCTTCACATACACCGAATAGTCTGGCCTATTCTTTACAGATTCTCCTTTGTCCTCATACACCTGACAACACTAAACAATTCTTCATCAACCAAGTGGTTAACTACTGCACTGCAATTGGTTCAGTGGTTACTTTCCTCTTGGTAAGGGTAGTAGAGACTCTTTAGCTAGGGCAAGAAGTTCTTCAAGGAGAAAGACACTCCAAAATCAAATCATTGTTCTCTATTCTTGGGTAATGCCATAACCTCTGTACCATGGTCTTCCACTGTCTTGGGTTAGAGTTCTCTTGCTTGAGGGTACACTCGGGCACTCTATTCTCTCTAATTTCTCTTCCTCTTGTTAAGTTTTTATGGTTTATACAGGAAATATTTATTTTCATGTTACTGTTCTTAAAATATTTTATTTTTTCTCGTTTCCTTTCCTCACTGGGCTTTTTTTCCCGTTGGAGCCCCTGGGCTTATAGCATCCTGCTTTTCCAACCAGGGTTATAGCTTAGCTAGTAATAATGATAATAATATTCCAAGGATTGAAATTCCCAAGCTTTGCAACATGCTGATGCAGGGTCCTTCCATCTTTAATGTGGAAGACATCGACGCTGATGCTTAGCCCTGGATGAAGGTGAGTAAAGACACACTTCTCCATAGGGCGATGGCATCACGCCTTCACTTCTTGGCACCTCCCTCGCAGAGAATTTCTTTAGTTAACTGCCAAGGCCATAAGAGAGGTTCTAATTCTACTAAGGAGTCCACCTTTAGGAAGCAAGGCCCCAATCAGCCATTTTCATAGAAGAGGTAGAGGAAGAAGACATGGTTGCTTTTACTACGGGGTACCAATCATACCCATCCACCAGTGGAAGGATGCCTTCAACGCAATTGACAGAGATGGATGGCACACGGAGCCAATTCTTTGGATTGTCTCTGTCCTCCATGTGGGTGACCATGTCCCATTCATTCCCCCTCTCCCTCCTTTAACTCCTCATCCAGCAATGTCGTACCCCTACTCGGACCAAAGTTCAGACCATGTTAAAGGAATACACTTCAAGAGGTTTTAGATAGGTCTCTAGGCTTCTACAGTTTACTCTGTCTTGTAGAAAAGGCGTCTGGAGGCTGGAGACCAGTTATCGATTTCTCTGTCCTGAACGGATTTGTCCAATGAACTTTGTTCAAGTTGGAGACGGTCAGACATGTCATAAGACCAAAGAACTTTATGATGAAACTGGATCTGAAGGATGTGTACTTCCAGATCCCAATCCATTCATCTTTAAGGAAATACTTAACAATCATCCCGAGCAAGAGAATATACCAATTGAAGGTGCTGTGCTTTGGCCTGTCCATAACCCCCCAGTGTCAACCCAGGCTCATAAGAACGGCATTCGTCTGTTAATTATATAAATGATTGACTGATTCTAGCAGACTCTGTTGAAACCCTTCTCCTACACCCAGTTTTATTATAATCTGGGGATCATATCAAGTCTCAAAGTCCTTTCTGCAACCGTCGCATGAACTGGTAAATAGCAGAATAAAGAGGCTAAAGTGAGTGGCATGCCTCTTTCTGATGTGAGACATTACCAGCACACCTGTGGCCTTGTCTCTTAGGGCACCTGACTTATCTGAAACTTCTGGTGCCCATTGGCTGTCTTTGCATCTGGTTTCGGCACAATGATACTCTGAACCTTCAGCTTCTGGTATGGCCAGAGAAAAAGAGAAACCTGACTTGGTGGGGCAATACACCAATCTCCTCAGGGGGAGTAAACATTCTCTCTCCTTTCCCAGATTTGACGTTCTTCACAGACGCATCAAAAGAAGGGTGGGGGCCTCATCTGTTGCAGCACACGGCCTCCGGACTGTGGTCCAAGTATGATTATCAGTGGAATTGAAAGCAGCTTTCCTAGCTCTCAAGCAAAAGCCACTCCATGATGCTGACGAGCGATAACACCACAGCAGTAGCACACATAAACATGCAAGTAGGTGCCTTTTCTCAGCAGTTTTGCCACCTGGCTTTAGAGATATAAAGATGAACAGAAGACAACTCGGTAGTCCTATTAGCTCGTTTCATTCCGGGGGCAAGAAAAACATCCTGGCAGACAATCTGAGCAGGAAGACTATAGTAGTTGGCTCCGAGTGGTCTTTGCTCCCTCAGATAGCCAACAAAGTTCTGACTTTGTGGGGTTTGCCACGTCTCCCAACTGGAAAATTCCGGTGTATTGCTTGCCAGTACCTGATCTCCAGGCAACTTATCAAGATGACATTTAACATCAATGGGACACCCAAGACATCTATTTGTTCCTCGCTTCTGCCTAGTAAGTAGGCTTATGAACAGAGTAGGGGCATCTAATAACTCTCGATGACACTCATTGCTCTAATGTGGCCACATGCAGAATGGTTCCCAGGCCTTCTACATCTGCTCTCAGAGGGGCTGAGGGAACTCCCTCCACTTCCAAATCTTCAGAAGTAAACCGCATCTAAAGATATACCAGAAGGGAGTGGCCTCGCTATGACTTCACTCTCGGAGGTTATCCAGTATATCATCTCGAAGAAAGGCTTTCCACAAGCATTGGTGAAAAGAATATCCAGAGGTCATCTAATGCCGTCTGCCAAGCAAAGTGGGCAATCTTTAGTGGTTGGTGCCGTAGTAGGGGTTGTGCTCCTCTCGACGCCACTATCCCTAAGATAGCGAAGTTCTTGTATCTCCGGGAGGAAAACTCTGCTCAGTCTCAGTGGTGAAAGGTTACAGCTTAGCCTTGAGCCTTGCCTGTGAACTGAACAGAGTTAACATTTCCTCCTCGATGGAATTGTGACTCATATGGAGTTTAAAGTTTACCTGCTCTCAG
Organism: Palaemon carinicauda; assembly: GCF_036898095.1. Taxonomy (NCBI): domain Eukaryota; kingdom Metazoa; phylum Arthropoda; class Malacostraca; order Decapoda; family Palaemonidae; genus Palaemon; species Palaemon carinicauda. The sequence goes on along the minus strand of NC_090763.1, from coordinate 18,697,643 downwards.
CTGGTAGTCAGATCATTTCCTTGGAATGTAGTTCGTGTACCATACGAAGGGCTACATTATTCATCAGTTCGCAACTTGACGCTCGAGACTTCTTCCTTCTCGCCATGGCTTTTGCCCAAAGGGTTAGCACGTTGCATTATCTTACTTACGACATAGCCCATTCATGGGAGTGATGGCAGGTAACACGCAACTTTGTTCCTGATTTTACTGATAAGACTCAGAATCCAGCTGTATCGGACCCTAAGTTTGTGCCCTTTTAGATTGAAAGTCTCCGTACTGTAACTGATGACCCAGATCATTTGTTACTGTGTCCTGTGAGAGCTCTGAGGAGCTATCCTAAACGAACTGGTCAAGAGGAGAGTCGCCAAGAATAGGATCTCTTGGATTCGAAAGGTCATATATCGGGTCTTGAAGCCAGACTCTCCTTCACAAGGTTGTAGATGCAGAGCTCATGATGTTAGGGGCATAAGTTTGTTCCTAGCATTTAAAAAGAACTTCTCTGTGGTGCAACTACTTCAAGCGGGTAATTGGAATCGTTAGACGACCTTCACAGCCCACTACTTGCCAGACGTGTAACCTACATCAACCTGGATATCTTCTCCGTAAATCTTGTGTTGGCTGCATATGTAGTTTAAGATGCCTCAGCTCCCATGTAAGACAAGTAGCAGTTGGTTGAGGGTAGACATTACCTGGGATTGTCTGGAATGAATGGTAGAATGATTGACCCCTTTGTCCTTCAGTTTATCCCCTCTCTTGTGGCATAGCAACTGTGAAGCTTTGCAAGCGGTCCTCTGCTATCTGCAGGTAACAACCATATCCATTGTGTAACCTGATATGTGAAATATATTTATGTCCCTGTCCATCCAGCGAGGGGGATTCGGGAAATGTAAGTAAGCGTATTGTAACACACCAAGAATCATTACCTGGTGAAAACACAGTGATTAGTTCACACGCATTCATACTGGTTACCCAAACCGTCAACTCTCGCACACATTCGAGAGTTCATGATTTTCTAGGTTGCCTCTTTTACGCTCTTACGATTATGCTTGTAGAAGCAGAGTGTCACACTTTGGGTCAAATTCCCAGCCAGTTGGGATAGGACTTCCATCCGCCTAAGGGTGAGTCTTCATAGTAAAGCATGAAAGGGTTTGTATTAAATGTTGGAACAAATGACAAGTTAGGAAGAAATTTGTACTTTTCCCAACTACACACCGTGAGCTCTTTACTCAAATTGGCCTTCCAGCACCTATTCCCCTTGGCCTTCCAGCACCTATTCCCCTTTGTTCCTGCTGCCAAAAGTGACATCATATAACCAGTGTGTGTGTGTTTGAGCATGGCAGCAGGTTTTTATTCCTCGATTAAAAGGTTATGGCTAATTTTAGCTTTTGCCAAAGTAATATATCCATAATTAAGATCTCAGGGTTTGTATAGTTCGGAAAAATACAAATGATTTTCAAATTTGTCAAGTGGGGTTGGTGCTGTAACAAAGGTTCTTTTTGGCCTATTTTGCTTCTGCTGGCTTCTTCCTTTCTAGAGAAAACATGTTTAGTTCAGCAGGTCTTGTGGTACTGAACATCAATTGAATGCACATCCACTAGTGTAGTGCATGTCTTCTGTCTTGATTTTAGTGTCATTATTGAATCTTTCAAGAGATTCTTTTAACTGTCTTCACCTGATAAAACGGACTTTGAGCAAAGCGAAATATCTATTTTTGGTCGAGATAGCCATGTCGTCCTGATGGAAGGTTCCTTCAGGCAGCTTTCTAAGGGATATTTAGGTACAGTGATACTCCCATAGAATTAACCATAGGTCTCCAGAATTCTAACTCCTGGCGCGAGTATCCTTAATATAACTTCAAGGATATCGCATAATATCAGAGGACGTATTTCTTTATACGACACATAGCAATCTTCACCCCAAATAGATTTTACTCTGTGAGGGGGAAGAGTGGTGAATGGAGGGGAGCCGTTATCGAGGTACCCGGTGGACCCCCTCCCTGTAATGCTACGACCCATCATTCCTTGTTGCATGTAAGCAGGAAAGGCCGCAGATAGAGTAGTTTGGGTGGGGTCATTTTAAGGAAAAAGGGTGGGTCCTTAATAGCGTGCGCAATCGGGTCGGTGTCAACCTTGTTGATCTCTAGCGTTTGATGCGTATCTTCTCCGGACTCCTGACGCATCCTTTGGCTTTGCTTCTAGCACCTGGTCTGTCACTACTGTGAACTGGAGAGAGCCCAGTACTCTTTCCTGTTGGCGTCTTGAAATCCTCTTGTGTTGGATTCTTCTCTTGACAGATGCCGCTATTTCTCTCCTCTTCTTTAATAGAATGGAGAGGTGATGTGACTGCAAGTTCCCATGGATTCCTATCGATTGAAACTTGTGAGCTGGAGAAAGGCGAGACTTCTGGCGATTGATCTTGAAGCCCAGGTGTTCCAGGAACTGGATCACCTTTCCGGCCGCTTGCAGACAAGTAGTCTTGGATGCTGCCCGTACCAGCCAATCGTCCAGGTATGCTAATACTTGTACTCCTTCAGAGCGTAGGTGCTGGACGATCGTGTCCGCAAGCTTTGTAAATACCTTTTGGGGCTCTGTTTAGTCTAAAGGGCATGGCTGTGAAAACAAATTTTGTCTTCTGTAGCTTGAATCCTAGGTAGGAGGAGAGGGGGCGACTGACTGGTAGGTGCCAGTAAGCATCTGCCAGGTCTATTGAGACTGTATATGCCCCTTTTTGGTAGAAAGGTCCTTATGTGCTGCAATGCAAGTATCCGGAACTTGTTGTTCTCGATGAACTTGTTGAGTGGAGACAAGTCTAGAATGACTCTGGGTTTGTCCGAGTCTTTCTTGGGAACAGAAAACAGCCTTCCCTGGAATTTTGATGAGTGTTGGAGTGTTGGAGGAATTTTGGAAAAGTGGGGTGGATTTTTGTTCCATTTCCAACCAAGTCCATTCATAATTTGGCTGTGGACCCAGGGATCGAAGGTCCAACGATCCCGAAAGTCTGCCTCCTACCTGGAACCTCTCATTGTTTAGAGATTCCTGAGGACATGTTTCCGTGACCGCATCCTCCTCCACCCTCGGGGGGTTTCCGGAGGATCCTCTTTTTAGGCCCTTACCTTTGTAGGGCCGAAAGGTGGTCGAGTGCCTTTCAAAGCCTGAATTAAACACAGGTGACTGGCTACCAGCTGGTGAAAGTCTATCGGGAAGGTGGTTTATGGCTGGGCTACCATTTCAGGCACCGTGGTCATGGTCACTGTTGGAAATTGTGCAGTTCTAATGACGATTTCCTCTTTGAGGACATGCCCCGCTTTTGGAGAAGGTTCCTATTCTCCGTGGTGGCTTTGGCAATGACTTCTTGGACCACTTCCTGTGAGAAAGGGTCTTCGCCCCAGATACATGATGAAATCAGTTTTCTGGATTCGTGTTTCACCGTTGTTGCGGTAAACACATGATCTCTACAGGTCATTTTTTTGACCTGAGAAAAGCCTACAAATCCATCACAAGGGTGGGGCGTTATTAAAGGCCTGCACACATTTCCAAGCAGTTCTGATGAGACCAGGAGGCGGCAAGACTTTGGAAGGTTCTCATTAAACTGCTGGCCTGCTATCTCCGTAACCAACTTCGAGATGGAGAAGGTTAGATGTACCTCTTTCCACTTCTCGCAGGCTAGAGATAATGGTTTGCATTTCTCTAGGATTGGGCAGGGTTTACCCTCTTCGACTGCTCTCATGACACAGTCTAGGGCTTTCCCCGAAAGGGGGAAGGCTCTGGAAGAAGAAGCAATGAAGGTTTGGTGCTTCTTGCTCAATGCTGAGACTTTGGAGTTAGTATATCTGGCCCCTTTCTGGGTCTTGGTAAGGATGGCTTTTGGCTTTTCATGTTCGAGGACAAGACTTCCTTCAGTATAGTCTCCTCGCGGGATGTAGGTTCATCTCGCAGTCTCACGTAGCAATCTGGGTACACTGAAAGCTGGCCAGAATTGAAGCTCTTCAAGGGGATTGGACCCCAACTTCTCGGAGATATAAAGCTTGCCATTCAACATGGGCATGTGTTCCGTCTACCTCCAGGGTTGGTTCGGAGCAGTGAGGGAGGTCAGATATTTTAAGGGGCTTAGCGGAGCCCCTGGAAGCACCAGTGCGTTTCCTTCCCTGTACCTCTTCTCTTCATCTCTTTGAGATCTTGCCTATTCTCCTCATGTTCCTTCCGGAACAGTGTCAGCATCTGCTGGATCGACTCTAGGAGCGTTTCGCTCCTGCCGACCTGTCTAGCCAGTTGGGGAGTTGGGGCTGAAGAGGTTGATGGCATAGGTTGATATGCCAGCACAGTGAGCTGAGGGACCTCAGTCACCGTCGAAACGGATCCTTCTTCCTCCGTGGGTGGTTGAACCACTCCTTATTCAGGGCCTTCTTGCAGTAGGTCCTGTCTGGTGTCAACGGACACACCTGACCTACAGTGCCTTGTTGATATCCGCGTCCACTGTCCGTTGGATAGAGGGAGGCTGGACCTGTGCCTGAGGCACAAACGTCGAGAGTTCTTCTGGAAGCCTCATACTGACCTTTGATGGGTTTCCCTTGCTGTATCCCTTGACTCCGTAGTGTCAGGGATATCTTTTACAAAGCCGTTGGTCAGCAAGGTCAAGCGATTGGAGCAACCTTTCGGGTCCCAGAACCTCAGGGATCCAGATACGATGCAGCAGAGGTATAAAACCTGTACATCGTATGCCCACAAAAGTTCTTACTCTTGTGGTTGCAGAACACAATTGTACACTTTGCCATTGGCTCCTCCAGTAGGGAAGAAAAGGGTGAATGAGTACTAGGTTGTTTATATGATTGATAATAATATATGCTTAAAATACGGGTCCCAGTACCTCATGGATCCAGATACGATGCTGCAGGGGCCATGAAACCTGTACATCGTAGGCCCACAAAGTTCTTTCTCTTGTGGTTGCAGAACACAACTGTACCCTTCACCATTGGCTCCTCTTGTAGGGGAGAAAAAGGGGAAATGAGTACTCAGTTGTTTATATCATTGATATAAATACATGTACACATGCTTAACAGTAGTATTTCTTACTATTATTTTTAATAGCTTAGGATAGTAAGCTAGAAAAGAAGTAGGAAAGACACACATCTGTGTTTCCTCTCCAGGCAATTGCTGTGACCTCCGTCATTATTAATATTTTCAATTTCCTTATTCGGGAAAATAGAGTGGAATAACTCGTACGTAGAGCCGGAGTCAGTGAATATGTACACTAACTCCTCCACTTGTAAAATATTAATACTGCACGGTAATAATCAGTATCCCGATGATCTAAGATTCATCAGGATGTTGAAGGAATACTTCACCTCAACATTTTATTTGGTCTCAGCAGTAGACTGTGAAAGGAGACACAGAGTATGTTGGAAAGATTTATACTACTGTATCATTGTATACTGTAGTTTTCTAACTGCTGTATTATTATACTGCGGGAATACTAGCTACACTATTGTCATATACTGTAGTTTTACCGGTATACTACCGGGGTTAGGCTAGTGCCGGAAAGGATGGGAAGGAGGACTCCGTATTATTATAGTTTAGTACAATAATTAGGGGTGTAGGGAGCTACTGCCTTCTACAGCCTTCTTCCGGAATAGGAATTCTAATGGAAGGGGAGGAATACACTGATTCTAGCTTCCATCCTGCCACAAATTCTGTTGCCGGCTGTACTGCCGGTCACAAGATTTGTGGGTGGCAGTCCAAAAGAGGACTGAAGAATTCTCAACAGTATACAGTGGTACCTCTACATACGAATTTAATCCGTTCCACAACCGACTTCGGATGTTGAAAATGTTCGGATGTAGAAACTAATTTTCCCATAAGAATACATTGAAATAGGATTAATCCGTGGTTGAGCCCAAAAACCTATGATAACTCCTTAATAAATTACTACACACAAATACACATGACAATATGCACTCTAAATTAGATAATAGACATGTAAAAAAGAATAATTATCAAGAAATAATAAATAAGAAACGGGTTTTTAGCGTCACTTTACCTTAGAAAGTCCAGCGCAGGTATTGGTCTTGCTACGCAGAGAGGAGATGGACGGGTGGCGAGGAGGTAGAGAGGGTGACTACAATAAACGTACACTACCGTAACTTATTCCAACTTACACTAAGTGAACTTTAACCTAACTTAGCTTATTTATTTTTTTTTATTTTTATATTTTATATTTTTTTTTTTACATTTTCTTTTTTTCTTTTTGATGATTAATTTTAATCACTTTCACTATCTCCACTTAAAATTGATTGAATTTTTTTCTCTTCACTCTTTGCCGTTTTCTTTGAACCACTTCCTTCCTCTTCATCACGAGTTTGCTTTTTAGTTTTTTTAAAGAAGCTATCGATAGAAAGTTGCTTGGTACGGCTTTTCAGAATGTTTCGATAATAAGTTAGGAAAACACCATCGAACTGCGCAACTACACGACAAACCTGCAATTATTTTGGAGGGTATTTGTCGATGAAGTTGACCACGTCTTGATATTTTCCTAATATCTCTTTTATTTGCGCCGAACCTAACACATGTTCTACCTCCTCGATCCCTTCCTCGTCATCACTCATGTGCTCAGACATAGCATGGAGTTCCTTGAGCTCCTCTGTGGTAAGTTCGTCGTGATGTTCGGCGACGAGTTCCGTGATGTCATCTGCGTCGACCTCCAGACCCATGGACTTGCCAAGGGAGACGATTTCCTCTACGTCTTCCGCTGCACCCACCACGGGATCAGGTTCGGGGTCAAAGCCCTCGAAATCTCGGGGAGAAACTGCATCAGGCCACAGCTTCTTCCAGGCAGAATTCAGTGTCCGTCGAGTTACTCCCACCCAAGCCTGATCTATGATCTTCAAGCAGTGCACGATGTTAAAGTGGCTTTTCCAAAATTCATGCAAAGTTAAGTTTGTGCTTTGCGTGACATTAGAGCACTGCTTGAATAGGTGCTTGGTGTAGAGCTTCTTTAAATTCGAGATGACTTGCTGGTCTATGGGCTGGAGGATAGAGGTGGTATTCGGTGGAAGATACAGCACCTTTATGAACTTAAATTCATCGAAGATATCATCTTCAAGTCCGGGGGGGTGAGCGGGTGCATTGTCAAGGCATAGCAGGCACTCTAAAGGCAATTCCTGCTCATGAAGATACTTCTTCACAGAAGGACCGAAAACTTGGTTAACCCATTGGACAAAGAACTGCCTATTGACCCACGCCTTCGAGTTGGATCGCCAGAAAACATGAAGCTGGTCCTTATCGACGTTGTGTGCCTTAAAGGCCCTAGGGTTCTCAGAATGGTAAACCACTAAGGGGTTGACTTTAAAGTCCCCGCTAGCGTTGGCACATAGGGCAAGAGTCAACCGATCCTTCATTGGCTTATGCCCAGGCAATTTCTTCTCTTCGGCGGTGATGTAGGTTCGACTGGGCATCTTCTTCCAAAACAGTGAAGATGGCGTGCGCCTTCTCGCAGATGATAGTCTCGGTGATGGTGTCGCCAACAATCTCTCTGTCCTTGATCCAGATTAGCAGAAGTCGTTCCATCTCTTCTATGATAGGGCTACAACGTTTTGAAATGATGGTGATCCCCTTAGAAGGTTTCACTGCTTTAATGGCTTCTTTCTGTTTCAAGATTGTCGAGATCGTCGACATATTTCGGCCATATTCTTTTGCAAGTTCACTCATGCGGACTCCACGCTCATGCTTTTCAATAATTTCTTGCTTTACTTCTAAAGAAAGCATTTCCTTCTTCCTTTTCTCACCCCTACCACTACCACTTGCGAAACTAAGCCTTTTAGGACCCATGCTTTACGTAAAATACCGTAAAAGGATGAACGTAAAAAATCACGATTAAAATAGTTGATAGCAGAACGCACAGGGCACAACCACACGAAGCCGACGAGAACAGAGGAATGACCCAAGCCACGCTAATTGAGTGTCCCTCCGAGGTTGAAGTGCTGCCTTCTATCGGCGGAAATAAAAAAATACATCCGGCGCTATGAGTACCATCTACGCGTACGGGTATTGTTTACTTCAGGTGTCGAAAAAAAATTCGGGTGTAGAGTAGGAACGTGTTCGAATTTTACTTCGCGTGTCGAAAAATTCGGATACAACCGGTACTGTACGACGAAAATTGCTTACTTCGGGTGTAGAGTCGAAAAATTGCTTGAATTTTACTTCGGATGTTGGAAAATTCAGATGTAGATACGTTCTTATGTAGAGGTTCCACTGTAATGGGTTTCCTGCCGACATCCGTCAGGGCCGTCTCAACCTTTCCCAAAGCTTTATTTCCGTTAGGGAGTTGGTCGATGCGGTAACCTAACCGCCGTTTGTAGGAACCCGGCCGGTAACCCAGTCAGCCCGGCAAGCGGAGATGATTGTAGAATACCGGCCAAAGGACATTTGTGACGGCTAGGACGGCACTAAAGGACAGCCCGGCAAGCGCGGATGATTGTAGAATACCGGCCAAAGGACATTTGTGATGGCTAGGCCTGCACTAAAGGACAGAAGGGGAAGGGAAAGGGTCTTATATTTTACAGAGGAGAAAGGTGACGGCAAGTATGTCATCTACTTTTGGCTGTAAATCAAGGAAGCCTAGCTTCCTATACCGGCGCCGTCGTGGGCGGCAGGGGAAGAAAAATTCCCCTGCCGGTGACATTGCCGGATATAAGACATGTCTTTTAGTCCACAAGGGAGAAAGGAGGCGGCAATTATGCCGTCCACTTTCGGTTGTAGACTAGGGAAGCCTAGCTTTCTTTGCCGACAACATCATAGCAGGCAGGGGAACAACGATTCCTCTGTTGATGACAATGTCGGCTACAAGACAATACACCCTAAGTTACTGTCGTACTTCAAAGCCGGGATACTCACCGGCAAAGAAGATCGACAGTAAAACACTATCCATACCAAGCCGGAGTTAACTACTCGTTGGCGATGACGGAAGATAGGGTTGCCGCCTGGGATGGCGGCACTCGGGGTAAGAAAGGTTTATCTTCTTTTATTCTAAAAGAGAAGCGTATCGGATTATACCAATAATTCTAGGGGATATATATATCCCCGACCGAATTAATAGAAACGATACTAGAGGTTAAACAATGGGATTAACGTTACTGACGTATACTAAATGGGTTAGGCTAGCCTAACTCGAGTGGGGACCACGGCTACGAGTGATACCACCGAGGCCCTATCGTATACGAAAGAACGTTATAATACATACATACATATACCAAGGCACTTCCCCCAATTTTGGCGGGTAGCCGACATCAACAAAAGAAACAAAACAAAAAAGGGGACCTCTACTCTCTACGTTCCTCCAGCCTAACAAGGGACTCAACCGAGTTCAGCTGGTACTGCTAGGGTGCCACAGCCCACCCTCCCACATTATCCACCACAGATGAAGCTTCATAATGCTGAATCACCTACTGCTGCTACTTCCGTGGTCATCTAAGGCATCGGAGGCAGCAGCAGGGCCTACCGGAACTGCGTCACAATCGCTCGCCATTCATTCCTATTTCTAGCACGCTCTCTTGCCTCTCTCACATCTATCCTCCTATCGCCCAGAGCTTTCTTCACTCCATCCATCCACCCAAATCTTGGCCTTCCTCTTGTACTTCTCCCATCAACTCTTGCATTCATCACCTTCTTTAGCAGACAGCCATTTTCCATTCTCTCAACATGGCCAAACCACCTCAACACATTCATATCCACTCTAGGTGCTAACTCATTTCTTACACCCGTTTTCACTCTCACCACTTCGTTCCTAACCCTATCTACTCGAGATACACCAGCCATACTCCTTAGACACTTCATCTCAAACACATTCAATTTCTGTCTCTCCATCACTTTCATTCCCCACAACTCCGATCCATACATCACAGTTGGTACAATCACTTTCTCATATAGAACTCTTTTTACATTCATGCCCAACCCTCTATTTATTACTATTCCCTTAACTGCCCCCAACACTGCAACCTTCATTCACTCTCTGACATACATCTGCTTCCACTCCACCATTTGCTGCAACAACAGACCCCAAGTACTTAAACTGATCCACTTCCTCAAGTAACTCTCCATTCAACGAGACATTCAACCTTGCACCACCTTCCACCACCTTCCCTTCTCGTACATCTCATAACCTTACTCTTTCCCACATTAACTCTTAACTTCCTTCTCTCACACACACACACTTCCAAATTCTGTCACTAATCGGCCAAGCTTCTCTTCTGTGTCTGCAACCAGTACAGCATCATCCACAAACAACAACTGATTTACCTCCCATTCATGGTCATTCTCGTCTACCAGTTTTAATCATCGTCCAAGCACTCGAGCATTCGCCTCTCTCACCACTCCATCAACATACAAGTTAAACAACCACGGTGACATCACACATCCCTGTCTCAGCCCCACTCTCACCGGAAACCAATCACTCACTTCATTTCCTATCCTAACACATGCTTTACTACCTTTGTAGAAACTTTTCACTGCTTGCAACAACTTTCCACCAACTCCATATAACCTCATCACATTCCACATTGCTTCCCTATCAACTCTTTCATACGCTTTCTCCAGATCCATAAACGCAACATACACCTCCTTACCTTTTGCTAAATATTTCTCGCATATCTGCCTTACTGTAAAAATCTGATTCATACAACCCCTACCTCTTCTAAAACCACCCTGTATTTCTAAGATTGCATTCTCTGTTTTATCCTTGATCCTATTAATCATTACTCTACCATACACTTTTCCAAGTACGCTTAACAAACTAATACCTCTTGAATTACAACACTGATGCACATCTCCCTTACCCTTATATAGTGGTACAATACATGTACAAACCTAATCTACTGGTACCATTGACAACACAAAACACATATTAAACAATCTCACCAACCATTCAAGTACAGTCACACCCCCTTCCTTCAACATCTCAGGTCTCACACCATCCATACCAGATGCTTTTCCTACTCTCGTTTCACTGGTACCATTGACAACACAAAACACATATTAAACAATCTCACCAACCATTCAAGTACAGTCACACCCCCTTCCTTCAACATCTCAGCTCTCACACCATCCATACCAGATGCTTTTCCTACTCTCGTTTCATCTAGTGCTCTCCTCACTTCATCTATTGTAATCTCTCTCTCATTCTCATCTCCCATCACTGGCACCTCAACACCTGCAACAGCAATTATATCTGCCTCCCTATTATCCTCAGCATAACAGGAAGAGGATATATTATATGTGTATCTGCAATCTTCACTAGTATAATTTTGCCTAACTAGCTAGAAATGTCTTATAGCTAAATACTGAGAGCGTCGCACTACTAACTAAATAATTGCATTTATGATGTGCGACAGCGGTCTCAAGATGACCGCCTCCGGAGATGGCAGTGCTCCACTTAACACACCTAAATTGTTAATTTAACTGTGAGAAGGGAGCTATAAAATTATACCCAGGAAAGAATAAATACTCAACTTTCCAGAGGATGAAGATGCTGGAGATTCCATGATAATATTCCTTGAGAATAGTAACAGTACTGAGAGAAACGACGGAGAGCACCGTGCTTAAATGCTACCTTTAAAAGGAATGATGGGCCATAGCAGTACAGGGAGGGGGTCCAACGGGTACCTTGATAACGGCTCCCCTTCATTCGCCACTCTTCCCCCTCAGAGTAAAATCTATTCGAGGTGAAGATTGCTATGCGTCGTATCAAAAAATACGTCCCCTGATATTATACAATATCCTTGAAGTTATATTAAGGATACTCGCGCCAGGAGTTAGAATTCTGGAGACCTATGGTTAATTCTCTGGGAGTATCATTGTAGCTAAATATCCCTTAGAAAGCTGCCTAAAGGAACCTTCCATCAGGACGACATGGCTGAGCCCAAAAATCTTATCATCATCATTCTGACATAAGAAAACTTTTTCCTTATCCAGTAAACATGTACAGGATCTCATAAATGATGTTGATGGGCCTAATTCGTCCATTTCTGTGCTGCTGCGTCTCTGTCTGTGTATGTTAGCAATGTGGCAGCCAGTAACTGACACATGTGCAGGATGGTCTTTGTCATGTTGGATTTTGTCTTTGTAAGTTGCATTTGTATAGCAACTACCATGATAGATTGCCCGATTTGTAGTGTGTGTTCTTTGTACATCTTTGTTGTTGTCGTTGAAGCTTACCATAGTTGCCATCATGAACATTGGTCCTTTCGTCTACTGCTTATACTACTTCTAGTTGATTGACTCCTGATCTTGATAAGTAGCCTCTGAAGCAGTTTGTTGTTTATCACTGTTTGGAGTCCTCAAAAAAAAAAAAAAGATATAATACAACCAACATGAACTTGTACAGTATGTAGGGTTCATTATACTGTACTGTTCAACATACATAATATAGGCCTTTTACAATAGTCAGAATACTAGATAATGGTGTCCTTGTGGTTGGTGCCTAGTATGACCTAATGACCAATTTGTTTTATGAAATTTTTATGTATTTTCATGAACTGCTTTAATAATTAGGAGCATTGGATTTATTGGCCTGTTAAGTGGTAGTCCAGCTGTCAAAATAAAGGCTGTAGGTTATTTAAAAGCTCAGATATTGACAAAAAATTTTTATGGCAGACTTTTTACAAGATACAAGATGGTGACCATGTAGGATGTGGGGCAACTGGAAAAATAATGTTTTGCTCAGGCTCCATGCTGAATGGAAAGCAAGTAACAGAATCACAAACACGTGAGAAGGAAACGTGGAACGAAACACAAGCAAACATTGGTCAGATACGGGATGAAAAACGCATGACCTTTCGAGAGGTCGACCAGATTCATACTGGCAATTATTCTGGCCTTGACCTGGGCCAGGTAATTGTAGGGATTGTGGGTACTCCCAGATGTATGGTAGGGTGGGGAGAACTTTGGAGGCCTAACTGAAAAATCTGGTTGGTAGGGGGGCTAATGCCCCAGATCTCCTGAGGAAGTTCCTTGTAAGTATAGCTAGGAAGAATACAAATTACTTGAAATTTTTTATTTTTCTGATTGCTCATACTATAAGGTTCCCAAAAATATATAGTTTTCATACTCTACAAAAATCAAACGAAAGTTGAAATCCAAATATAGTAAAGTTGACTATATCTTGAAAGTTTTCAAGTACTAAACAGTAATTTCATGTAATAAAATAAACATATTAGATATGTTTCTCTAATGTGGATTGCCAATGCAGAATTGCACTGAAAATTTCAAATGTGCTGCAGGTAGTCAAAGAAACATTGTCTATCTAATGATCTGGGTTAGGTGGATACAATGTTTCATAGCCCTAATTGGCACCATGCTCTCAACTTAGTTTAATTTCTGTTAAGGGATTTAGCAACCAAAGGTTTACACTGGAAAATCAACATAATTTTCAAGGCCAAACCACATGAGTATAAATAAAAGATTCATCTAAAGATTCAAAGATGCTCTCTCTTGAACGGAGGCCAGTGTCCCTTGGGAAGATAAAATATATGGAATATTGAAACATCCTTGAGAAATTACCAATTTGTTTTATAAACAGGATACTGTATAAGATTGTTAGATAACCCAAAAGCTAGTGAAAAAGATTAACAACACTAGTATCCTAGCCTAGTATCCTATTTGGAATCCAAATGGTTGATTTATCCATGCCATGCCAATCAGATACAATGAAGCTTCTCAAAGTTATAAGATAGTGAAAGAGCCTTACGAAAATTGGTGTCTGGTAACATGATTAGATTCGTCGACTCTTACCAATTGGATGTATTCATGAAATTAGGTGATTACATGTTTTGCAATAGCTATCAATGGCATTGTAGAGGAAGTGTCTTCTGTAAATAACTCTTTGTTAATGATTTGTCAATATACTGTGCTATAGTCTGTTTCATCCTAGCTGGCAACTGGAGCCGAACAACGGTTTGAAAGCTTGTCGCTGATTGGCTGTTGGTTCAGGCATTCCCCTCTCCCGCTGACCGATGACGAAACAAAACCTTGCATTTGACCCCGGTACATGATGTTCATTTTTGCTTTATACTGTACCTCACTGTTTTCAATATCGTGGTACAAAGCCAAATATTTCACGATTATTTTCTTTCCTTGCATTATTTTTTTTAGGTTCTTGCCATTCAAGAGGATATTTTTTCTACAAAATCCACCTATTTTTATTTATGTTTGCATAATATTTGTAGGTAAAAAACAGCATATAAAAAGTTATAAAGTTTTTTCAGCGCTTGTTTCACTTCAGCTCGTATTTTTTTTGTATGTTTTTTAAAATATGGATATTTTTTTCAAGGTAATACTCATCATCTACCTTTAATGTGTGTGACCAAAGAACCAGGTAGATATTACGCAAACTAAGAGAGGTATAAAGCAAAATGAACTTCATGTACTGCAGACAAATGCATTGTTTTGCTTCGTTGTCAGTTAGTGGGAGGGGAGGATACCTGAACCAACAGCCGATCAGCGATGAGCTTTCAAACCGTAGTTCAACAACATTTGCCAGCTAGGACGATACAGACTTTAGCTAGGGTGCTGTTTTGCCTTATGAAAAGGAAACCTTTTTCATTAAATTTTTGGACATGGTATTTGATTGTAAACTCTCTTGGTCTAGTAAAATTTATCCCCTAGAATCGAGTCAAGAAATCTAAAATAAATGTTTTTTAAATGGTTCTGGTTGTAGTTGAGGAGCTGCTAAAAGATCATCATTGAGACTATGAATCTTGTCGCTCAGAGCTGTAGTTTGGTTATCAGATGTAGTTTCTATTTGTAAAAGTAAATTAGGAGAACAAGATTTTGTACACATCATTAGCTTTAGACTGCGGTTGCGTCCATTCAGAACTTCTGTTGAGAATATTTTTGTGAAAACTACTGAAATACTTGTTGACTTCTAAAGAGGAATTAGGTTTGCGACAGCTGTGCACAATTGAATTGCATATCCCTCCTTTGATATTCTGAGAAATACCTGTTCTAGGAATTCAGATATATCATTATATATCTTCAAAGCCTTTTCGGATTGAAATAAACGATCAAGTGAATGACTCCTCTTTCGAGGCAAAAGATGTTTTGGGAAAAAAGAGCCCATGTGTTTCACCATTGGTCATACTTGAAATATCCTAAGCTCAACATCTTAGCAAAAAAAAAAACTGCTATAGAAGAGGGCTACTTCAAATTCATTGAATATGATGCTTTTCAAGATCTTGACACAAGTCAAAAATGGTTTTGGCTGGGCTTTAGTTCAAAAGGATGAATTGTGTTTAGCTGGGTTCTTACCTAACTGTGCAAAATTTATTTCATAGATTGTAAGCATTAGTTAAGGTCTGGAACATGTCTTGAAAATTATGGGTGAACGTTTGTTATACTTTATACAGGAACTTCAAATGCAGTGGAGAAACTTTATAATTTTGAATAGCCTACACCTTTCACATTTCCTGCTGGCACAAAATTTCATTTCTGGTGGGATCCCTCGATAGTAGAATTTTGTAGAAATCCACTGCAAACGATAATTACTGAAAAGATGGCCCCCACTCCAATATGAATAGACCTATTAGGTCTTATATTTTGAGGAAATGGCAAGAGATGTGTTAGTCTTTCCTCTTTAACTGACAATTACAGATATTGCAATATCGTTTTTAATCAGATATCTTTTGTATATGAATATTTGATGGTGTTAAATAACTTTTCCTGTCTCAGTGCCTGACCTAAAAGCCTATCCAGTCCATGGAATGGGACAAGAACAATACCCTGAAGAACACCACTAGGTTCAATCCCGTAATCGCAGTGGCGCCTATCATAAAATTTAATACTACACAGTATTCTAGAAATATTACTCCAGCTGTGACTAAATTGTGGAATGATCTTCCTAATTAGGCAGTTGATTCTGTGGAGCTTACGTTGAACAGGTTTTCATAAGTCCTTCGTAGTTTATATATGGCAGATCTATTTTATCGTTATTACAGATTTTAAGTTATTTTATATCTTTTGCTCATTACTTCTTGCATATACTTTATTTATTTTCCTCACAGGGCTGATTTTTCCTTGTTGGAGGCCTCAAGTGTATAGCATCCCTCTTTTTCAACAACGTTTTAGCATAGCTAGTAATATCATGAGGAGGAGATGGGGTTGTCCTTGGGGAGCTGTACCCCAAACCTAAATCTCCTTACAGGATCAGTGGAAGAAGGTTAATGCTTATATTAGTTTTGTTTAACATTTCCTTTGCTTGCATCTATATTTAATGGGAAACTGTTTTCCATTTTTTGGACATTCAACTTTTAACTGGATATTGTCTAATAGGAACTTGTCGCTGTTGGGTGTTTGTACTGTCAGTGCAAGTGTACTTCATTTGATGCACTGAAGACATTACTGAAGGATCTTTGTAGTATTCCCTTGCAACTTATCCATACCCAATTTTTTCCCATTTGGTTTACTTGTTCCCTCTTTTTTTCTCCATCTCGTTCAATCTTATATCTTTAGCCTCGTAGTGCAATGACAAGTATTTCATCCAGTTCTACCAGTGTTGAATTGTCTTCCTCTATCTAGCTCTAGGCCTTAAAGGCCCCAATTCTTTACATCCATCTTTTGGAACATACGTGATTCACTGTAGGTCTGATAGTCAATGCAAATGGTACAAACTGCGATAAGGATGGCCATAGTATTATTATTATTATTATTATTATTATTTGCTAAGCTACAACCCTAGTTGGAAAAGCAGGATTCTATAAGCCCAGGGGCTCCAACAGGGAAAATAGCTCAGTGAGGAAAGGAAACAAAGAAAAATAAAATATTTTAAGAAGAGCAACAACATTAAAATAAATATCTCCTATGTAAACTTTAAAAACTCAACAAAACAAGAGGAAGAGAATTAAGATAGAATAGTGGGCCTGAGTGCACCCTCAAGGAAGGGACAGTGGAAGATATGGCACTACCCAAGATTAGAGAACAGTGGTTTGATTTAGGAGTGCCCTTCTCCTAGAAGAGCTGCCGACCATAGCTAAAGAGTCTCTTCTACCCTTACAAAGAGGAAAGTGGCCACTGAACAATTGCAGTGCAGTAAGAAGAATTGTTTGGTAATCTGTGTTGTCAGGTATATGAGGCAGAGGAGAATATGTAAAAAATAGGCCAGACTATTCGATGTGTGTGTGTAGGTAAAAGGAAAATGAACCGTAAACCAGAGAGAAGGATGCAATGTACTACTGTCTGGCCAGTCAAAAGACCTCATAATTCTCTAGCGGTAGTACTGGCATAGCAAAATATTTACACATTGGTACTGGTGTACATATCAATGCTGCTAGTAACAGTTGGTCAGCTGTTACTAAAGTGTTTACTTTCCAGTTTCAGACTTGATTTGCAGTACTGTACCTCTTAGGCAACTTATCAGTGTATTGAGGGAATTTTTTTTTATTTTATTTATCTTGGTGTAGTGTGGTTATATAACTTATCTTTGTGGCATTTTCTTCCTATTTAACTAGCAAAGCAGGCAGTTTATAAAATAGGTGGCTTAATGTCAAAAATCTTATAATACAAATGTTATTTCATACAAACTCAGTATTGTCATAAGAAATACCTTCATCCAAACCTTTCAGCTTATATCTTTTTCATCACATGAAGAAGGGGATGTTAAGGTGAAACGTTTGCTTTGGAAATGTTCTGGAATGTTATTGAAATGTTTTACGTGAAACTCGGATTTTTTTTTTTCATGAAAATAAGGCTCTAATGTAATTATTTTTTTTTTTGTAAAGAAAAATATTTTTATCATTGCACTTTACTGTTACCATGTTTTGCTGAGTAAATGATACCTTTCCTTGGATTTATGCTGAATGAGGTTGGTACGAAAGCTAAAATGGCCATATTTCCCTGACTGAATTAATGATTGGCACTCAAAAAGGAATATCATATACTGTATGATATAATATATGTTTTTTTTTTCTTTTTGTTGAAAAAATTAAATGTACAGCACTATGTTCCATAATGGTATCCCACGGTTAGTTACAGTCGTTATATTTTTTATGAATTAAAAGTCTGCTGGATTTCTTTCAGGGTTATACAGTGTAAGCTTTTAATACTAATTTTACCCCCTGTTAGTTTTGCAAAGTGACCAAACTTAAAAATGATCCAAGCATGATTGATAATCCTTTGGATAGTTTGATGGTTACATGACTATTTCCTATATCAGAAACTGCGGGTGCTGCAGTAACATCTTCCGCATCTGCGGGGAGCGAAAACACCACCCAGGCATCAGATAGCGCAGTAGCTTCCTCTTGCCACCAAGACCTAGCAAGTGGTGAAACTGGCAAGGAAAGCTGCAGGGAGGGTGAAAATCCCTCTGTCAACACCACCGTCACCTCAGCCCCCAAAGCATCATCTACTGTCCATACTGCCAAAGCATCTAGCTTGTCCAAAACATCAGTAGGCCTTCCCCCAAAATCACCAGCAGTCTCCATTAGTAATACATTAAAGTCCCCCACCACTAATCACTATAACAATAACAATAATGAAAATAATAACAATGCAGAGTCTTCTCATCACACCACTTATTCTTCATCACTTGTCTCCAAGCCCTCACATTCTACCAAAAACTGTAAACAAACATCCACGCTAGTTCATCCTTCATCATTTATCATTAAAACAGGTAGCACTGATACTTTAACTTCTATATCACCCAAAGAGAGGTCTGTTACGCCACTTACCCTCAAGGTTAGTACTGTGTATAGCAATTTGGTGTGTTTGAACTCGGTTGAACTTGAAACAAATACTCTACAGTGTGATACAATACATAAAGTTACATTTAATGCTTACATACCTCTATGGTAATAATGTGATTGGTAGATAAACTAGCACCTTGGGGAAAACATTGATTTCCAGTCTGGTTGTAACCTCAGGGGCCTCTTGACTTATTCCATTGATTTGAGATTCTGTAGATGGTTTTATATCATAGGCATTCATTAAAAACAGCCATTGGGAGAGCTTTTGCTACATTGTTATTTTTGTTCATTCATTTTTCATGGTTAGTATGGTCATGAAATTATACTATGGTTACGTTGAAGTACTGTATAAACCTTGAAAATTGGTTCATTTATTAAATGTTGATTAGCCAGCTTACTTGCAGCAAAGATTTGGATACAGTACTTAGACTTGAAAAACTGGGACTCCAGATAATCTAGATAGAATATTCATTTGTATAAAATTTTTTGTGGCTCCTTGTAGATTTAGGAAAATAAAAAAAAAATCTTAATTTAGGGCATTAAAATGAAATAAGATATATAATTAAGAATGCAAGTTAAAATTAGATGATAAAGCACTAAAAATAAGCTTACAAACCCTCTAACCTATCACCACTTCTTGTTTCGTGAATTTACAAATGCATATACAGTATTGATTTTAACATCTCACAATAGCTTAGATGGTTTTTGCTAAGACTGAATCCAAAGGGTTCAGATAAAATAGTCAATGGAATAGTCATTAGCTCTAAGGCTTGATGTGAAAGGAGATTGATGATTTTTTCCCTTGGTGATTGATGTTATAGTGGAAGTTCCTACTTTTAGACTTAGTCATATTAATTTAGAATTCCTATTGATAGTATCAAAGATTATTATTAGATATTAATACCGTAATGTTCAGAGTTATTTTTTTTTAAAGTGTAAGCATTTTTGTAACATTGCTATAAACATTCCTTCTTCCTATTACAATTGCCTCTTACTAACCATACCACTGCAGTTGAGAGTACAGTCATTGTTTTTCTCATACCATCTTTGTTAGTTGGAATGAGGAGTATTAACACAATCATGTATAGAATATTCATGAATAATAGTTAATACTTAAATGAAAATATCTGACAAATACTATAAAATAGATTTTAGAGAATGTGAATGTGAGGAATGATTTTTTCTTTAAACAATCTATTCATAATTGTGTTGATCATAAGTTTCAATAATTTTCTCATATGTTTTAGATGTAAGTTATATGCTGTATATATTTATATATACATGCATTTCTGGAGAAATTGTAATTTTTGAGATCATGTGATAGTTACTATGAAGACATAAAACATTTGTATGCATTACTGCAATATATTTCTCAATTAATAACAAATTTTAATCTTCAATTTTGACGAAAGTATTAGTTGTGAGTTCCTATAAACTGAAGAATAATGACTAAAAGCTTTTTTACTGCAGTGCATTGGTTAGAATTACTCTTCCAACCAATATTTTAGCCATTTGAATTTGTTAAAACATACGTTACTCAAAGTAAAGTTGCAACATCATTTGAACTTTTACCATCAAATTCTTGTCGAATCATTATATTTTTTATTAATAAGTTCAGCGAATCAAATCTGATAATGTATTATATTCTATGTTTTAATGAAATTTCTGTTGTACTTGTGTAAGAAGTATTATGAATTGTTAGTAGTGGTTGTGGTATGTAATTTGGTACACAAAATTTATTTGTCTGAGGGTACTAGTTAAAGATAGTGAGATATAAATTAAAAAGAGGAATCTTGTTAAAAAATATGCCTTTGTTGCTGTTGAAAGGGGAGATAAAGTTCAGAATGCTTGTTAGAGATAACATTTTAGCTATAGAGGCCCTGCTCTGTTACATAATTAATTATGGTCATCAGTAAAAAAAAAAAAAAAAAGGTACATTATGAAAATTCTAGTTTCAGTAAGTAAATGGCTTCCTTAATCTACAGTAGAATGTATTAATTCTACTTGGCCTATTTTTGTTTGAGAGATCATCTGTTATGGTTACAGGCTTGCCATGGGTACTCTGGTTCTGAAAGACAGTTGTCCCCCAGAGGTATCCTATACTGAATTATGCTTTGGCTCTTAAAAAACAAGTGTTTCTTCAATGGGACTTTGTGTTTTGTTTGAAGTACTGTTACCTTCCATGAATGTAAATTATTGCAACACAGAATTGCAATTCTTCATAAAGAGCAAATAATTCACTTAGCTATGGGTCTTAATAGCAGTTCAATAACAAGAACTTTTAACTTGCATTCAGAGCTTGGGATCACCCTAGAAAAGTAATACAGTAAAGGCTTACTTTTCCAAGGTTGCAGGCTGAGAGATATTAGAATTATAGGGAACTTAGAATATATAAGTCAAAGTTCACTATAGTTCTAGAGAATTATAGTTTTCATAATCAGCCATACAGTTGAGTATATAAAATTGCAAGATAATTTTTTAGTGGCTAATGTATTGTTGAATGCTGGTTTGCTATATGCTATATTAGTGTTGCTTTGTGTTTAAGACATTTACAAAATTACTGAGGGCAAGAAGGTGGCCCTTGTAAGTCATGTTATTTTGTCAGGCAACATTTGATAAAGAAAATAGTGTGCTCTGTAAAATAATTTGGTCCTATATTCTATCAATGTCATATTTTTATTAAATCAATAATAACGTACTTAACAGTACAGTTTTCCAATTCACATTTGTTCCCACACTGAGTACTTATCTCGAACTACTTTCTTAGTAGTATCTGGGATCTCCTCCCAACTGACCAGAGTTTTGTGTAGTTTACCCTACTCCCGTTTTCTATGAGGGGTAACCTCAGGTGGTGTGATACACGCCCTGAGGCGACCCCGGGTCAGAGAGCATGCTTGCTTAGGCCTCGATCCCCAGTAAGTTCTCTGGTCGCGTCGCGATAACATCACGACGCTCTTCTTATCCAGTGCGACCCTTTTTGTCCCCGACCCCCTTTGTGTCTCACGCGGTTCCCACGTGGTACCTTTGTGCTCCCCCTTATCCTTTCCCTTTGTGTTCCTGTGTCTTGCGGTGCCTTACTAGTGCGTAATGGAGCATCCCCGCCGTTGTCCTAGGTCTATGGCCGGTAATCCTGTGGTGCTTTCCTGTCAAAACCTGAAGTTGACCTGCACTCCTTGTGTTCTTCGTGTAGGGGCAGTGTGTGCTCCCCTACAGTCACGTGTCCGGAGTGCGAGTCCTGGAACGAGGTGCAGTGGGTGCGTTACGGCACCAAAAAGAAGAAGGCGTCTAAGAGATCGCCTAAGAAGCTGAGCGTCTCTTCTCTTGCTTCGCCGGGCATATCGTCA
Organism: Palaemon carinicauda; assembly: GCF_036898095.1. Taxonomy (NCBI): domain Eukaryota; kingdom Metazoa; phylum Arthropoda; class Malacostraca; order Decapoda; family Palaemonidae; genus Palaemon; species Palaemon carinicauda. Next base: position 18,675,581 of record NC_090763.1, on the reverse strand, counting down.
GACAGAGCCTCACTGTCGCCTTCCCCTACCCAGAGTAGGGGACGAGGTAAGGCAGTTGCGGGGAAGAGGCCTGTGGCCCTTCCCCAGGATTCTGAATTATGGGATAGTGGTGTTGTGGTGTCATTCCAGGCAAGTGAGGGGCCTGAGGGAGGGACAGGAGTGTGTTCGGGGGACGGAACCCTGGTACAAGCAGGGCCCGTCTCCTCAGATGATCCTATGTGGGGAAAAACTGTGCCTACCTCTTCTCCCGGCTCGTGGGTGTGTTTTTCAGGTGCTTCCGCAGCCGAGGGTTCCGCCGAGAAGGAAGACTCACCGCCGTCGGACTCCCTCGCGTGGGTGCCGCCGAAGACGCCCTTCAGGTCTCCGTTGAGGATGGAGGAAGGTTTTGAAACCTGGTCCCCCATCGAGGAACTCCCACGCTCCCCTCCAGCGCCTTCAGCTACGTTTCCGTCCGTCTTCCTACAGCCCTCTTCCGTCGAGCGACGCGTGGACCCATCAACAACGCGGCACGAGTCGGGCCCGCCAGTGAGAACATGCAAGTCATCGGGCTCCTCGGTCGAAGCCTACTCTTGCTCCTCGGAAGACGGAGCCCCGAGGGACCATACGAGACGTCGTGAGAGGTCCTGCAGGAGACGTTCTCGCTCCCGCTCCAGATCCTGCCAGGGGGTAGGCACTCTAGATCCCCTAGGAGGAAGTTTAGGAGAAGTGACTCCCCGGGGGAAGAATGGGTCGTCATCCCTCGTAGCAAACTTCTCGAGATGTCAGCAGTTCCGGGCCCCTCGAACTGGCTCCCAAGGGCTCGCTCACCAGTGAGGTACGTATTCAGCGGCAGATACGATCGACGGAGGGAGTTGTCTCTTCAGGTCCCAGCGGATAGGCATAAGTCCGCGAAGGTTCTGACTCCATCCGCCCAGCGGAGAGAGTCGCCCCTTCGATCTGGCAGCCGTGTCCTGACCTCCAAATCAACGTCGCGTCGGCAGGAACGAGACAAGCAACTCCCGCCGACGAGCAAGCCAGCATCTACCTGGACCTCCGTAAGCAGGGATAAGTCCAAGACGGAGGCCTCCGTCCCGACGGCGATGCCCGTCCTACCCCCTAAGCAGCCGAAGTTGGACCATTCCAAGATGTTTCCTCCTCCTACATACACCCCCCCCACCCCCGGCGACCTCCGCCACAGGCAGCGGGGCGTCCTACAGAGGAAATGGACGACAACGTAGAAGGTTCAGCAGCAGAAGTTTCGACCTACAGGAGGGTAATAGGACTCATTAGGAGGCATCACAGACTGGTCGAACCCGACCCCTCCTCCGACGAAGTCTGGCTCTCGAGCCTCAGCAGGCTGGTTGATGCCCCGGGGCAGCAGAGACCCTCGCTAGCCCTGCCTTTGGCTAGGGATGTTAGGCTGGGTAGGGCTCACGTGGACAAGATCGTGGCCAACCATGCAGAAGCCCCCAAGACCCAGAGCTCCTCCAAGCTTCTTCAAGGCCTAAAATCCCAGAGCCGGTTTTACCTTCCTGAAGGGCATCGCGCAGGTCCCTGTACTATGGAAGCTGCAATCGCAATCCTGGGACAAGGAGCAGCTGAAGAGAGGGCTAATACCGCCCTGATCTGTTTCTCCCCTTCAGAAGCTGCCATGATGGAGGAGATAGCCAAGGACCTGGTGAACGTTTCCTCGTGGCTGGATTGGTGGGCCTCCACGCTGGTAGGCTTCCAGTCCTCCTACGACCTCACTATCCCGGAGAACTAGGCCTTACTGAAGGAGCTGATTAGCTCGGGAGGTAAAGCCCTCAAGTTTCTCTCATACCAATCCATCGCGCCGGCCGCCAATTGGGTTCAGTGGAAAAGGGACACGGTGCTCAACAAGCTCGTAAGGAGGCTCCCGGACAGAGAAGCGAGGTCTCTGAGGAGCCTACCCCTGTGGGATGACTCAGTTTTCCCCCTGAAGGCAGTGGAAGAGACAGTAGAGAGGGTCAGGAAGCTGAAGGATACGGGAGACTCCAGACCCCCTCCAGCGAGAAGATCTACCCATAGAAGGGCACCCTTCGACGCCTCCCTTCCTCCTCGCGCTTCACCTAGTCAACCCAGGATGGACGCCCCTGCTACGGCCTGGTTTCAGTCTTGGCAGCCCTCCCGTAGAGGAACGTCTTCAGCACAGTCATCCTTCAGGCCTTCCTATGCAGCAGCCAGAAGAGGTCGTTCAAGCCGGGCCTGTAGAAGGAGATAGGGAGAGAGGCCCCCTACTCCTGCCAAAGCCTCAGGTGGGGGATGCCTCAAACATTCTTGGCAAGCATGGAGAGACCACGGAGCAGATCCGTGGACCGTAGCAGTCCTGAAAGAAGGGTACAGGTTGCCCCTCCTGGCGGACCCCCCTACCTCTAATGCCAGATCAACAGGCAGAGTGGTTGACACCCAAGGACCCCTTGAGAAGGACGGCCCTACAAGAGGAGGTCTCTGTAATGCTGGCGAAAGGGGCGATAGAACCAGTCAAGAACCCAGGCCCGGGGTTCTACAGCAGACTCTTCCTGGTGGAGAAAGCGACAGGGGGCTGGAGACCAGTCATAGACCTCTCAGCCCTCAACAAGTTCGTGTGCAAGACCGACTTCAAGATGAACACCCCGAAGTCGGTCCTAGCGGCCTCGAGGGAGGGGGACTTCATGATGTCCATAGACCTCAAGAATGTATACTTCTAAATCCCTGTTCACCCCTCCAGCAGGAAGTACCTAAAGGTGAAATGGGGTACCCAAGCGTTGCAGTTCAAGACCCTCTGCTTTGGTCTGCCCACAGCCCCTCAGGTCTTCACAACAGTCTCAGCCCGGGCAAACGAACAGGGCATCCGCCTGATTCGGTACCTGGACGACTGGTTGTTGCTTTCAGCCTCAAGGGAAGTACTGAGGGAGCAAGGCGCGAAGCTCCTGCGGTTCTGCAACGTCCTGGGTATCATCATCAACCTAGAGAAGTCCCAACTGATACCCTCCACCAGGATGACCTACCTCGGAATGGTCCTGGACTCCCGGTTGGCGAGATCTTTCCCTTCCGCGGAGAGACTAGACAACTTGGACCAGATCCTCCGGCCCTTCCTGTCGGACCAGCCCAGGAGAGCCAAGGACTGGCAAAGACTGATAGGCCACCTCGTGTCATTGGAGAAGCTAGGTCCACAGGGGAGACTCAAACTCAGGGGAGTTCAATGGAACCTGAAGGAGACCTGGAACCAGAGAAACTCCCCCCCACAAGGTGGTCCTGGTGTTCCCGGAGACGAAGGAAGTCCTAGAGTGGTGGCTTGCCAGATCGAACATCCTCAAGGGAATGCCCTTCGCAGCCGACCGTCCGGAGGGGTGGGGTGCCCATCTCCTCGGCAGGACAGCAAGAGGAAGTTGGACAGACGAGGAGAAAAACCAGCACATAAACGTACTAGAGATGATGGCAGTGCGAAGAGCGTGCCTAGAGTTCGTCCATCGGCTCCGGGGAAACACCGTGGCACTGATGTGCGACAACGCCACAGTGGTGGCCTACATAAAGAGACAAGGAGGACTAAAATCGAAGGAGTTGTGCGTCCTCACGATGGGACTGCTGGAACAGATCAAGATCTCAGCAAGGTTCATTCCAGGGAAGAGAAACGTCCTGGCCGACGGCCTCACGAGAATGGGTCAAGTGGTAGGATCCGAGTGGTCCTTGCACCCGGAAGTGGCCAAGACCCTCATTCAGAAATGGGGATCGCCAGTGTTGGACCTCTTCGCAACGAGACTGAACGCACAGCTCCCCGTGTTTTGTTCTCCTGTGCCGGATCCAGTAGCGGCATTCGAGGACGCGTTCCAGCACCCTTGGGACAACCTCGACGTTTACGCCTTCCCTGCCTTCGGGAGGCTCAGACAGGTCCTCAACAGGGTGAGGCGAGCGAACAACCTGTGGATGACTTTGGTACACCCTGGTGGCCGGAGAGAGAGTGGTTCGCTGATCTAAAGGAACTGGCGCACCTTCCACCTTGGCCTCTTCCGGATAGGCCAGACCTCCGGCAGCCCCACTTTCAAAGGTTCCACGAGAACCCTCGGTCCCTCTGCCTTCACACGTGGAGGTTATCGAGCGTCTCCTGAGGAAGGAGGGATATTCTTCGAGAACGGCAGCATGGATGTCAGGGTATCTGAGGCGTTCATCAGCGGCAGTATACCAGGCAAAGTGGGCCACATTCACTAAGTGGTGCGTCTCGAGGAACATCAAACCATTGAGGGCCTCCATTCCAGAGAGAGCGGACTTCCTAGTCTATCTCAGGGATGAGGTAAACATGTCCATCCCAGCCATCAAAGGAGTCCGGGCTGCTCTGGGTCAAATCTTTCTCCTGAAGGGCATCGACCTGGGTGTCTCCAGACATATCTCGATGCTCATCAGGAGCTTCGAACAATCGTGCCCCCCTCAAGCCAGTGGGGTGCCCCTGTGGGACGTGGCCAGAGTCCTGAAGATGCTGTCAGAACCTCCCTTCGAACCCCTAAAGGACAACTTGGACAAGGAACTCACCCTCAAGACAGTTTTTCTGTTAGCTCTGGCATCAGCAAAACGGGTAGGAGAGTTGCACGGACTGTCGTACGAGGTGTAACACTCGAAGGGTTGGCGTGAGGCTACCTTCAGGTTCGTCTCATCCTTCGTGGCAAAGACTCAGAATCCAGCCGTTTGGGATCCCAAGTTTGAAGGGTTCTCATTGCCGGCAATCCCTCGATTGAACAACTGGAGGGACTTGCTGCTGTGCCCTGTCAGGGCCGTACGAAAGTACTTAGAGGACAGCCAGACTTCGACCTGAGATCAAGAGTCTGTTCGTCTCCTTGGGACTAGTGAAGAAGCCAGTCTCCAAGAATACTATCTCCTTCTGGCTACGGCAGGTGATCGTCAGGGCCTACAGTAGTGCAGGGGTCCCCCTTCCAGGAAAGCCCAGACCCCACGACATTAGGGGTCTAAGTACTTCATTGGCATTTGAGAAGAATATGGCAGTGGGCCAGATCCTGAGGGCAGGTACTTGGTCTAAGATGTCGACCTTCACAGCTCACTACTTGAAGGACTACTCGAGGAAGTCCCTGGACGGGTTCTCGATAGGTCCCATCATTTCCGCGCTCCAAACGGTTTAAAGGTGTAGCCCCAGTGATAACTGCGGGTAGTAAGTCCAAGAGACAGGTTCCTTCCTTAACCCCCTTGTTCTTCCTCCCCCTGCTCCCTTACCGAAATGACTACAGTAGTCCCCTGAAACTGCCATGGGATACACTATCTTTGAAAGGACATGTCCCCTAGGATTTCTTGCAGAGGTGAGTTACTTAGACACTAAGATGGGTTTTTTGCGTAGTTTTCCCTATTCTCTCGTGTTTTCCTTGGGGTCAGCAGAACCTAGTCTCCTATCTAGTTTCCTCTTATATACTTCTCACGGTCTCTAGGTCCTGAAGGACACTCCCACCTCCTAAGGTATAAGTCTCCTAAGTAGTTCGAGGTAAGTACTGTGTTGGAACAAATTACAAATTTTAAGTAATTTGTATTTTCCTAACAGTACTTACCTCGAACTACTTTCGGGTAATGGCCCACCCATCCTTCCCAGAGTGCCTTGCTGGACCTCATAGAAACCTAAGCTATCAAGAACTTACTGGGGATCGAAACCTGAGCAAGCATGCTCTCTGACCTGGGGTCGCCTCGGCGCGTATCACACCATCTGAGGTTACCCCTCATAGTTAACGGGAGTAGGGTAAACTACACAAAACTCTGGTCGGTTGGGAGGAGATCCCAGATACTCCTAAGAAAGTAGTTCGAGGTAAGTACCGTTAGGAAAAATACAAATTACTTAAAATTTGTGATATTTACAGGTTTGCCAACATTGCAATTATATTGTTCAAAGCAGCTTTGGTTAATTGTGTACCTGAAAATTACTGTTTATTCACTACAACCCCATTTATTATATGTTGATTCATGTCCATGTCTGAAAATTGCTGTAACCACATTCTCTTGCATCGGAGAAAAGAGTCCCTATTGTGCATGGCCAGTCCCTTGTGCTCATCTCATCTACAGTATGACTTGGTGATAGTAGTTTTTCCACATTGGTTTCTCTTTTTGCCTTTGTCCACAATTTATACCAGTACCAACCTTTTATATAACTAATTTTTATTATTCATCTTTTTGTTGTGACCTTTCCCTCTAACTTTTTCTTACTTACTCTTTGTGCTAGGAAACACTTTTGGCTCTTATGAATGAATACAAGTACTTCACAATTTACTTTTATTAGGAAAAGAGAAGTTTATGATTTTTACAAATTTGTGTTTTTCTTTGTGGTTTTGTTTATCCTTAATATTTGTAATTGTGTGTCCTGTTTAATTGTTATTTTTTAGGAACAATTAGGTGATAGTTGATTGTCTTTGATTTGACCTGTCTCCAAGGTTTAGCATACTGGCTAAGGTTTGCTCCAAGTATCGTGAACTATTTGATGTTATCCTTCAACAAGGTTATCAATTTTGTTTTGTTTTGGTGAAATGGATACCGTTATGGTGAATGGACTAACTGTGGGGCCTTCCCTTGGTTTTATCTGACCCAAACGCTGTAGGAGTTAGTGTTGTCAGTGCCTCTCGTGCAATTTACTGTTGGCATTACTTGGGTTGTTAAAGCGTTCATTTAGCCACAGCTGCACATTCTTTTTATCCTACTTTACCTCTGTTCCCGTCTCTTGCTGTCCAACCTCTTGTTAACTTATAGTTCGTAGGGTAACTGCAGAGTTTTTCCCCCGTTTGCACTGGGATGCTGAATGGCCTTGCCAGCTCCTGAACTGTGCTATGTAGCCTAAATCCAAGACTGAAACATTTAGGTAGGTGGTATAGGATTGCATTAGAGCTAAGGGCCATCATCTTTGGTATCTGACCATTTATGACTCCACCAAAGTGTTTCGGTGTTCAACGTCAAGAGCATCACCCAGTTGAGGTTGGTGAAACACTTATCTGTTGAGCTTTCTGTTTGGGCATCAAGGCATGAGTTTATGAGTAATTCAAAATTGTAAGTGTCATATCTCAGCAAGGGGTGTCCAGTTTGTTACTCATGTCAACTAGATCTGGCCACTGTGGCAATGTTATAGGTTTACAAAGTAGGTGTCAGCACTTTTCTTGGATCTGGTCCCCTGGTAGTCAGTTGTACTTGTCACCAAACCTCTCTTGTAGGAATGGTTTATTGTTTACCTGTATCTTGTCATGGTCTTTTCCTAATGTTCTTTTTTCCTGTGGAAGATACTGCAGAAACAAATCCACTTTCACAGTTTCATTGATTGCCTTGAGTCAACAACTTCCTGCCAGATGTAATCTGAAGTTGACAAGTTGGAGCGAGGCATAATCTGTAGTTGACAGCTTAATGCTAGGTATAATCTCCTTTTTGATGTGAAGTTGTTGAGAGTGGGTTTTTTCAGATTAGCAGCAGCCTCCATAATTACACCATCAGTAAATCAACAACTTAATGAGAGAAGAAAAAATGCATTACTTAACATGGAAATAGAATACATACTCCTGCACTAGATACCTCTGTATTATGAATTTTGGAATTTTTCATTTTTTGTAACCAGATGAAATTGTCCTGGTTCCCAATCAATGTTTAAATTTTGTTCTTTTGCCTCTGATTTTGAAAAGTTTGACCAAGACTACTGATCATAAGCCTCTTCCAGAGATATCACACCTGTATTTGGTCTTCAAGACTGGGTTTTAGGTGGCTTTTGCCTCCTTGTAGCTAGTTGGCAGTGTGTATAGTCCTATTACTATTATTGCTAGCTGAGCTACAAGCCTAGTTGGAAAAAGCAGGATATCATAAGCCCAATGGCTACAACAGGGAAAATATCCTTGTGAGGAAAAGAAATAAGGAAATAACAAACTACAAGAGAAGTAATGAACAATAAAATAAGATATTTTAAGAAGAGAAACATCTTTAAAATAGATCTTTCATATGTAAACCATAAAAAGAGACATGTCGGTCTGTTCAACATGAAAATATTTGCTGCAAGTTTGAACCTTTGAAGTTCCACTGACTTGGTCACACCTGGAATAAGACTTATAGAATACTGTGTAGTATTGAGACTTATGATGGAGAAAGCATGACTATTAGAATTGAATGAATACCTAGCATTATTAATGGAATGGTACTGCAAATGATGGTCAGAATCATAAAATATCTTATGCAACATGCATAACAATATAGATAATGAACTAACGGAACAATAGTGTCGGTGATTAATATCTAGACCAGTAATAAGAAATTTAATAGACAGTAAGTTTCTGTCCATGAATTAAGATGAGATTCAGCAGCTGAAGACCCGAAAGGAGAACAATACTAAAAAAAAAGGCTCGGTGAAAGAAGTAAAACACTTCTTCAGAATAGATTGATCACTGCAAGTCTTAAGACTTTCTCAATAAGCCAGTTTTTTTTTTGTGTGTAATTTGATAAGAGATAGACCTAATGTGTTTATCTAGAGTAAATTTGATATCAAGAATCACACCTACAATTTGAAGTCTTGCAGAGTTAAAAAAACATATCAATGCTGAGATCCGGATGTTGAGCCACTGTCCTTGACCTTCCTAATAGGAGTTTTGTAAGGTTTCAACTTCATGCCCCATAATTTGCACAATACACTAATTTAACTAGATCTCTGTTAATGGATTCAGAAACCCAAAATCTACATTCAGGAGATGGAATTGATGCAGAGGATAGCATAATCTATATATGCAATAAGCTTGTTGTCTAGGCCAAACCACATTTCATGTGTACAGTATATAGTATGAAAAGTAATGGGCCAAGAAAACGACCCTGAGGGACACTAGATATCACATTCATATACTCATTGTGGTGCTCATGAACTGCAATTCTTTACAATCTACTTTTTTGAAATTCAATAATTCTTCTGCCATTAGGTTGTATTTTGAACAAGATTTTATCGCGGGGGGGAGGCCTTGTGATTTGGGTCTTCATCATCCATGTCTTCTTAGCATTATCTAAGAATAGAGCTCATTTACCCTACCTTGTTCTTAGGATTTATCTACAACAACCTATAAATTTTTTTCCATCTAGACTCTTGCTGAATATGTTTATGGAATGATTCCAGGTTTCAAAATTTTTATTGCCCTCCTTTCATCACAATTTTACAAGATGCTTTAAGTTTTACAGTCGAAGAAAAGAAGTCCATGTGGTGCATGCTTGTTCCTCTTTCATAATCTTGACGCATAAAATTTAGTTTGCGTGCATTCGTGGAACAAGGACATGGATGTGTCATTCTCCCTTCTTCATTTTGTGTACAGTACATAAGTAACTTTGGAAGTTTTTGTGTTTTTTAATTGGCCATGTTATGATCGAATGGAAAGGTTTATTGGTACAACTTCTGGTCTTTGTCGTCCTGATACCTTCTTAGTTATCCTTATACTCTTTGATTTTTCCTTTTTTCAATATAAATCTAACAATCGGTGCCGCCTCCCTTTCACGCCCTGGTTTTATGTGGCATGACAGAATGATGTATCTGTAGCATCCTCTAGAGTTTGGAATGAGCAATATGAACCTTTTCCTATCCTGATAAAATGAGTATTTGGAACTTGAATATCCTTGCATGGAACAGGTTAACATTTGATAATTGAGGTTGTAAAATTTTGAAGAAAAATGTTGTGCAATAAGAAATCTGTAATATAAATACCTTAATTTTTTTATGGGATGTATTTCGCTGTTCTGTATTGGATATCGTTAAGTTTTTCTTTCCCTCCCTTTTTTGCTAAGTAAAAGGTTTGTATGCTTAAGAGAGTACATTTATTGTGGAGGTGTTGCTATATAATATTTAGCATCCATCAAGTATGAAATGTTAGCATTATAGGTTAAAGATTAGTTTACTCTAGCACTTGGAGGATTTAATTGTAGTTTATGTAATAATATTGATGTATTGAACATCAGTATTTTTAATATTGTTTTCTACATGGCATGTGAATAGTGATGAATATGGTCTACTTTTGAGTTGTTTTTGATAAATTTTGTTTGAAGTTTTTTAAATGAATTAGCAAATGAAAAGAGGTCTTTTTACACCAAATTAAATTTTTATATAAAATTAAATTCATTGCTACCTCATGAAGTTTGTGCTTCAAATAATATAGAAAAGATATTTTCAGTATTTGAAAAATAAAATTAATTACCAATCATGGCTTATACAAAGTGAAAGCTCTTAAATTTCTCGTTATAAGCTGGGCTTTTCATGCATATAGATACTGTAGATTTTAGCATGAGATTTTTTGTTAATTTGATGAAGTGTTCTGTGGTCTTGTCTTAATATTAATCTTTGCTTATAAATATGGATGACTCGAAGTTTTGATGTAATATATTTGCAAAGAGGGGTTTTTCACTGATTAGGTAAAGATTGTTTTTGGATTCATATTGTCAAATTCAGTTGTTATTTGTTCCTTTATGGAGCCTAAAAAGTCAGTGGGTAGTGCACATGAACTTTATTCATTCCTGGGGAGTTGTTTCTAGTCTCCCTTTATATTTAAATAAATCCACCTGTATGCCCACTGATCCTTTATACCTGCTGCTGGGACCTAAATGTTCTACACAACTTGATTGGCTGTTGGACAGAGTACTTTATCTTCAATATACTATTTGTAATTTTTAACTGTTAGGGAGTTTCAAAATGGTTTGCACTATCTTTGAAATTATAAATTTGTTCTTGGTTAAATTTTCTTATTTTCATTATGAAATTTACATTTTCAAAACTTGTATTAACCCTTTTACCCCCGGGGTATTTGGAAATTTCCAACCCTTAACCCCCAGGGGGTTATTTTTTCCCCATCACATTTTGCAGTATATTTTCTTTAAATTGCTCTAACAGCCTTAATTTTTGTCATAGAGAGGTCAGGTTGGTCTCATTCTCTTGGAAAATGCCTGAATTTTCTGAAAAAATTATCAAAAAATATGAAAAATTAATTTTTATAGCATTTTTTTGCAAGGACGTACCGGTACGTCCATGGGGGTAAAGGGATGGCTTTTGTGAAACGTACCAGTACGTCCTTTGGGGGTAAAAGGGTTAATCAATTGAATTTGTAAGTTGGATCACATTACATAAATCTATCAAGGGCACGTGTCATTAAGAAAATTTTAGAAAATTAATTTCACATCAACTGGAGACCATTGCAGTAATATTTATTTTGTGTATATGTTGATATATATACAATGAATTTTTGTTGGGGGTTAGAATCATTTCTACCACTGACAGCCAAAGGAATTTGTTAATTGAAAATTTTAGGTTTTGTAATCAAGTATTTTTTTTTTTATATTGACCTAGATGTTACTGTTACTTGATGGATTCTTTGAAATTGTTTAGTTTTTGTTCTTGCTTTTTTCTATTTTCCTATGTACATGTCATATTGACTTTTATATTTTTAAAGAGTATGGATGTCTCTTAGGGAAAGGTTTTAATTGATGAGATATATAGCTTTGTGTACTGAACTATTTTCTGTTACCACAACCACTTAGCATTAGATTGCCATTGGTAATGCAAAGAAATTTCTTAATACATTGCATTTCTGAGGCAGTAAATATGTAAACCGTCATTCCCATAAGGGAAACTTTAACACACACATTTTTGCAGGTAAAAAAATCTACATACCAAGTTGCCTCTGCTCTAACTTCGTCAGAACTCCCATCATCCTCATCTTCACCATCATCATCATTGTCTTCATCTCTTATATCTAGTAGACCTAGTAGAAGCTCTGCCCGTGCTTCTCGAGCTCTCAGTAGAGTATCTCTAGAGGACTCTGACGAAGATGAAGATTCTGAAGGGGCTCGAGAAAAATCTCCACCTCCGAGACGCTCACGTAAGCGCTCTTCTAGGTCTTCACAGGCCTTGGAAGATCCCGATTACCATGCTAGTGGGACTGTTAACATTATTGGGGGTTCCTCATGCAGTGATCTCAAAGACAGAGTGCCGTCTCTTAAAATTAAGTTACCTGAATCTGTGCCTAACACAAGTATAAGTGCAAGTTTAAGTAGTGAAAAACCAAAGAGTATTGAAAGTGTTACTAATGTTAAGGTAAATGCAAACAGTATATCAGAAGCGAGTTACAGAAGACACGTTAAGAATAAACGCAGCGTAGACAAACAGGCGTGTGGTTATAAGGAAAGTAAAATTTCTGGTAGTGGATTTAGAACTACTGGTGAATGTTCAAACGATAATGTTTCGTCTAGAGTGTCGGCAAGAAGTAGGGGTAGAGACGTTGATCTTAGTACGAAAGAGGCAGAAAATCGCATTCCACCTATTTTGCCCGATGTGGCACAACCTTGTGCAAAAGCTAGTTCAGACACAGATGATAATGTTAGTGATAGCTCAACACAGGGACCAGACTATGCAAATTTCCAGCCAACTGTATCCTTGAGAAGATTAGGAAATTATCCTTTGTGTGATGTTGTTACCAAAGAAAAATCTGGTGGGACTCGCAAATCTTCAGATAAAGATAAAAGGGAACGGGGCGATTTAGTTTTAAAATATCCATTTGGTGCAGATATCCCAGTTAGTATAGACAAAAGTAAGGTCACGGAATTAGAGACTAGTGTCCATCCAATTACCTTGCCAAAAACTTCTGCAAAAAAGTCTTCTTTTGTTGAGAAGACAGTCAAACAAGCTAAATACATATTAGAAACTGAATTACCTACTCCTGAAAAGCATATTTCAAATCAAATTGAATCTATTGAATTAGATGCTGTAGGTAGGCCAACATTACAGCATGGGAAACTGCCTGAAAAACTTGATAAAGATCTAAAGAAAGGTCTACCATCGGTAACAGTTACCTTGCCAAAGAAACCGGAGACAGCATTGGTTGCAGAAACTCTATCTGAAGACATACCAAGTAAATGTGTTAAAATTGAAAAATGTAAGACAGACGTTCCCCATAGTTATAAAGATGCTTTGTCTTTTGAGGGAGTTTTGGAACCAGCAAAAACTGATGTTACAATACCAAATTTAAAGGGTCAAAATATTGTACAAAACTTATCTGGAATTCACGAATTGAATAAGAAGGTAACTCCCTCAGAGACAAAGCCCTCCTCCAAATCTCTTAGTTTGATAGGCAATCTTTCAACAAGTGAATGTACAGCGACAGAAAGCAATTTAAAAAGGAAATCCCCAGCTGAAGCTGCTGTTATTCAGCTCCTTGAATACACTAGCAGTGAAAGTAATTTAGCAAGTAATAATCCATGCCATGATATTGCACACACAGGCAAAACTGTGATAGGGAGTCCCAGTAATGCAAAAGAGATAATTGGTAGTACAAATTTGTTGTGTAAGAAGGCTGATGATAAATCTGATGTAGAATCTAAATCTTCTGCACACTCTTATGATGAAAAAAGTGTTGAAACTAGAGAGATAGAGAAAGAAAACTTGAAAGTGAGTGAAGTTGGTGGACAGTTATCTCAGATTCCTACAAGTAAAAATGTAAATGTATCAAATTCATCAGTTAAGACAAAGCTCTGGGAGAAATTATTAGATACTGCCAAAAGAAAAGTTGGTCCTTCAACTGAAATAGGACCTGCTGGTCAGAAACATAGCGTCTCTGACTCAGGAAATGACAAAAAGGTTAACAAAGAAGAAATAGTAAAATCAGAGGAATTTGAGGGAAAACTATCTGGTAATATATCAGGTGAGAGTAGAGTGGACAGCTACACCCCAAAAGAGAAGGAAACTGTCGAGAGGAAAAACACTAAAGAGGTTGAATCCTCTAAAAGTCCACCTGGTATTGAGGAGGAATGTAATGAGCACTCAAAGTTGGTAAATACAATCATCCTATCCCTAGAAGATCAGTATAGAGAAGAGAATGTATCAGATGTAAAATCTGAACAGGTTGAGAAAGGTATTAAGGAAAGTGATCATAAAGATATTTCGAATACATTGTCAAAAGTAACTGATGAAGAGAAAATTGAACTAGAGCAGTTTTTAAGATTTGACAAGGAACAAATTGGACAGGAATGTCCTCCTGAGGTTGTTCAGAATGTTTCTAGCTCTGTCACAAAGGTAGTTAAAGAACCTGAGGCTTTGTCAACTAGTTCTTTTATCAGCACTTCTCCTTTTTTGCTTACTGCAAATTTGGATAGTGATGTTAACGAGGAGGAGAGAGTGAATCGTCAGCTTATAGGATATGTGACTGTAACTCCTGTTGATCCCAACCTAGATGAAGAATTAATTGGAACCCTTAAATGTGATAATACAGTTAATAATGAAGACACTAACAAAATCGCAGAAGACTCAAATCTTGTCAGTTCTTCTGAAACTACAGATGAGGTTTTAAAACAGAAAATAGAGGCAACCAATACAGAAACTGTCAAACAATTACTACCACCACACACACAGCCTACCTCAGATGTGGTCCCATGTAAAGAAGGAAGAATACCTGCCCCTCAATGTATTGAAACAGATGTAAAGCCTTTAAATCTGGAGTCAGAATGTGCACACACAAAATTTAAACAAGATTCTGGGGATAGTTCATCTTTTGAGAAAGCATTGACAAAATCAAATGAAGCATTCACCACAGGGGTTGCACCATTTGAAGCGGATCATTCCAAACCACTAATTAAAGATAAATTGTCATCCGCAAAAGTTGATGATAAAACCCTTCCAGCTTCCAAATTCTTGACAGAAGAGAAGGCTCCAGAACAACAGACTTCGGTTTCTTTACGAGAAAATGTTGTCTGTGTTAATCCTACTAGTAATCTATTAGATTCTCAGAAGGTAGTAAGACCTTTAACCATAGATGATAGGAAAGCAGAGGATGACACCAATGTGGTTTCTAGTTCTGCTCCCCCCTTAGATGAAAAGAAAATACCAATAGATCCCTCTGATGAAGCAGTCACAAAATTAATGCCGGTAAGTTCTCATGCTCCTAGTGAAATACACCAAAATATTTCAACCATCACTTCAAAATGCTCAAAAGAAACAGATAGTAAATGTAAAATCAAGAAGGAAGTTGTAGTAAGGAAAGAAGAAGTTAATAGCAGTTTGGTGGTTATTACTGAATCTGTGGAAGATAGCATTGTAAAGGAAAAATCAGGATCAGAATTTTCAGATGACATTAAGGCAAAATTAGATATTTCAGAAGATACTGTTTTAGAAGCAGAATCAAAAGTTACAGCAGCTGATATTGTTAAAGCAAAACCAGAAGTTTCAGAAGGAGATACTACTCTTAAGGAAAAATTAAATGTTCGAGGAGATACTACTTTAAAAGCAGAATCTGCAGATTCAGAAGGTAAGATTCTTAAAGGAAAAGACAAAGATAAAAGTGTTGAAGAAAAAGCAGAAGTTTCAGAAGATGAGATTGTTAAAGTAAAACCAGAAGCTTCAGAAGATAAGATTGTTAAAGTAAAACCAGAAGCTTCAGAAGATAAGATTGTTAAAGGCAAAGCAGAATTTTCAGAAGAAAAGATTGTTAAAGGCAAAGCAGAAGTTTCTGAAGAAAAGATTGTTAAAGGCAAAGCAGAAGTTTCAGAAGATAAGATTGTTAAAGAAAAAGGAGAAGGTTCAGAAGATAAGACACTTAAAGTCAAAGGAGAAGTTTCAGAAAATAAGATTGTTAAAAGTAAAGCAGAATTTTCAGGATATACTATTCCTAATGCAAAATTAGATGCTTCAGGAGATATTGTTTTAGAAGCAAAATCGGAAGTGCCAGGAGCTAATAGTATTAAAACAAAATCAGAAGTTTTGGGAGGAGATACTACTCTTGGGGCAAAATTAGATAGTCTAGGAGATACTGCTTTAAAAGCAGAATCAGAAGTTCAAGAAGATAGCATTGTTGAAGGAAAATCAGAAGATTCAGGAGATACTATTCTGAAGGCAAAATTAGATTTTTCAGGAAATACTATTTTAAAAGCAAAATCAAAAGTTTCAGAAGATAGTATTGTTAAAGGAAAAGCTGAAGTTTCAGAAAAGATTATTAAAGGAAAAGCTGAAGTCCCAGAAAATAAGATTATTAAAGGGAAAGAGGGAGTTTCAGAAGAGATTGTTAAAGGAGAAGCTAAAGTTTCAGAAAAAATTCTTTTAGAAAAAGCTGAAGTTTCAGAAGATAATATTATTAAAGGAAAAGCTGAAGTTTCAGAAGATAAAATTGCTGAAGGAAAAGCTGAAATTTCAGAAGATAAGATTGATAAAGGAAAGGCACAAGTTTCAGAAGATAAGATTGATAAAGAGAAACCAGAAGGTTCAGGAGATAAGATTGATAAAGGAAAAGCAGAAGTTTCAGGATATAATATTTTTAAGGCAAAATTAGATGTTTCCGGAGATACTGTTTTAAAAGCAAAATCAGGAGTTCAGGTGGATAACATTGTTAAAGGGAAAGCGGAAGTTTCAAAAGATGAGATTGTCAAAGGAAAAGCAGAAGTTTCAAAAGATAAGATTGTCAAAGGTGAAGCTGAAGTTTCAGGAGATAAGATTGTCAAAGGAAAAGCAGAAGTTTCAGAAGATAAGATTGTTAAAGGTAAAGCGGAAGTTTCAAAAGATAAGATTGTTAAAGGGAAAGAAGAAGTTTTAGGAGGAGATACAATTTTTAAGGAGAAATTAGATGTTTCAGGAGACACTGCTTTAAAAACAGAAGTTGAAGTTCAGGGAGATAACATTGTTAAAGGAAAAGCAGAAGTTTCAGAAGATAAGATTGTTAAAGGAAAAGCAGAAGTTTCCGAAGATAAGATTGTAGAAAAAGTAGAAGTTTCAGAAGATAATGTTGAAGGAAAAGCAGAAGTTTCTGAAGATAAGATTGTTAAAGAAAAAGTAGAAGCTTCAGAAGATGAGATTGTTAAAGGAAAAGCAGAAGTTTCAGAAGATAAGATTGTTGAAGGAAAAATAGAAGTTTCCGAAGATAAGATTGTTAAAGGAAAAGCAGAAGTTTCAGAAGATAAGATTGTTGAAGAAAAAGAAAAAGCTTCAGAAGATGAGATTATTAAAGGAAAACCAGAAGTTTCAGAAGATAAGATTGTTAAAGAAAAAGTAGAAGCTTCAGAAGATGAGATTGTTAAAGGAAAAGCAGAAGTTTCAGAAGATAAGATTGTTGAAGGAAAAGTAGAAGTTTCAGAAGATAAGATTGTTAAAGGAAAAGCAGAAGTTTCAGAAGATAAGATTGTTAAAGGAAAAGCAGAAGTTTCAGAAGATAAGATTGTTATAGGCAAAGCAGAAGTTTCAGAAGATAAGATTGTTGAAGAAAAAGTAGAAGTTTCAGGAGATAAGATTGTTGAAGAAAGAGTAGAAGTTTCAGAAGATAATGTTGTTGAAGGCAAAGCAGAAGTTTCTGAAAATAAGATTGTTAAAGAAAAAGTAGAAGCTTCAGAAGATAAGATTGTTAAAGGAAAAGCAGAAGTTTCAGAAGATAAGATTGTTGAAGAAAAAGTAGAAGTTTCCGAAGATAAGATTGTTGAAGAAAAAGTAGAAGTTTCAGAAGATAAGATTGTTGAAGAAAAAGTAGAAGTTTCAGAAGATAAGATTGAAGAAAAAGTAGAAGCTTCAGAAGATGAGATTGTTAAAGGAAAAGCAGAAGTTTCAGAAGATAAGATTGTTGAAGAAAAAGTAGAAGATTCCGAAGATAAGATTGTTAAAGGAAAAACAGAAGTTTCAGAAGATAAGATTGTTGAAGAAAAAGTAGAAGTTTCAGAAGATAAGATTGTTAAAGGAAAAGCAGAAGTTTCAGAAGATAAGATTGTTAAAGGAAAAGCAGAAGTTTCAGAAGATAAGATTATTATAGGAAAAGCAGAAGTTTCTGAAGATAAGATTGTTGAAGAAAAAGTAGAAGTTTCAGAAGATAAGATTGTTAAAGGAAAAGCAGAAGTTTCAGAAGATAAGATTGTTAAAGGAAAAGCAGAAGTTTCAGAAGATAAGATTGTTAAAGAAAAAGTAGAAGTTTCAGGAGATAAGATTGTTGAAGAAAGAGTAGAAGTTTCAGAAGATAAGATTGTTAAAGGAAAAGCAGAAGTTTCAGAAGATAAGATTGAAGAAAAAGTAGAAGTTTCAGGAGATAAAATTGTTAAAGGGAATGCAGAAGTTTCGGAAGATAAGATTGAAGAAAAAGTAGAAGTTTCAGAAGATAAGATTGTTAAAGGAAAAGCAGAAGTTTCAGAAGATAAGATTGTTAAAGGAAAAGCAGAAGTTTCAGAAGATAAGATTGTTAAAGGAAATGCAGAAGTTTCAGAAGATAAGATTGTTAAAGGCAAAGCAGAAGTGTCAGAAGATAAGATTGTTGAAGAAAAAGCAGAAGTTTCAGAAGATAAGATTGTTAAAGGAAAAGCAGAAGTTTCCAAAGATAAGATTGAAGAAAAAGTAGAAGTTTCAAAAGATAATATTGTTAAAGGAAAAGCAGAAGTTTCTGAAGATAAGATTGTTAAACGGAAAGCAGAAGTTTCGGAATATGATATTGTTAAAAGAAAAGCAGAGGTTTCAGAAGATAAGATTTTTGAAGAAAAAGTAGAAGTTTCCGAAGATAAGATTGTTAAAGGAAAAGCAGAAGTTTCAGAAGATAAGATTGTTGAAGAAAAAGTAGAAGCTTCAGAAGATGAGATTGTTAAAGGAAGAACGGAAGTTTCAGAAGATAAGATTGTTAAAGGCAAAGGAGATACTGTTACTAAGGAAAAATTAGATGTTACAAGAGATACTGCTTTTAAAGCCGAGTCAGAAGTTAAGGTAGATAACATTATTAAAGGAAAAGCAGAAGTTTCAGAAGGCGATATTATCAAAAGGAAAGCAGAAGTTTCAGAAGGCAGTATTGTTAAAGGCAAAGCAGAAGTTTCAAAAGGTAATATTGTTGTAGGGAAAGCAAAAGTTTCAAAATATGAGATTGTTAAAGGAAAAGCAGAAGTTTCAGAAGATAAGATTGTTACATTGAAAGTAGAAGTGTCAGGAGATAAGATTGTTAAAAGAAAAGCAGAAGTTTTAGAAGATAATATTGTTAAAGGGAAAGTAGAAGTTTCAGAAGATAAGGATGTTAAAAGAAGAGCAGATGTTTCAGAAGATGAGATTGTTAAAGGGAAAGCAGAAGTTTCAGAAATTAAGATTGTTAAAGGAAGAGCAGAAGTTTCAGAAGATAAGAATGTTAAAGGAAGAGTAGAAGTTTCAGAAGATAAGAATGTTAAAGGAAAAGCAGAAGTTTCAGAAGATAAGATTGTTAAAGGAAAAGCAGAAGTTTCAGAAGATACTATTCTTAAAGCTAAATTAGATATTTCAGAAAAAATTTTAATTGCATCAGAAGTTCCAGTAGATAAGAGTGTTATACCAAAATCAGAAGTTTCAGTCAGTCCTATTGTTAAAGAAAATGCTTCAGATGAGGTTACCATTTTCAAGGCAAGAAAAAATGTTTCTAAAGAATATACCCTTTTTAAAGCAAAGATAGAAGTTTCAGGAGATGCCAGTGTTAAAGCAATAGCAGAAATTTCAGGAGATACTGATGTTAAAGGAAAGACAGAAGTTGAAATGGGAGGCACACTTGTAGAGATGGAAAAAGCAAATATTGATAAAGTTTGCACTGATGCAAATTATTTAGAAAAAGAAAAAGCTGACAAAGAAAAATTAGAAACTCAAAGCGATAATGTAGAGAAAGAAAAGGCCAGTAAAGGGGATGCTCTTGATATTAAAGAATGCTCAGCATCACGAAGTAAGAAACCTAGATTAAGTAGAACAACAGTTTTTAGAGATTTGAATGAAAGTACCAAGGCAGATTTATTGGTAAATACAGGAAATGTTGCTGTAGGCAATGTCAGTTCAGAAACCGAAAAGAAAGATGTAGAAGACCAGAGTTTGCCTGCAAAAGAAAAATCTTCAGAAAATGTATTGGAATCTAGGACAGAAAAATTTGTAGGGCATGGTAAAGGTGATTCAAGTAATGGTGGTGAATATGCTAAAACACTAGGGGTGACTACAGGAGAGGTTCCTTCATTCGATAAAGCAAAATTACCATCGCAAAGTACAACTGTATTTGATATAGGTGATAAAGTTCCTGGGATACCTATGGATTCTAGTGATCAGCTGTCAGATCTGAAAGCTGATTCGGCTGATTTACAGTGTCCTGAGGTTGAAAGCAGTTCAAGTATTAATTGTCCAGAAAGTCAATCTGTGGAAATTTCTGGCAAAATTACTGATCCAGGAAGCAAAGTCAAGCACAATGTAACCATATTGTCATCAAACAAGTCTTCACCTGCTTCATGTAATGTTTTGAAATCCATTGGTAAGTTACTTTCAAAAACAATCACTGAAACTACAATTAAATCAAGTGATAAAGAAAGTGAAGTAAGACGGGAAGAAGCAACTGATGCTATTTCAGGGTTAAATGCTGATGATTTGAAAGGCGAATGTTTGTCTGCTATATCTGAGTCCTCTGCAGATTCTATTAACGATGTAACATCTATGTTGTTGAAAAGTGCGACTGTTTTTAAAGAGAAACCTTTGCAGTTGGTGTGTCATGTTGACAATATTGACAAAGATTTACCTGAACATAAAAAAGGTACTCGTAGTGACAGTAAAAAAGAAATTCCGCTCATACAGTTCTCGTTTGATCCCAACAGCAGAATATGTATGCCGAATGTGTCCTCAGATTCCGCGTCTTTGATTAGTGAAAGTAAATTGCTTTGCACAAGTAACAAAAATAGCAATACTATTACAGATTCGTCTAAACTTCCGGGAATTCATTCCAATACAAAAAGTACCAGGGTAGTGACAAGTGATTTGATTAATAAAAATGTTCCGACAGATACGTCCGATATTAATACCAGAGCAGTAACCAGCAATTTGAGTAACAAAAATGTGCAGGCTGATACACTTCCTCCTAAATTACCTGGCCAATTGAAAGGAAAGGGTGAAGGTAATGTTATTTCAGTTAAACCTTCCAGCACAAGCAGTGAAACTTCAGAATTGGTTAAAGATAAGATTAGTAAAATTTCAAGCCAGCAATTAGATAGTGGTAATGTGATTGAGACTAAAATAATTGCTGGGACCAATAGAACCAATGAACTTGGCACTATTGATTCAAAAGAAAGTGGATCCATCATTTTCAAGCCTCAATTGGAAATAGTTGCATGCAAATCAGATATTTGCACTTCTGTGTCTGCTTCATACTCTGCAGTGTCAGAGTTACAAGGTTCTCAAGGTAAGGATAAATCATTGGAATTGGACACCACCTCTCAAAGTAATTCCAGTACTCAGAACAATGCGAGTGCTTTATCTGCACAAAAATCAAATACACTTCAACTCGATGTGGAAGGTATAACCCAACTTCAACAGAGTATCAGCAGTGATAAAGCCGATACAACAGTGCCTTGCAAAGGAATATGTGAGAATGAAGGACAAATTGTTACACCATGCAAAGTGTTGAGCAGGAATGATGAAATGGCAAAGACAGGAGAAGTACCTGTGAGGAGGTCTAGTTTGGAGGAGGATAGTACAAGTACTATTTTGAAAAAAGAAGACGAAACTAATACAGGTGCTCTTGAGGAAAGAGTCAAAGATTTGTGTTCTCAAGATAGAAGCTACATTAATACAACTTCTGAAGTGAAATTTGAAAAAGTTACAGGTTCTCATGAGAATAACCAGACAAATACATCTACTAATGAGAAAGTCAAGACATTTGTGGAAGTACAACAAAAAGATATGTTTAACATAGATACGGAAGAGAAAGAACAAACAAATGAAGATACCCAGGGGAAGATCCAGGTGAACATAGCCCCCCAAAATAACCAGTCCAATAAAATTGCCCAGGAAAAAGCTCAGTTGAATATAAGAGGTCTTGATAAATCTCCAATAAGTACAAATGTTCTTGAAGTTCAGTCCAGTACAGCTGCTTTGGAGAAGGCCTCAGAAAATATTTCTGACCAGGATAAGGTTCAACAACATACATCTAAGGAAGAAGTGCAAGCAAATGTAACTACGCATAAGTTGGTTCTGCCAAAAAAAGCTGTTCTAGAGGGAACTCTGACAAATGCAGTGGCAATGAAGAAAGAACAGAAGAATACAGCCACTCATGAAAACGTTAAAACTAATACAGCAGCTCTTGAGAAAATCTCCATCAGTACAAAAGGTGGTGGTAAAAAACAAACAAGTGCTGAGGAAACTGGAGGTTATAATTCAGATGTAAAGAACAAAGTAGGTTTGTCTTCACCTGAGCTGTGCATGTTGAGTACCAAGAAAGAATTTTCAGTATCTGCTATTACCACTTCTAGTAATGAGAGTAGTTCAATACCTGGTACAGTAATCATGAAGGCAAGTGAAACTGTGTGTGATAAATATGAAGTTGGTACACTCACAGCTGTGCTAGTTGCCAGTAACAGGACAGTAGAGGAAGGGTCATCTAAGGTACCAGATTGTGGTAACAGCAATGACCCAACTGTGGTAATGACTCATAATCTCTGTGGTTCTGCAAATGAGACTAATGTAGTTATAATGGATCCAAAAGTAAGTGATCCAATTGAAAAGTGTGTTATAAAAAATACACCTTTATCAGAGTCGATAACAAATACACCTTTATCAGAGTCAAGTAATGTTCCCAGTGGAATCCTGACATCAGCCATGGAGAAACTTTCCCAGAGGGAGTCTCCATTACGTGGTAATTTAGGAAAATCTACGGAAACAAGTGCAAGAGCAACTAGTAGCATGATTAGCATTACTGGAAGAAGTATTTCAAGTGAAAGTGATAATGACAACAAAGCTTTTATAGTAGCTGCTGATACTACAAGCATGTGTAGCCTACCAGCAGGTGCAGGAATGATCATATGTGATTCTGATAACAAAGGCAGCCTCATTTTATCTGATTCACCAACCATAAAAGATTCCATCGTTACGAGTAAATCTGAAGATTATGCACCAAAAGTAAATGCACCCAAAGCAATAAACACAAATAACAGAAATATTTTATCAGACATAAAATCACCTGGTTTGAGTGATAAAATTGTTACAAATGAGGAGCAAAAAGATAGTGTCTCTGGAAATATTCTCAAGGTTGCCGAACCCATTAAGGAGAAAACTATACCAAGGGGTGATGTGGGTAGTGAAAGTTTCTCATGTATGCCAACTTTTGGTAGCTCTAGTAAAAATCTCAAAGAATCTAACGTATTCCATTTGGATAGTTTTGGAGACAAAGCTGTATCATCAGACTCTAGTAATTTTGACCACAAGGCCATAAAAACAGAAGAAGAGTATGGTAACAAAATCAGGAAGCCAATTTTGTCCTCTTCACAACTGTCTGATTCAGATGAGAAGTACATAGCAGACTCAGTGGAAAACAAATCAAGCTCTAGTAGTGAGGGCAGTGCTCAAAGTAATGAAAAACCAAAGTCAAGGTCAAGTGTTGAGAGTAGGTCAGCAATAGAAGCTGTGGTTTCTACAGAAACTAATACTGGCAAGTCTTTAAATCTCAAGGGTGGGGTAAAAGAAATGCTTCAACTCCTAGGAACGGATTCTAGTCATGAGACCACCAAACCATTTGAAAATACATCAATGTCAGTTGAATCTAGTAACAGTAGCCATTTAACATCTGGAACAACACCAAAAATACTTAAATCTTCTAGAAAACACAGCAATGTAGGTGAACCTGCTCCCAAAGTAACAGAATCTATTTGTGAGGTCAGCACATCTGTGAAAGATATAAAGAAAATGTTGGATATCCCTTGTACGGGAGCCAGTGAAGTGCAATTGTTATTACCTGCTGTACGGTTGGGTTGTCAAGAGGAACGCTCACTGTTATCAAGCTCGGGTCAAAAGGAAGGTTTACCATTGTCAGAGATAACATTTGAAGAGAAAGCAACTAGTGGAAAGGAATTAGTTTCATCAAGTGACGAAGTGTCTCCATCAGACAATGCTAGCAGAGCTGTTCCTAGTTCAAGTACACAAAGTTTTATTCAAACTGTTGAAGATCATAAGAAAAGTCATTGTGGTAAGGTATTACCCGGAACCTTCGTGACCACAAACTTGAACTGTACTCCTTTGCCTGATAAGGATTATGGTTTTGAGAATGTGGCCGATAAGGGTTTGTTGCTCACTGTTAATACAGATGAAGATCCAGTCATATCAACCACCAAATCAGAAACTTGTATGACACAAAAGGCAAAGGGGACACCAGGGGCTGATAGTTCTCAGATGGAACAAAATATAACATCCTCTGACCAATGTAATGAAGCTTTTAAGGCAAAAATGATTTTGCAGAATTCAGCTGGAGTTACTGGTAGCAATTTAGTTACAAAAATGGTTCTCAAAGAAACAAAAAAATCAACTCTTGGGAACATTGACAACAAAGGAAACAATGAAAAAGAGAAGCAGCTTGAGCCGAGTCCTAATATATTAGAAAATGTGTATTCAGAAAAACCATGTAAAGTTTACAAAAATATTTCTAAAACTAGTGTTGCAGCACCTAAAGTAGAGCAGGCCAGTGAAGCTTATGAGAAAATAGTACAGGACAGTAAAGCAGATGAGAAAATAGCCTCAAATTTGCCACTGCTACCAGAAAAGTTGAAAGAAGGAAATACATCTTCATATTCTGATAAGGGCACAAGGAATTTAAATTTACCAATGGAATTGGGTAAAGATGTGTCCCCACCGAATATTAAGGAAGAATTGTTAGTGGGCGGTAGATTTATAGAAGCACAGAAGTCATTACAACTTGTTCAGTCGGTTGAAGTCAGGCCTGTGTCACAAAAATTAGGTGAAAATATTCAAGAGCTGCTGGATGGGGAAAGGGGTAGTGGGAATGACATAATTGAAAAAGCTGAGATCCCAGTGATTGGCAAAAGTATTGGTGAAGGTATGCCATCTACTTCGGTCATCAAAGCAAAATCATTTGGAGACAAAAATCTTGAGAAAACTGTTATTGAACCAACACCGGGATCAGAAGAATTATTTGCAATAGGAGGAAGTGATAAGTTGAAAGGAAAATTTCATGGGAAGTCTTCTTATAAAGAAGAAACCAGACAAGCTGTGTCATCTGAGGCATCTGATCAAAGCTTAGATCGTATGAAAGTCCCAAAAGATTCTTCCATGAAATCTTGTTTGGAAATAAATCCAGGAAAAATAAAAGTTCCCAATATAGTAGACTTGAAGTTGAAAGCTGAAGAGAAACCCAAGGTCAATACAAAGTCTTCCCTCGTACAAATGGATTCAGTTGGAGAGCCAGCATTACTATTAGATTCAAAGATAATCTCTCACCATCCTGCACAAGGGGGTTTAATTTCATATAAAAATGATCCTACGGCAGCTGTAAAGCCTCCTTTGGTTAGTGAAGAAAAAAAGCAGGAACTGGTGAAGGTTTCTGTTTCAAAGAAAGAAGAATCATCAGAAGTGAAAGATGAGGATAATCTTGAAGTCACTCCACAGCAGGGTACACAGACTCAAGTTGTTACTTCAGAATCTAATAGAGGGTTTGCTTCAAAGTTGTCTTCGCCCATATGCAAAACTAAAGTTGGTGAAGTACATTCAGAATCTGTATGTCAGGTTGCAACCTATATTGGCCCATGTCAAGGTAAAAGAACTATGCATAAAGATAACCCTCAGGAATTGATGATGGAACACACACCAGTAAATTCTTTTACACCAGCTGTGTATGGTGAATCAATTGCTAAACTTGATTCAGATCAGGTTGACATATCTACAAGTAGCACATCTTTGGGAAACACTAGAGATGTTGAAGTGCCTAATTGTTTTTTAATAAGTAATAATGCTATTTCCTATGATTCAGGTTCTGTGGAAAAAATCCCTATGCCTAATACTTCTGTCAAAAAATCTGTGATAGACACTAAACTAGAATCAAAGGACTGTTTGAACGACGGGAAGGAATCACAATCAAATGTTTCTCATCAATTGGGGATGTCTTTGCCTAAGACGGAAAGTTCGGAAGTATCAACTTCACATATTTCTCAAACATCTGTGGTAAAGGAATGTTCTAAATTGACATTAAAAAGAAAACTTGAATCAACAAGTGCTGGTGTTGTAGTTCCTGCTAAAAGCAAACTGGATTCTCTCACTAAATCCAATGTAAGTCACAATAATAAAGGAATGGCAATGCTAAACAAGGTAGAGAAGTCTAATGAACAAAACATAGAAGATTCTGAAAGAATATCAAAGGAGGAAAGAAAAGTTTATGAAGGTGAAACAACTGGCTGGGATTCTCTGAATAAAGTAGCTAATACACCAGCCACTCAAAGTGATGAGGGCCAGTCTTTCGTTGATTTCAATCCAAGTCCAAAAATAATCTCAGATTTTAGCAAAGGAAAGTCATCTGACAAGGTTAACTGTAGTTCATCATTGATTGAGGCTGGTCATGTTCAAGGCCCTGTTACTAGTATCATCACTTCATCACTTTGTTCAGCAGAAATGTCTTTTATGCATAGAGATTCCACACCAAGGAAGGCCAGAACTAAAACAGATTTTAGTAGTATTGAAGATATAGCTGGACTGTATACAAAGAAAGAAAATAAAGCTGACTTGTCGGTTAAAGACATGGTCTTGAAAAAGGATGGTAGTGGCCAAGGGGTTTCAAATTCAGAAAGTGAAAATTTTAGTAAATTTGATATTGGGAGCAAGGCAAAAAAATGTTTCAGTAATGTTGCTGGTGGGGAAACAAACTTCTCTGACAAGTCTAGTGATTATCTTCAAAAGAAAGTCTCTTTTACACCAACTTTGTCAAAAAATGCTGAGAACATACATACTTGTAGCGATGCAAAGAGCGTAGGTAGTGAAATATCCGATAATGTCCCTCTGAAACAAAGCTATGTGAAGAAACCACATGACGCTTTAGTAGATCAGACTTCTAGTGATAGCAGAGAAAGTGATAGTTTGGGGGAAAAAAGTGATAAAGTGGATGAAAAACCTTTTACCTTATCAAAAACACTTGATTTGAAGGAAAAAAGTACAAATCACTTATTGGTGAAAGATTCGCCAAAGAAAGATGATCCGATAAATAAACAAAATGTTGCTTTGCAGCTACCAATTCAGGTTCCCCAAGATATAGATATTTCAAATGAGAAAGAAAAATCCTGCCATGTTGTATCAAGAGGAGGATGCTCTAATGAAAAAGAAGAGGCAATTCCTCCTCATCCTGTTTTAAAGAGGGAATCTGTTTTGGGCCGTAGATCTTCAGAAGAATTGCCATGTGATAATGTTAGATCTTTAGATAACGAACACCTCAAGAAAAATGCTGGAAATAGAAATTCGTCTAGTAGTGGTGATGATGCAGAGAAATGTAGTGATGTCCATTTAGTCTGCAAAGAGAAGTGTGAACCAGGTCTTTCCACAGAGAAGTCAGACCAGTCTGTTGTTCAGGGTAAAAATTATGGATTAGGTTATTCCTCGGGTGAATTAAGGGGAGATCAACTTCATCGATCAGGTGGTCAGTTGTTAAAAGTTGTTAACTTGAAAAGTAACTTAGGGTTAAGGGAAAGTAATTCTTTGGTAACTAGTGCTGGTGGTGGCATTGTAATTAAAAAGGAAGCTAGTCTCCAGTCTGAGCAAGAGCTAAAGATTGAAGGAGAAAATAAACACACATTAACCTTAGACAAAGAATCTCTCAAGGATTCAGTTGGCTTTAAAGATAAACCTGTAAACAAGTCAGGAAGTGATGCGTTTAAAACTGTAACTCGTGTGAGCGCAACCAGTGTTAACGAAACAAACTTAAACCCTTCGGATAGAAGCGTAGACTTCAGGAAGGAGGGTAGTTTCTACGGCAGTTGTTTTGGTGCATTGCGTAAAGGTAACTTTGTACAAAATGAGGAGAGAGTAGGGTTTAGAGATTATATGCAAGACAGTACTGTGAATTTTGAGGAAAGTGAATTTCTTGGCTATGCCAGTTTTTCTGGACATCAGAGCTCAAAACTCTCAGCCTGCAAATCTCTGGGAAACTCATCAAAGGTAGTTAAACAGAAATCCATAACCTTAGCGACGTCAGGTGATCAGAGCAGCAACGATGAGACTTCTCAAACCTGCTTGGAGGAGAAAGAGGTAAACCCTTCAAGCCAGGGAATAAGTGAAACAAAAAGTGAATACTTAACCATATCCAAAAATAACGAGCATAAACAGAGAGACGCAAAGCATTTACATGAACATTTAAATGTGGGAAGTTGCAGTTCAAATTCTGAGCAGAAAACTATACTGTACCTTGGTTCATTATTACCTTCCAGCGATCATCAAAACATAGATATTCAACCATATGTGAAGGTAAGTTAGGTTTATATGGTGCTATTTAAAACTGAACAAAAGTGTTGAGTGTGTATCAAATATGTAGAATGAGTTTGTATGGTCATGCATATTTTGGTGTTGATATTTGTGCAACTTTTTAATCAAGTTGTTTAAAGTTGAACATTCATTTTCTTGTCTTTGCTGCAGAGCTAATCTGACTAATTTTATTTTTATTATAGGTTACTATGCTATGTAAATTTTATTTTTACTTTTTTATTAATTTTTGAAATTATTTGGTTATCTCATTTTGTTACGTTTTCTATATTTGTGGTGTAGAAAGAAATTTAATGATTTTCAACGATGTGAAATATTTTAATTACTGTATATACGTGAAAGACGGCCTTTGATCGACATGGAATATGTTCATTAACATGAACTGTTATTCTTCCTAACTCTCCCATTGCATTTTCATCCCACCCTACCTCTCGTCCCAACAATATTGTACTATTCCTGATGCAATAGCAAAATAACTTTTACTTCATGGAAACCCACATACAATAACTGAGAACGAGGGTATCTCAAAAGACTGAAAGATGAAATGAAACTTTCCATCCAACAAAATAATAAGTTTGAAACATTCACTGTTGAATGGTGGTAGGTTGGCCAGGGCACCAGCCACCCGTTGAGATACTACCGCTAGAGAGTTATGGGTCCTTTGACTGACCAGACAGTACTACATCGGATCCCTCTCTCTGGTTACGGTTCATTTTGTCTTTGCTTACACATACACTTTTCTATCTAGTTCCTCTTCTTCTTGTTCTCTTAAAATTGTTATTGTTTAAATAGGAAAAATTTATTTGAATATTGTTACTATTCCTAAAATATTTTATTTTTCCTTATTTCGGTATTTCCTTTCCTCACTGGGCTATTTTCCCGGTTGGGGCCCCTGGGCTTATAGCATCCTGCTTTTCCAACTAGGGTTGTAGCTTAGCATTTAATAATAATAATAATAATAATAATAGTCTGGCCTATTCTTTCCACATTCTTCTCTGTCCTCATACACCTGACATTACTGAAATTACCAAACAATATTTCTTTGCTCGAGGAGTAAACTACTGCAGTGTAATTGTTCTGTGGCTACTTTCCTCTTGGTAAGGGTTGAAGAGACTCTTTAGCTATGGTAAGCAGCTCTTCTAAAAGGACACTCCAAAATCAAACCATTGCTCTCAAGTCTTGGGTGTTGTCATAGCCTCTGTACCATGGTCTTTCACTGTCATGTGTTAGAGTTCTCGTGCTTGAGGGTACACTCGGGCACACTATTGTCTTATTTCTCTTCCTCTTATTTTTTTTAAAGTTTTTATAGTTATAGATTGATTTATTTTGTAGTAGTTTCTGGATTTAATATTTTATTTTAATTGTTAATTATTTATCGTGTAGCTTATTTATTTCCTTATTTACTTTACTCACTGGGCTATTTTCCCTGCTGAAGCCCTTGGGCTTATAGCATGCTTATTTTCCAACTAGGGTTGTAGCTTAGCAAGTAATGATGATAATAATAATAATAATGATGGTAAAAATAATAATAATAATAATCCATCCATATACCAAGGCACTTCCCCCAATTTTGGGGGGTAGCCGACATCAACAAAGAAACAAAACAAAAAGGGGACTACTCTCTACGTTCCTCCAGCCTAACCAGGGACTCAGCCGAGTTCAGCTGGTACTGCTAGGGTGCCACAGCCCAACCTCCCACAATTCCACCACAGATAAAGCTTCATAATGCTGAATCCCCTACTGCTGCTACCTCCGCGGTCATCTAAGGCACCGGAGGAAGCAGCAGGGCCTACCGGAACTGCGTCACAATCGCTCGCCATTCATTCCTATTTCTAGCACGCTCTCTTGCCTCTCTCACATCTATCCTCCTATTACCCAGAGCTTTCTTCACACCATCCATCCACCCAAACCTTGGCCTTCCTCTTGTACTTCTCCCATCAACTCTTGCATTTATCACCTTCTTTAGCAGACAGCCATTTTCCATTCTCTCAACATGGCCAAACCACCTCAACACATTCATATCCACTCTAGCCGCTAACTCATTTCTTACACCCGTTCTCACCCTCACCACTTCGTTCCTAACCCTATCTACTCGAGATACACCAGCCATACTCCTTAGACACTTCATCTCAAACACATTCAATTTCTGTCTCTCCATCACTTTCATTCCCCACAACTCCGATCCATACATCACAGTTGGTACAATCACCTTCTCATACAGAACTCTCTTTACATTCATGCCCAACCCTCTATTTTTTACTACTCCCTTAACTGCCCCCAACACTTTGCATCCTTCATTCACTCTCTGACGTACATCTGCTTCCACTCCACCATTTGCTGCAACAACTGATCCCAAGTACTTAAACTGATCCACCTCCTCAAGTAACTCTCCATTCAACGAGACATTCAACCTTGCACCACCTTCCCTTCTCGTACATCTCATAACCTTGTTCTTACCCACATTAACTCTCAACTTCCTTCTCTCACACACCCTTCCAAATTCTGTCACTAGTCGGTCAAGCTTCTCTTCTGTGTCTGCTACCAGTACAGTATCATCCGCAAACAACAACTGATTTACCTCCCATTCATGATCATTTTCGTCTACCAGTTTTAATCCTCGTCCAAGCACTCGAGCATTCACCTCTCTCACCACTCCATCAACATACAAGTTAAACAACCACGGCGACATCACACATCCCTGTCTCAGCCCCACTCTCAACGGAAACCAATCGCTTACTTCATTTCCTATTCTAACACATGCTTTACTACCTTTGTAGAAACTTTTCACTGCTTGCAACAACCTTCCACCAACTCCATATAACCTCATCACATTCCACATTGCTTCCCTATCAACTCTATCATATGCTTTCTCCAGATCCATAAACGCAACATACACCTCCTTACCTTTTGCTAAATATTTCTCTCATATTTGCCTAACTGTAAAAATCTGATTCAAACAACCCCTATCTCTTCTAAAACCACCCTGTACTTCCAAAATTGCATTCTCTGTTTTATCCTTAATCCTATTAATCATTACTCTACCATACACTTTTCCAACTACACTCAACAAACTAATACCTCTTGAATTACAACACTCATGCACATCTCCCTTACCCTTATATAGTGGTACAATACATGCACAAACCCAATCTACTGGTACCATTGACAACACAAAACACATATTAAACAATCTCACCAACCATTCAAGTACAGTCACACCCCCTTCCTTCAACATCTCAGCTTTCACACCATCCATACCAGATGCTTTTCCTACTCTCGTTTCATCTAATGCTCTCCTCACTTCCTCTATTGTAATCTCTCTCTCATTCTCATCTCCCATCATTGGCACCTCAACACCTGGAACAGCAATTATATCTGCCTCCCTATTATCCTCAACATTCAGCAAACTTTCAAAATATTCCGCCCACCTTTTCCTTGCCTCCTCTCCTTTTAACAACCTTCCATTTCCATCTTTCACTGTCTCTTCAATTCTTGCACCAGCCTTCCTTACTCTCTTCACTTCTTTCCAAAACTTCTTCTTCTTCTCTTCATATGACTGACCCAGTCCCTGACCCCACCTCAGGTCAGCTGCCCTCTTTGCCTCACGTACCTTGCGCTTTACTTCCACCTTTTTCTCTCTATATATTTCATACTTCTCTATACTATTACTCTGCAGCCATTCTTCAAAAGCCCTCTTTTTCTCTTCCACTTTTACCTTCACTCCTTCATTCCACCATTCACTGCCCTTCCTCATGCTGCCTCCAACAACCTTCTTGCCACGTACATCACTTGCAATCCCAACAAAATTTTCTTTTGCTAACTTCCACTCCTCCTCTAAATTACCAGTTTCTCTTACTCTCACCTCGTCATATGCTATTTTCAACCTTTCCTGATATTTACTTTTTACCCCCGGTTTTATTAGCTCTTCAACCCTCACTAGCTCCCTTTTACATCCACCTACTCTATTCCCCCACTCTTTTGCTACAACTAATTTTCCTTCCACCAAAAAATGATCAGACATACCGTTAGCCATACCCCTAAACACGTGCACGTCTTTCAATCTTCAAACATTCTTTTAGTTATCAACACAATCCATTATAATAATAATAATAATAATAACAACAACTTAGTTATCAACACATAATCCATTATAATAATAATAATAAAAATAATAATAATAACAACAACTCCCAGGAAGCCATGAAACACTTTAAACCTGGAAAAACTGTTGGGATGGAGGACATACTGCACTTTGGCAGCAAGACTGAATCATGGATATTGGCATTTCTTAACTGTGCAAGAACATTCCTGATCTGAAAACTATGGGGAAGAGCTTAAGTTTGATAAAGACCCAATGACCCCTGAGAGCAATCTGCCAATATCTCTTCATCTGCATCTTATACAAACTGTACAAACGGATGATGATGGCCCGCATAGCTCCCACACCATACCAGACTGGCTTCAGGGCAGAAAGATCCTGCTGTTGCCAGGTACTTAGTCTCACTCAGTATATTGAGGCTGGGTTTGAGCTTGGGTTAATCACAGGGGAAGTATTTGTTGACCTAACAGTAATCTGTGACATCGTGGCTTCTTTTGAAACTTTCTTAAGTTATTCGCAACTTGAGCATTATGCATATCATCCAGTCACTGCTGAGTTACAGACTCTTCTTTGTTGAAATGGACGGTAGGAAAAGCAGATGGTGAAAACAGAAAAGTAGGCTCCCATAGTGACTGATGGACCCCAAGCTTTTCAACATCTATACCATCGATCTTCAACATCTATACCAATGATCAACCACACTGTTCAGAGATAGCCATAGATTTAAATACAGTATGCAGAAGATCTGTGCCGAACTATACTGTCAGATTCATTTACTACCATTGAGAGCAAATTACCTGATGTTTTGAAATATCTTAATGAATACTACAAGCAAAACTTCCTAAATGCCAATCCAGACAAAACACGTTTATGTGCTTTCCATCTTAAAAGCTACAAGGCAGAAAGAGTTTTAACATCTCATGGAATGAAAAGAAATTGAAGAATGATAGCTTACCTGCTCAATGATCACCAGGGGATTAGACAAGATTAAAATCCCGCAAGAGTTTCATAACCACCCCTAGCCTCGACCCCATGGAGTCAGCAATTTACTGCCTCAAATGTTTAAGAGAAACAGACCACGGTCCATCTAATGAGGCTATCCAGAGCCCATGTGAGTCTCTTCTCCATGGAATAAACCTCTTTAGAAAGGATTGAGCAAGAGCTACAGTTAAGACTGGAGACAAT
The DNA here is from genome assembly GCF_036898095.1 of Palaemon carinicauda. Taxonomy (NCBI): domain Eukaryota; kingdom Metazoa; phylum Arthropoda; class Malacostraca; order Decapoda; family Palaemonidae; genus Palaemon; species Palaemon carinicauda. Next base: position 18,642,132 of record NC_090763.1, on the reverse strand, counting down.
CTTCATAAGTGGGGTCTCACATCCACTGCTGAGTGCCTATGTGGGCATCCCATCCAGACATTGGACCCACATACTTCATGGGTGTGAACAGGGATCAATCTGTACAGATTTGAACCTCTATTATTATTATTATTATTATTATTATTATTATTATTATTATTTTTGATACTAGCAAAGCTACAACACCAGTTGGAAAAGCAGGATGCCATAAGCCCAAGGTCTCCAAGAGAGAAAAAAAGCCCAGCGAGGAAAGGAAATAAAGAAATGTAATCAGGCTGCTATGCAGTGGATACAGTACAATGTTGGCACGATAAAATGAGATGATGATGAATGTCATGCTGAATTCTTATCACAATGATATAATTGCATGAATTTTCACCTTAAAAAGCGGATTGCCAGAGAGAATGATACTCCCGGGCCTACATAGAACAGGGTGAATTACAAGATGAGCTAGATTTCCATTGAAAGTTATTTGCCCACTGTCAATTGTGATCGAGAAAAGGGAGTGTTTACCTTGTCTTGATTAAAAAAGCGTAAAAAACTACATGCAAAGTAACGTAAAGAGCAGATAATGTAAGTCTTTCTATTTGTATGATTAAATCCATATTTTTCCTAGTTCCTGGAATTGTAACAGCTTTAAAAAGTAATTCCTAACTGTATTGTTAGTATTTATTTCCCTGGGCTCCCCCAATGTGACTTGATCATTCATAGCGGTAATATGACAACCTAAAATCCTAAAGAGCTTAACCAAAAGCTGCTGTACTGTACCAGTAAATTCTATAAAAGGTATTGTTTTGATTGGGGCATATGCTGGTGGAGAAAAAAGCCTAATTTTCCTAAATTAAAGCTTAATTCCATCAGTGCACCTCATGTGGTAACTGTAGGTGTTATTTGAGGAGCTTTGCAGCATTTGTTTGGTCCTTAGTTGCACATGCATTCCCTCTATTCCTGCTTCCTTTATTCCATCTTGCTGTTCAACCTATTCTAAGTTTTTTCATTACATAATTACAGGGCTTTCCCCCTAGTTGCACTAGGGTGCTGAGTGTCCTTGCATCACCCACCACTTGGCTATGTAGCCAAAACTCATAAAAATCATTACACTATGCCTACCCATTTCTAAATGCATATTGATCACTTCATATATTGTTTGACCAAACACCATTCACAATAGCATACAGAATGGTAACCCCTCATCCTTCGAGGCTTTCAACTTCAGTACTGAAAACTAAAATTTATTTCAAACAATTTCTGTTGTCAATTGATTGAGTTAAGAAGTAACGAATCAAACTGAAATCTTCTGAATTATTTCATCCAAGGTCTATGCGATAAAAGACAAATTCTTGAATATAAAAATCTTTCTGCTAAAACAAAATTTATCATATGTTAAAATCTTTTCACTAAAACAAAATTAATTCCAATAGACTAAAGGGTTTTGCCGTTAAAGAGGAAAGAAAATTAAAGTTTCTTAACATTGATTATGTTGAAGTCAAGCTTAGGGTAACAGTTAATATACTGGAGATTTGGCAGACAAAGGAACTCTCATCCAAGAAACAAGGTTAAGGAAAGAAAATTATAAGAAAATTTATACAGTATTGTATACTTTATTCTGAAATCTTTATCTTAAACAGTAGGCATGTAAAAATAACTAAAAAGGTATTGGTATTGGCCTCATCAAAATGGCTCTCTTATCGCCTCGCCAAATGGGATTTTAGTATTTTTGTCGTCGTAGTACAGTAGTAATGCGTATCTAGGGGGTTGGTTAGCCTGTGTCTCTAGTGATTTTTATCGAAAGAATTTTCCTCCCCCAAACTTGTCTTAAAACCTCTCCACATTATTACACCAGTAATCACTTGTATATTTGGCCCTAAATTAAAGGCATAATATATATACTATATACTGTACTGTACATTATATAGTTTTTATATAAATAGCAACAATGTTGCATTAGAAAATATTGAATTACAGTAGAAATGACAGAAAAGGAAATCCACATTTAGAATTATCAATGCAAAATACTATTTCCGTGCAATTTTATTGAAATCGAGCAGCAAAAATTAAATGATTCATATGTATTATCTCTATGGAAAGACTTGATGGATGATGGAACAAACATTTTCAATTGCTATCATTTACCACCAAACCCCCTAGTAAAAACTGCTTTAAAAAATCACACTAGCCTTATATCACTTAACATCCTATCATATTAAGAATTCTTGTGAAATTCATAAGGAATGCAATCGTCAAGCATCTGACTGGTATTATCGCCTCTCTGACTTGGTTGTACGTTTAGTACACCGCATCATTACATACGGTCTTTTCCACCCTTTTTATTCTGCCCCATTTCGTGATTTCCATTTCCCCTATACAGTACTGCATAATAAAGAGCAAGTGTCTTGCTATATACAGTATATATATTTCTTTCTGCTCATGCTTATTGGCATTGCCAGATGCATAACTGCTGGTCTTTCCCCTTCCCTCGGGTAGAGGGAAAGGGAGTAGTCTTATCCTGGTGAAAGCGAACACCCCAAGAGGTACAGTGTTTGTGCATACTGTATCTTTCTGAACAATTAGCCTTCATTTTGGATGGATTACGGCACTAGTCCTATATGTTTCTAGAACCTTTTTTTCAACCTGCAATCCTGCATTTTTCAACTTTCAATTTCCTTTTTGCAACTGCAGTTTTACTGTCCATTTGCACCTTGTTACTAAATGGCCTCTCCCTCCTCAGTCCCAGGCCTTATGGGTCAATTTTTAAACCTCTATCTTAACCAACTAACTAGTCTTTATAACAGAATAATTATTCAGTTGAAACATGGTTGTTGTTAGGTGGAATGAAGGTTTGGAAAAAAGCATCATGGAATAATGCTGTAATAAAATTCACAGGCTGTGTATGATTGAAAGGTTTTAGTAAAAGGGGGAAAGTGGGAGAAAGAGGAAGGAAGATCTTATTGCACGAGACTGGGAGTTGTATAAGAATCATATTACAAAGTGGGAATATGGCAAAGAGGTGTAGTAATAAATGAAGACCTAGATTTGTGTGTGTGTGGGGAGGGGGGGGGGGGGGAGTGCACAAGGCTGTGGAGACAGAGACATCTCACTTCATGTCAGACCTCATGGCCAGAAAACTGACGTAAAAATTTGTTAAACAAACTGGTGTAAAAACAGTTTTGACTTTGATAATGAAGTGGTAACATGAAAATTTAATTTTTTTTTTCTACTGTACACTGAATTGTATAATCTAATGGATTTACAGTTCTGTTTTTATTATTTTATTCTAATGGTAACAAAAACTGCTGGGTTTCATAAGCTTTGCTGTTTAGTTTTAGAATCTTTCATGTAATTTATTTATAATTGTATGAATAAACGTATTTTCATGACTTAATTGGGGAGTACACACACACGTACGTATAGCGGGAATGGAAATTAATTTGTTACTTCTATGAGCTTTATCCAATACTAAGGTTTAATTTCCTGTGACCTGCAAGATTAGCTAGCGCTGCCTGATGCCAAGCTATTCGATGCTGTAAAATTGTTTAATTAAAAAAGAATTATTTGCATATCGGTGAAAGGAGAGATATACCAGTAGGTTGGAGACCTATTTTGGTTTTACTGTATAAAAGTCTTGATTGCATCGATGAAATCGGTCCTTTACCAGTAGTAAGCTATTAACCTTGGACTACAATACTGTACAGTACTATCTCCAAGCCATCGTTTCAAGTTCTGTACATTCTGTAGCTGTAAATATTAATGGCTCATTTTAACATTTTGACAATTTTTTTTTGCATTATTCCATTGATTTTTTCAACTTCATCTTATTAAGCTTTCAGTTCCTTTATTTCTTTATTTATTGCATATAGTATATCAAACAATTGACAGATATGATATGTGATACTGAATTTTCATACAATAATGCATTTCTATGTGGTTCTGCAAATCAGAAAGGAATAAGATAATGCGATCCCATGAGGTTCTTCAAATCAGGAAGGAATAAAAGTACTTCTGTATCAACTTTTGTTTCTAGGTAGTGGGTTGGCCAGGGCACTAAACACCTGTTGAGAGACTACTGCTAGAGAGTTATTGAGCATTTTGGCTGGCCAGACAGTACTGCATTGGATCCCTTTCTCTGGTTACGGCTCATTTTTTTCTTTGCCTTCCCACACACCAAATAGTTGGGCCTATTCTTTTTACATTCTCCTCTGTCCTCATACACTTGACAATACTGAGCCAATTCTTCTTGGCTCAAGTGGTTGACTACTGCATTGTAATTATTCAGTGGCTACGTTTCTCTTGGTGAGGGTAGAAGAGAGACTAGCTATGGTAAGCAGCTTTTCTAGAAGGAAACTCCAAAATAAAACCATTGTTCTCTAGTATTGGTAAGTGTCATAGTCTCTCTAACCATGGTCTTCCAATGCCTTGGGGTAGAGTTCTCTTACTTGAGTGTATTGAGAGGCCACACTATTCTATCTTTCCTCTTTTAATTTTTTGAAGGTTGTTTAGTTTATTTATGAAAGATTTATTTAATTCTTGTTACTGTTCTTAAAATATTTATATTTCAATTCATTACTTTTATTGTAGTTTATTTCCTTTTTACCTCTCCTCACTGGGCTAATTTTCCCTGTTGGAGCGCTTGGGCTTATAGCATCTTGCTCTTCCATCTAGAGCTGTACCTTAGCTAGTAATAATGGTAATAATAATGAAGGGCTTGCGTATTTCTTAGAACTCGGGTAGTCTGAGGTTGGAACTGGATGGTCTTTTACCTTATTTGTTATTTTCTATACCAATAGGTTACATATTTTCCTAAAGCTATAGAAGTGCACCTATAATGGCTATCTACAGGCTTTTCTCAAGGATCTTAAAGTGTTCCTTTAGTCATTAATTGCACCTACTTTAAAGCTTTTAACTTTTTCTCTATCCCTTTTCCATATCTTCTACTTTTTCTCCATTCCTATTTCATACAGTAGCTTCTACTTTTTCTCCATTATTACATATCTTCTACTTTGTCGTGGAATTTATGGGTCATCCCAGCTGTCCTACAGTGCTGAATGGTCTCCCAGGGCCCAGTCATTAGGCAAGTAAATTACATAAGTTTCAAATTTCTCTTTTATAAATTTTCCCATGCCAATATTCCTCTGTGAAACAGGCTTGTGATAAAAAAAGGTCTTGTTATTTCATTTTACTGGTTGTTTAGGATTTGCTTTTATTGAGACATGTGCAACCCTAAAGGCCTGTTCCACAACAGGAAATGTTGTTTGGAAACGCTGTTTCGAAGTAGTTTCCGCACAGTTTGGAAACTGTATGGAAACTGTTTCCAAACTGTGTGGAAACTTTCCAAACTGTTTACAAACTGGTTCCAAACAATCTTTTACGTGTATCCATTTTCCAATACCTCAGTGTAATGGCCACTCATATGTCAGGTTGATGGCTCGTTCTATATTTTGTATCCTTTCGAGATATATTGGAACCCACTATCCGTAAAAATACCATATTTCAAAGTCGGTGGTGGACATCCGAACAAAATTGGTGAAACCTGCTCCATCTACTATCAATTTTGCCAGAAGCAATTCGTCCATCATAGGTCCCTTATTCTAAAAACTTCCTCACCCTTGTCTTTCTTCTTTTCTTGCCCTTCCTTGACTTTATCAAAAGTCCCAGGTTCAATGCAGACACTGCTGTAGTAACCTCCACACTTCTACTGTTAAGCGGAGATGCTATTGACCAAGAAATGTTTGCAAGAAATAATCCTTCTTCCTCATTTTACTCTGAAAATCAAATGTTTTAGCAGATCAGTTAAGCAGGAAAAGTCAGGTTCTTCCAAATTCATAGTGTCCTCATCCGGTAACATGTCTATAAGTTTAGAAATGGTTTGATTGACTGAATGTAATTTTTTAAAACATCACTGAACATGATAGAGATGTTTTGTTCACCCATTCTGGAGGGTACAGTAGGAGTTCTGTTATGAGACTGGTCAAATCTGGATCTCTTCGTACTTCATATGTTTGGGATGATTTTAGTATCTGAGAAGGTTTCCATATAAAACAATTCACAGTCAACCAATTTCCAAGGTGAATCATCTGGAGACATCTGTGCTACATCAAACCGGGTGGAGAGTTGTTACAGTATTCTCAGAAACCAAGGGTTTTAGTGGCCCTCTAGAGCTAGCACCTGTAGGAGATTCAGTGTATGAAAATCTGTGGTGGATAATGGGGGAGGCTGGCCTCTGGCACCCTAGCAGTACCAGCCAAACTCGGCTGAATCCCTCGTCTGGCTGGGAGGAGCGGAGAGAGGAAAGGTCCCCTTTTGTTCATTGTTTGATGTCGGCTACCCCCCAAAATTGAGGAAAGTGCCTTGGTAATTAGATAGATAGACAAAACACAAGTCTAACAATAATCTGTAGGAAAGATAAAGGACAGTTTATTCTCATTGATGCAATTCCAGATAAGCATCCATGACTGAAATTAGTTTGGATATCGTCATTAGTTTTTTATGGTTCTTTTTTCTTATGAAAAACTAATTTCAGCCATTAAGTGATATACCTTTAGATCCGTGTTGATTCTGTACTCAACCTCTGAAATTAGATACTGTACAGAAATACCTTGAAATATGAGCATAATTCATTCCAGGACTGAGCTCGTATTTCAAGTCAAGTTTTCCGATATAAAATAACTGAAAAATATTTACATTCCGACCCCCCCTTCGCAATAGGTTATAGACAGAGGCGCAAAAAGGGAATATTTGCGAATAAATGTTGCACTAGGGTGGGCTAACTTCTAACCTAAAATGTCACTGCTCCTTGCCACGAGCAGGTGCCCAAGCTGATGAATTACACAGTAAATACTGCCTTATATTGTTTTAATTTGGTTTCTACAACAGTTTATAATGATAGGTACAGTTTACAGTACATTTGCACACATGTACACTACGTACTAGACACAGGTTGCAGTGCAGTATTGTGCTACTGTAAAGTTTTACTAAGTCATCATCATCCCCCTTAGTGTTCTCTATAGCAAACGTTGTTCCTATGTAGTATTACTGTACCGTAGCCTAATGCTCACTGATACTGTAGTGTATATTACTGTAATATATATATAGTACAGCTTAACTGTATTTACTGTAAGTATTCCGTGCTTTTGTTCAGACGACTGGTAGCCTATTAAACTAAAACCTTAAATATCTCTATAGTAATTGTTTCTTTTGAATAAACAAAAACAGTGCATTCGATTACTTTTCAACAGTCTCTCTCTCTCTCTCTCTCTCTCTCTCTCTCTCTCTCTCTCTCTCTCTCTCTCTCTCTCTCTCTCTCTCTCTCTCTCTCTCTCTCTCTCTCTCTCATAAGGGAGTTATTTGGTCCAAAAATTGAGGTGGTTGACGTACTGCGCAGGGTTGATCAGCTGATTTGAATGTAAACAATGCATAAGATAATAATTCGCTATATTTTTAATTGTAAATACGATAATAAAATATGAATATTACATGCAGTTATTGAATACAGTTAAGTGATAACCCAGGGGAGAACGGGGAGAGAGGATGAAACAATACGACAAAGGGAGCGATACATGTAGACACAAAACGGGTAGGCAGTAGCCAATCCGAGGACAATGCATATACCCTCCGCCAAATCTACGCTAATTCAAATAAATTAGGGAAATCAAGGAATTTGGGAAATGCAAGAAGGAATGAAAAATAAGAATGGGAATACTGTAGGTGAAATGACGGAGGAATGCTAGAAAAGACATGAATTATATCAGAAAATATAGAGCAAATCAAAAGAGTTGGAAAGATAACATTGTAGATGTGTGTGGTGTGTGTGTGGGGAGTAATGTAAGTGTATGAAAGGGGTTGGGGAAAGAATTGGTAAGACGATTAAGGGTATAATAATAATAAGTGACGAAACAATAATAATGTGAAAGAGATATTATACTAATATGCATGATAGGTTATATCAGTGAGGTAATTCTTTGAAAGTGAATGGTCATATCAGTGGGATAATATCGTGAAAGTGAGTGTTGGTTGACGACGGACTACGCAGGTTGATCAGCTGATTTGAATGTAAATAATGCATGAGATTATAATTCGCTTTTTTTATTAATTAAATATGATACTAAAATGTGAATATTACATGCATTTTTATTGGATACAGTTAAGTGAATCACCAGTTGAATCAAAATTCGGCTTATTTTAAATATAGCTGCAATTTCTTACCACAGTAAATGGATACACACTGTAGAGAGAGTGCTAAGACCAGCTGGGTATAGAGAAAGGTAGTGGCACGCTAGAACATGCGATTAACGAGGGCCGACTGTAATGTGTTCCTGCCCTCTTAAAAACACCCAAATCAGTGATATAACAATGGGAAAAATTTTTTAATTGCTATACCACTTTACACACACACACATAATAATGTAAATGATTGGTGACTGTGATCTGCAATAAAATGTGGTTTTATTATAGAGGTCTTACCTTCAAGACAGACAATAGCGACTAACGTCAATGTAAGCGGAGAAGTGTGGGAGGAAGGGAAGGAGAGAGTTAGACAGTATCGTATTTAAACTTCCTTTCACTACATAGCGTACGCTTAGAATTAACTAATCTTAGCTTTCTAATTTTTTTAATTTTTTCTTATCTATTTTAATTTATTAGGATAATATAATTGTCTAAAAATATACGTTAAAATCACGCAAGTAACACAAACCACGGGAGTTTCTTGGGAGATGCGTACAAAAGTTGGAGATAATGTGAAATGAAGGAGTGAGGCTGGCTTCGAGAGCTCCTAATCACTTAGCCACCTAGATATTAATCTCTGGCACCGTCGTTCAATTAGTTCATTATGCATGTTGCATAAGATTTTTCACAACTCTGACCATCCTTTACATTCAGATCTCCCTGGACAATTCTATCCTGTTCGTAATACTAGGCAGGCAGTTAATTCTAATAGCCAGGCCTTCTCTATCACGAGGCTCAATACTACGCAGTACTCTAGAAGTTTTATTCCAGCTGTGACCAAGTTGTGGAATGATCTTCCTAATCGGGTGGTTGAATCAGTAGAACTTCAAAAGTTCAAAGTTGGAGCAAATGCTTTTTTGTTGACCAGGCGGACATAGTCTTTTTATAGTTTATTTATGACATATTTGTTTTTGATGTTGTTGATAGTTTATCATATGACATGTCTGTTTTGACGTTGTTTCTTATTTTAGAATGATTTATTGTTAATTTATTCTCTTCATTTATTTATTTCCTTATTTCCTTTCCTCACTGGGCTATTTTTCCCTGTTGGAGCCCCTGGGCTTATAGCATCCTGCTTTTCCAACTAGGGTTGTAGCTTGGATAGTAATAATAATAATAATAATCTGTAAGCGTGCTTGTACCTCAGAATCGTGAGTATTTCTCAATACAAAAATTTGCTCGGCAGCTTGCTCATATCACTGAATGTTTGTTTGTAGGGGCACTCGTATACAGTATCTTTCAAGTATAGTGGTTGTATTTAGGGCTTTTAGTTTTGAAAGACCTCCAATAGTGTTTTTTTTTTATTTTGTTTTACAATTTTTGAAAGGTTTAAGTTTTGTTTTAATTAAAGATCTGGTTAAAAAACTTTTACTTGTTGGCATTGTCTTTGCTAAACAGAGTAAACTACAAGCATTATGTTCTAACGTAGACTTTGGGAATGTAAGGTGATATCTCTTGCCTATCTTCAGAGCTAAGAAAAGTTTTAGAAATGCAGTATGAGTTTGCCACAATTCTTTCAAATACCCTTTGCAAAAGGGTGTGAGCGTTTGCATTTTTTTTTTCCCCTTCTCTGGCCAGACCCCTTCCAGTAGTATTTGGATAAAACTACAAATGTTAGAGGTATTGTTCTAAATCGATTTGTGGGGTCGGAATTCCAAATCGTTCTCTGTCCATAAATGCAATGTCATTTCTTGGTAAAAGTTTTGACACAGAAGCTTGTAAAGAATTAATCCAAATTTAAGGAAAGACTCGAAGGATACAGTTTGACATTTCAGTAGAAGTACAGCTACACCTCTTAATCTCCTCTTGAGATATTTCTTTGGAAAAAGTATTTTTACGGGATCTCTCTGGCTAAATATCATCTTGAAGCATCCTGGTTTGTTTATCAAGTTTATGGGGCTTTAGGCCATATAGTGGCTGTTGGCAATGCGGTCTTACAATTTTTTGGTTTAAACATATTTTTCTTTATAATTTTACTTGCATGATGAGGTATATAGATAGGTAATTGGGAAACAATTTGGAGTCCCCTATCTCAAAATATAGTTTTAAATGGACTATTTCCAGTACTGTACAGTATTCTAGACTACATTTGAGTCTGGAATGTTGATTATTTCTTCTCAAATAGGTCAGTTTAATCGAAATTTAAAAGTCCCATTTTCTTTATCTTCTGTAAATGCAGGCCCTTACTAATGGAATGGATCATTCTAGCAGTAAGTGGCAAGTTTTGGTTAGCAATTACTACGCTAAGTGTTCTCGGGAATCTTTTGGGGTAATCCTGATTCACATTCCATTTGTCTATCGTATTGAGGATAGTACTGTGGTTTAATTAACTGTCGTGAGGAGTGTGTTTCACTCATATCTCCTCTCATAGAAAACTATGTTTCAATGGTTGTTAATTAAGTTACCAGTTTAAAACGAAGGAAAATAGGTTACAGTGAACCCTCGCTACTTCGCGGTTCAACCATCGCGGATTCACCACTTCGCGGATTTTTTCCATAACCCATATATATACAGTATATATATATATATATATATATATGTATGCATGTATTTATGTATATATGTAGGTATGTATATGTGTATACATATAATATATATATATATATATATATATATATATATATATATATATATATGTATATATATCTAAAGTAGGAAGATGTGATGTAGTTCTAATGGAAAAGTATGGGAAATATGTCTGGGTAATAAGCAAAGCTCTACCTCCAGTTTGTTTCTTCATTATGATCAGAGATAAACGTAAACAAAACATTGGTTGCCATTTTTTATCGTGCTTTTTAGCGTGTTTAGGAAACGCATGATATAAAATCACCTTTAATATTTGTGCCTGTTTTAGTTTAGGGTACTGTAGTACATGCATTAAGTGTTCTGTACATTAAAGGGTAGTTTGTTAACAGTACTACGTACAAGGGAAGGTTTTAAAAGTCTGAATATACATGTTGAATAAATAGGTAAATATGGTGTCACTACTTCGCGGATTTTCACCTATCGCGGCCGGGTCTGGAACCTATCTACCGCGATAAACGAGGGTTCACTGTAATTGATTAAAGTATGGAAAGCAATGATAATGACATTCCTCCACCTTTAGATAATTCACATACTGTAATTGGCCAACTTTAGATAGTGATGAGTGTAATAAGCTCTTGAAATGGCTAGCTTCCTTTGTTAAAATTCACAAATCTGGTGAATCCTCTCTTAAAAGCAGTAAATCAGGTATTTGACCTGTTGCCAAACGTAACCTCACTTTGGAAGTTGAGTCTAGTATTAATAGGATTTTTTTTTGGTAAGGTTTCTGAAAGTTTGCTACTCGGTACATATTTGAAAGCCTCTCACACAGCCTTGATTTCTTTAAACTACCTGAGATCCTTCTGCAGCTAACCTTTGCTGTGCTGCAATTCAAATCGCTGTATAGGACAACTTGGTTGTGAGGCAGAGGACAGAGTTGGTGGTCTGGATCCTAATATCCCCTATTTGCTAAAGTAAGCGCTCCTGATCAACCTCGTATTACTTACGTGGATGGTGTGGCATATGTGATTCCTTTAAATTCAAATGGGGTGAACAAATTTTCAACCAAAGTTTTGATTGTTTACATCATGTTATGATGGACTGTGTATGCCATTATCCTGCAAGCCCAGCCTTTAGCTCTTTACAGGTTAACTTTAACATGGTAAATGTTACAGTTAACAGTATACTGTACTGTGAAAAAGTCCCCTGCGTGCATGCGCTTCAGCGCCCCGTATCCAGTGTTGAACAAATCAGGAAATCTGCTGATTTTCCTTTTGTTCAATACAGAAAGATGAAGTGGAGGAAAGCACAGAGGCAGACCTTTAAAGTGAGGAAATATTGTAACTTCAAACATGTCTTAACTCTATTGTGCTGATATACCGTAATAAGTTTAATAAGTTAGGTTCAGAAACTTCTTAGTTGATGAAATCTGAAAAATTGGCTACAGTACTTCCAAGACTGTATACACCCCTTATATATCCAACTTCATGGTGAATAAATTTGATAATTTTCTTAAATTTAGAAAAAGGCTAGCAATTCCTGTTTAATACTTAAACCCACTTTAAGATTTGTCAGTTTCCTAACCTTGTCATGGATTTTGATTAGATTTCCAGTCTTGACCCCATCATTACTCCTCATGCAAAAATCTTTAAATTCTGGTTTTGCTAATACAGTATTAAACTAAATAGATGTTTGTGGTAATCAAATAAGGAGGGTTTTGGAATTTCTTTAGCCTATTCTATAATAGGGATTATTTTTAGTCTCATAGAAGAGAAATTTGCCGACATCATGATTTATATTTAATTTTAGAATATCTTACTTGCATTGATAAAACTGTCAGATGGAGTCTCCAAAGTGTTGTAAACCTTTGTGTGTTTCGTGATTAAGAGAAGAGAGTAAATATGTATATCTATAGCCCCCCCAAAAACACATCAATTTCTTCATCTAATTTGGGACCTGTGTTGGAATTTCTCAAGTACCCACATTGGATCAAATGTTTCAACCTCAGATTTGTCAGCCAGGAGGCTCTCTTGTTTGAGATATATAGCAGCAGAAAGGGGTTATAGTAAACATTCTGTAAAGATTACCAACTAGACTCAAAATGCTTATGAGAACAGTGCGACAGTCCCTCCTCGTGAATTTCAGAAGGAAGGAAGACTTTCCCACTTCTCAGTTTAGGAATGCAGTAGAAGAGAGTGGGATGGAGGATTATCGTGTGTGATCCCATATATACGTGCTGTGTAGGATAATACTCCATCAGCTGATATTTGCAGCATTCGATTTGTAAAAGAAAGTTGTGTAGCTATACCCCTACTGCCCAGCCATTTTTTTTAGCTTGTTTCATAGTATGAATTGGTCTACTTTATTGAAAAACTTAGCTAAGTCAAAGTAAATAAGTGTCTAATAAGCTATTTGATTTTGGGACCTAATTATTGACTTATCATAGGATAAGTTATGGTAATGTGAATATCCCTTGTACTAATCCTTGGTGATTGTGGGTAGGAAGTTGTCATTAATCAAACGTTTGCCTGTTGCTTTTCTTATGAGATGGGATTCTAGTGATATAAGACATCATGAATTTGGATATAACATTTGCTGTTTGACTTTATTACTTGGTAAGGGATTGCATGTGTAAAAGTCTCTGAAATGTTATTTGTTTGCGGTTTATGCCACGGGAGATAGATGTGTTACTACAATTATCTTTAGCATGAATTTAAAAGCATTGTAGGGAAGGGGTCTGGCTGACCCTACGGTTGAATTAATTCCGTGTATCTTTTTTTTTTTTTTTTTTTAATAATTTTTCACTCATACTCGATGTTTTGAAATGTATGTTTATTGCTACTTATGTTACAGAAATTAATTGGATCCTCTTATCTTGTGGTTCTGGTTTGGGAGATGAAAACAGAGGAATATTGATTTGATGGGCTTAACATTTTTGTTCAGGTTCTGTGAATAGGGATCTGTTTACTATTAAGGAGTCTAATACCTCTTCACTTTTTTATTTTAGGTGCACCATAGAACAACTACTTTGTATTGTTTCTTACTTTCTCAACATCATCGTTTTCTATGTCTTGGTTTTCAGCCTCGGGAAAATTGAGTTGTTGTTGCTCTTTCTGTAATATTTTAACCGTTAATCCAAAGACTTGAATCGAGTTTGGAGGCATCAACTGAGAGTTTTAAGTTTTATTTTGCTACAATTGCACTGGCCTGTCTCATGATTACGGGTTCTAAAATTGCACTGGCCTGTGCCTCAGGATTATGTGTTTGAAAATTGCACTGGCCTCTGTCAGTATTATGGGTTCGAAAATTGCACTGGCCTGTGTCTCAGAATTTTGGATTATTTTCTGCCAGAAGATTTTATATTTAGGGCAATACATGTACTTGTTTAGCATTTCATGCCTCTTTGCTGTAATACTTTAAAAATTCCTGTTTCATTTGTTATTCAATAGCTCATTCCTCTCGTTAGTGTTATCGAGAATAGATTATGGTAGCCCAGTACTTTGATCTGGGTCTGAAGCTACTTTTAAGGTCTTGAGTTTCAATACACACACAAGGTCTAAGACTATGTAGTGGAGCCTTTAATTTTTCTCCAAATATCAGTGTGGTGTTAAAGATCATATCCACCAATTCTCCAACAAAGAAACTATTCAGCCTCAATGATATATTTATAAACTCATGAACCACCATTCTCAATAAGAGAAAATAGCTATGGCTATCTACAAACACTAGAATGAACATTATTCAACCATGTTTTTTCAAAAAGGCACATAAAAGAAACACAGGAAATATGAATAAATCACTATATTTCGGTCAATAAACATCGACCCTCTTCAGTATGTAAAGTAAAAATGAGGAATACAGTGGAGAGTGACGGTTTATATACGAAAGCAAAAGGGTGTGTTCAATTGTTCTATAGTTGTTATAATTGCTGAAAGGATTAGCCAAATTTAATTACATCCAGGTGCGTCTTCTTTCCTCCACCCTGGACCCCAAAGTAAAAAAAAAATATGCTCAATTATATATCAAAGAAATATGTTTATACTCCTAGTCACCATGAGCAACATGCCTTGGAACATTTTCAAAGAAAGGAACCTCATTATGCTATTTATGCTGATGGCTCTAAATCTTCCATGTGTGCTGGCTGTCCTTCAGTGTCCATAGATAAAATGAGTCTTCTCTCATTGTTCAGTGAAGCATCAGTACTTACATCCAAGCTATCAGCCTTCATATTAGCAATTGAGATTATTAAAACAATTGAAGACTGGATGAATCATAATTTTGTAATTTATACTGATTCCTGAAGCCCTAAATGGTTACACTAACAAGAATCAATTGATATTGAAATAAAAAAAAAAAAGCTCCTTGACAGGTTCTATTCTTTGGGGTGGTTGGTTAAATATAGAAATATGGAGGATTCCTGTCCATGTTGAGGTTTTGGGTTATGAAAAGCTGATGCAGAAACTAAATCATCAATTGGTTTGCCTATACAAGCTTTTGAAACTACCTGTGAAAGATTATATAACCTACTTGAAGCATTTCATAGCTACAAAATGGCAATCTCTGGAATGAAGATGCTGAAAATAAGTTGAGAGAAATAAAGCCATTTGTTTCTCTATGGGAATCTTTAGTACAAAAAGGAGGACGACTGAAGTAATTGTAACAAGATTGCGTATTTTTTTTTTTTTTTTTTTTTTAAACAAAGATATCTGCAGTAATTTGCACAGTTTATCAAAAATGTTTCATTTTGATAGTTACTATCAATAAAAGGACAGAAACCATTAACAATTTCTACATGTACGTTTAATATTTTTTTTTTATTTATCATGGTAAATTATCTATTGACTACTTTTGCTTACATTCACAAATGAATTTATTTTTCCATATTTTCATGGTAAAATATACACTATATGCTTCTTGGTTGTTTTGCTTATTTTAATTGAAAGAGAACATTAAATGGTCTATCATGAAGCATGATTTCATGGTAGATTTATAGAAATTTAGTCACACAATCTTTAAAAAAAGTATGTTTAAAGGCCTTCAATATCTAGAACTATGTTATTGCACTTACCTCTTTGACCACCAAGCTATTAGTCATCGGTTTGCTTCATTCCCATGACCAAGTTTTCATCGCTGGCAGGAAACTGGGAAGAAGTATTTTTTATCAAATCGCTAATGACCATGATATTTGAAACTTTTTTTTCCAAGTTATATTTTGACACAATCATCAGAATTGCAATACAGTACTGATAGCGTGAGGATATGTGGAAGTTGCTATATGCAGATGAGTCAGTGAATACTGCTGAAAATGAGGAAGAATTACAGAGATTGGTTGTATAGGGGCAAGAGACTTTGGAAAGGTGTGGCTTGAGGGTTAATGCAGATAAGGCTGACGCTATAGTGAGCAGTAAGGAATGTAGTGACAGGATAGCCATACAGGAAAGTCGAGGTGCAGTTATATAAACATGTAGAACAATTTAGATACTTGGGATCTACTGTAAATCAGGTGGGAGGATGTGAGGCTGAAGTTGAGAATAGGATAAAAAAAGCATGAGGAAAGTGGATGGAGGTAGCAGGAGTGGTATGTGTTGAGAAAAGTGCCAATCAAGCTAAAAGTCGAGATCTATAGCACATTGATAAGTCCAGTGTTAATATATGGATCAGAAACTTGGGCTTTTAAGACAAAAAGAGGAAGTGAAGCTTGAGAGAACAGATGAGAATGCTGAGGTAGATTATGGGAATATCATTGCTTGAAACATTGGAAAATGATGAAATAAGAATGGCAAGTTTGAAAAGATAATTGATGATGGGAGTGTCAAGACTGAGATGGTGGGATGTTGGCACTTGTTGGAGATGGATGGTGGGGGCGTGATTGAGGAGGGCTGGGAGTAACCTGTTAGGGGGGAGAAGATCAAGATGGAAGCAGAGAATTAGATGGCGAGATAAGGTGAAGAGTATGGGGAGAAGAGGTTTTGGGGAAGAGGATGCCTTTGATAGAAGCCATTGGAGTGGGTGTATCAGACAACTGACCCCGTATTGTAGAGATAACAGTGTGAAAGATGACTAACATTTCTATATACTGTATAATAAATCTTTAGATATGTATTCCCCAAAAATGCTACTTGAGCATACAAAAATACTTGAAAATTTTTTTTTTTTATATGAATTTGATAATTGTTGTACTGTACTTTGTTTCTGAATAAAAAAATGTATAAAGGGAGTACTATAGGTTTTCCAATATTTTTTCATAAATTATGAGAGAAAATTCAAGAGAAAATGGTATACAGTACTAAAGCATTTGGCATATGTGCAGCCTATTTGCTGGTACTGTATATTTGTTATTTTAAACCTATAGCGATGAAGTTCAACTAAGGCTCTACCACTAGCATAGAGCAAATTTTTGCCTGGGAGAAAAATTTGATTTTTAATGAATATTTGAAAAAAAAATATCTATTTGGTTACGTGTATTATGTCTATTGGTCGTTTATACTGTACAATACAGTGAAGAGTGGAGGAACGTATGTCGCATCCATCGATCGTCAAAGAATTAATTTACTGTAATAATACTTAGGTAAATTTTCCCCATGTAAATTGTTTTGTAAATTAATTAATACTGTACAAGTGAATGATGAAAGAAAATCTATAATTTAAAACATTATTTTCTTAGGGGAAATATCTGATGTCAGCATCAAGAATGAGTGAAGGGATTTTACTTAGTATAAATCACAAATATTCTGACTGTTGGACAAGTGTAGCTTGTATGATTGCTGGTTATAGCTTCTGTGAGTGAGCATGTTGTAGTATATCTTGTTTTTTTCATTATAATAGGTGATGAGAAGTAGAGCCCTCATTGAACTTTAGGAATTTTGAGTTGATTTATAATTGTGACTATGTTTCACGATAACATGAAAAATAAGATAAGCGGGGTAAAGATGTCAAGCCTCTCAATCTGTGAATATTGACATTAACCTTCACCTCTAATGCATTCAACTTAGGCTAACTGTTATGACCATAGTATTAATTTTCTTGCTGGAGATTTAATTTTCATGGCTTAATATTGGTTATGGTGTCTTTCTCAGGGGGTAATCAAAAGTTAAATCTCAGACACTAAAAGTTTAAAGGGCCCAATCATTGGAAATGTTTCCATTTTTTATCCTATGCATTTCAATGTTGAGGAAATGTGGTTGATGTCATTGAAACAGTGAGTGGTCAAGTTCTAATTTGGCTTCCCTGCAGTCACATAATGGAATTAGCGTTAAACTGTAAACTTGGAAGTATTTTGAGACCCTTGCAGTTTGAATTTTTTTTTTTTTTTTATATTCATATCAAATTATTTTTTTACGTGAAGCTTACTGACTCCTTAATTTTCAGCTTTGAATTTGTCTGGAACATTTAGGTTTTGCCAAAAAAAAAACTTAGTTATTTAAAAAAATGTTTTGACAGTTCTAAATTTTTTACAGATGGCTCGTCGGAAGAAAACCGAGGCTGTGGCTGAAGCAGATGTCAAGAACAAGCCTTCAGACTCAGCAGTTGAGGAAAGTGAACAGAACCAACAAGAAGTAGATAAGAATGAAGTTGGAAAATCATTAAGCAAAGAAGCAGCAGACAAAGATGTGCAAGACATAAAAGATCCCAATGGTGACATTCAGGAGGGGAGATCATCAAGAAGAAGTTCCAGAAGCAAAAGTTTGGATGAAGCCAATGAGAACAGTAAGGATAACAACGGCACTCAAAGGCACTCTAGGAGTCAAAGTGAGGAAAAGGAGGGTAGCAGCATTTCGTCCAGAAGGTCGACGAGGAGGAGAGGTTCTAGAAGTGAAAGCACTGAGAATGCAAACGATGACATAGATAAAGATGAAAATTCTCTCACTGGTCAGAAGCTAAAAAGCATTGAAGAGGAAGTTGTCGAGAGTTCACTGAAGATCCGTGATGACGATCTCTTCTTGGAACAAGATGAGGAGTCCCAGGAAGCTCGACAAGCTACGAAAGAGGCTGAGGAGGATCACAAGGAAGCTACCAGTAAAGAGAAAAGGCCTCAGTCTGCTGGAGGGGAGCAGGACAAATCTAATAAAACTCAAGAAGAGAAGGAGAATTTAGAAGACAGTAAGAGTAAAGATAAAAAGAAAAGAAAAGATAAAGATAAAGAAGACAAAAGTAGAAGAGATGAAGGGAAGAAGAGACGTTCCAGTAGTCACAAGGATACCGATGAAAAGGGTACTAAGGAATCCAGAGAGCACGAAACTGGTCGAAAAGATGAAAAGAAAGATTCTGGAAAACACGGCAGAACAGATAAGGAGGATGAACAAGATACACGTGCTACCAAGAAACTGAGGGATCGGTCAAGGTCTCACAGCCGGTATGTAGTTCTTATTAGTTGTGTTATTTCTTCCTATTTCAACATGTTACTTAGAGATGTTACTTATTCTAATCTTTTTCAATTGGTCAAATCACATACTGGAACAGTTCCTTATCAAAAGAAGAGAGAAAATGGTTATTGTAAATCTCGTAAGGAAAATTATTTTAATGAACTTCCCCTGATGTTCATATTACTTCTCTCTCGAAGACTGGCTTAACCCCAAAACTAATAATTTCCCATTTTTTTTCCTTTCGTTGAACCTAGACCGCCGATACAGTATGGAGGCACTCTTTTGGTTAATTGTAATAACCTCTCTGAATATGGCTCATTTTGTTATTGCATACGCATACACCAAAAAGTCTGGCCTATTCTTACCAGATTTTCCTATGTAAACTTGACAACACTGAGATTACCAAACTATTCTTCTTTGCTCAGGGTGTTAACTACTGCAGTGTAATTGTTCAGTGGCTATTTCCCTTTTGGGAAGGGTAGAAGAGAGACCTTTGGCTATACTAGGCAGCTCTTTTAGGAGTACACTCTAAAATCAAATCATTATTCTCTAGTCTTGGGTAGTGCCATAGCCTCTATACCATGGTCTTCTACTGTCTTTGATTACCGTTCTCTTGCTTGAGGGTACACTTGGCCACACTATTCTATCTTATTTCTCATCCTCTTGATATTTAAGAGCTAATTTAATTTTGTTACTGATCGTGGAATATTTTATTTTCGTTGTTTATTCTTCTCTTGCTTATTTATTCACTTGTTTCCTTTCCACACTGGGCTATTTTTCCATGTTGGAGCCCTGGGGCTTATAGCATCTTGCTTTTCCAACTAGGGTTATAGCTTAGCTTGTAAAAATAAGAAGAATACAGTAATTGGTTATAAAATAGATTCTGTGTTTTCCAGTCTTCTACACTTTGTTTACCTCTTCCAGATTGTTTGTTATTAAGGTTATTAGTGATCATGAGGAATGTCTTCTGGATTTGTTATTACCTCCTCTAACGAAGTTGTAAGGAGGTTATGTTTTCGTGCCTGTTTGTTTGTTTGTGAACAGCTTCCTGACCAAAATTTTTAATGTAGAGTAATGAAACTTACAGAGAATAACTGTTTTGTAAAAAGCTGGAAATGATTAAATTTTGGAAGGTCAAGGTTAAAGGTCAAGATCACAGTTAAGCAAAATGTCCAATTCCAGTAATCAGCCACAATTTTTTACATCGTTGTCACAGAGACTTCAAATTTAGTTCATATTTGAATGTATGAAAATCTATGCCAATTAATACAGGTCAAGGTTGAGCAAAAGGTCAAGAAATAAACTGCCACAGTGGAGGTCTCTACCGAGTGCCCATCTAGTGAATTCTTGTGTAGATTGTTTAAGATGAATATTTCTAGGCTGTTAGGGACCTCATTCTCTTTGTGTCTTGTTCTGGGGGCAAATTAGTGTTTTAGATAATCATTGTGAGGAAAGTGAATGGCTTACTTTTCTCTTATGAAGAGTTATGTTAAAGGGTCACTGACCAGATTGAGAGTTATAAACAAAAAAAAGAAGCTAATGTTTAGTTCAAGAAAATCTAGAGAAGACTAGGTTGGTGTTAAATGGGGGAATGATGATGGTAATGCTACTAAAGCTATTAATTAGCTATTGGGCTTTCATAGTAATGAGGTTCAGAAGCTCTCTTCTTCTTGGGCTTAATTTCTTTATTTAAAGCCAGTGAGTTTACCATAACTTGCACTTTTTTTAACTTAAGCCTAACTCCTCAAGCTATGCCTAGTTGTTCTCTGACACCAGTCAGTAATGGTTCTGATAGTGCATAGCGCATAACTCAGTTGTTCGCCTTTCTACTAGCCTCGTACCTTCAAATTATTTGTTATCCTTCTATTGTGAAACTCTTAGCTTTCTGTGATCTGGTCTGCTTGTTTGACCTTTGTATTCAGAAGTAGAAGGCCAAGCTGGTAACCTGAACCCTATCTTCCACCTGCTGAAGTAATCGCTCTTGAGAAATTTCTTTATTCATATATTAATGTCTTGGCTTTTTGTATGATTCCTGTGGAACAGTCTGCGCTTATATTAGATAAATCTTTTAATTACAGGTAAAGCTGTTTGGGTTGCACCATCGTTTTGGATGGCAGTATAATCGGTCTTATGTATGCTTGGCCACTAGTGCACATCAAGTTTTCCTTTGTGTTGTGAAAATTCTGATGAGGTATCTCTGTTTCTATCATATAAGAAGCTTATTTTTGAAAGGTATCTAAATAAGGTGAATTTTGATTCATGTTATTTTTCCAAGTTGTCAATAGTTGAGTTGCCACATCCGAGATGACTTTATCTCAATTTTTTTGCAGAATTTTTGTAGGTAGAATTAAAAGATTATTATATCAAGTGCAAAGCAAGGCTACTAACTCTGCTTTCTGTTTAAGGCCCTTTGTGTCAATAGGCATAGGAGATTATGATGGTGTTTAGTGTTGGGTATGCCTCCTCCAACCGTTCCAGTACCACGAACAAGCTCCTCCCACCTCCTCGCCTAAGAGCAGAGGAGGTACTTTGAGATCCTGGAGGAGCCCAGTTCAGCTCTTCCTCTCCACCACTCACTGGAAGAGCTAACCAGGGGAATCCCTCTTGAGAGAGACTCCAACCGGCAGGTCTCATTCTCGGCAGCCGAGATCCTTAATCAGGAGAAGGTCACAAAGTATGCTATGCAAGCTACTTCGTGGCTTGATATCTGGTTACGGACTTTAGGTATCCTGATATGTTCCGAGGATTTTTCCAAGGAACGTTCCGGGAAAGCTATGGAAACCTTCCTTCTCTCAGGTACTCGCACAATCGAGTTTCTTGCCCACCAAGTCTCGAACTTGTGGGCAAATACCATCTTGAAACGTCGGGATGCAGTAGCTGAGAGATTCCACCAGAAGGTTCCTAGCATTGAGATCAATAGGCTGAGACATTCCTCCATAGAGGGGTCTCTTCTATTAGCTTAAGGATGTGGAACATGCGGCTGAGAGTTGGAGGAAGTCTCATCAAGACTCCCTCCTCCATAGGGCTTTAATATCTAAGCACCACAGCAGTCCTGTCCAACCAAGACCACAACGATGACAAAAACTCCAGCGAAGACAACGGTGTCTAAGCCCTTTCTTGTCAAAGACAGGAAAGGCAAAAAGTCCCCCAAGGGAGGTAAAAATCCTAGAGGGAGTAGCCGAGGCCGCAAGCGCTACAATAGGGAGTCCTTCATTTCCACCAGTGGGGGGATGCCTTCAAAGTTGCGCAGACAGGTGGAAGCAACTTGAGGACGATTCCTGGACAGTCTCCATGATCAGTCTAGGATATTGCGTCCCGTTCATAATATCTCTACCTCCCCTGATCAGGAATCCAGTGTCATTGAACTCCCTTGCCATGGGATGGGCAAGGGGGCAAGTCCTTCGGGCAGAAGTCCAGACCCTGTTGAAGAAAGGCGCTCTCCAAGAGGTCCTCGACGGATCCCCAGGCTTCTTCAGTCGACTTTTTCTTGAAAAGAAGGCGTCTGGAGGCTGGAGACCAGTCATCGACCTCTCAGCTCTGAACAAGTTTGTCAAACAAACTCCATTCAGCATGGAGACGGCAGACACGGTCAGACTAGCAGTAAGACTGCAAGACGTCAAGTGCACACTGGACCTAAAGGACGCGTACTTCCAGATCCCAGTCCATTCGTCTTCAAGGCAGTACTTAAGATTCAGCCTAGACAACAGAATATACCAGTTCAAGGTGCTGTGCTTCGGTCTTTCCAAAGCACCATAAGTCTTCACCAGAGTGTTCACCCTAGTGTCATCTTGGGCACACAGGATTGGCATCCGTCTCCTCCGTTATCTGGACGACTGGCTAATCCTAGCAGACTCAGTGTCAACCCTTCTTCAACACTGAGACAAACTTCTGAGACTCTGCCAGGATCTTGGGATCATGGTAAATCTCGAGAAATCCTCTCTGCTTCCCACTCAAAAGACTGGTATACTTAGGCATGATTATCGACACCATTCTCCACAAAGCCTTCCCATCAGACGACAGGATAACCAGACTGAGAAAGGTCGCAAGACCTTTTCTCAGACGAGAAGAACTTCCAGCCCAATCTTGGCTACATCTCCTCGGTCACCTTTTGTCGCTGGCCCGTCTAGTTTCCAATGGTCGCCTCAGGATGAGATCCCTCCAGTGGCAACTCAATTCCCGGTGGAATCAAGCACACGACTCCCCGGACATCCAGATCCCCATGGGACCTGCGGAACTGGACAGACCTCCATTGGTGGGGGACAGATGAGAATCTACGAAAGGGAGTGGACCTTCTTGTCCTCCCCCCGGATTTGATGCTGTTTTCAGATGCTTCAAAAAAAGGGTTGGGGGCCCACGTGCTGCAACACTCGACCTCAGGCCTCTGGTCAGAGTCAGAGAAGTACCTCCACATAAATCTCCTAGAGGTAAAGGCCGTCTTTCTGGCCCTTCAATAGTTCCTGGCAAGCCACTCTGTGGTGGTGATGAGCGACAACACCACAGTAGTGGCCTACATCAACAAACAAGGAGGTACTTTTTTGCAGCAACTATCCCATCTAGCATTAGAGATACTGAGATGGGCCTATATCCACTCGATACCACTATCAACACACTTCATTTTGGGCAAAAGGAATGTGCTCGCCGACAACCTGAGCAGTGTATCTCAGATAGTGAGTACCGAGTGGTCTTTGGATTATCTAGTAGCCAACAAAGTCCTGACTTTGTGGGGTTCTCCGACTGTGGACCTCTTAGCAATGGCCCTGAACTTCAGGCTCCTGCTGTACTGTTCCCCAGTCCCAGACCCCAAGGCTCTCTGGCAAGATGCTTTCCAACAATGGTGGGAAAACATCGACGCCTTTCCTCCCGTTTTGTCTGATGAGGAGGGTACTCAACAAGACCAGAACATCGGTTAATCTTTCAATGACACTCATAGCTCCGCTATGGCATCACACAGAATGGTTTCCGGACCTTCTGCAACTCCTAACGGAGCCTCCAAGAGAACGCCCTCCATGACACAATCTACTCAAACAACCACATGCCATCATCTTCCATAAAGCCGTAGCTTCGCTACGACTGCGTGCCTGGAGACTATCCAGCATCTCCTCTCTGAGAGAGGATTTTCGCAACAAGTTGCAATCAGGATATCTGGACATCTGCGAAAATCTCCAGCAGCAGTCTACCAGGCAAAGTGGAAAGTCTTCGGTGGTTGGTGTCGTGGAAGGGGTATCTCTCCACTCGATTCCACTATTACAGCAATAGCGGAGTTCCTTGTGTATTTCCTTGAAGAAATGCGCCTATCAGTCTCGGCAGTGAAAGGCTATCGCTCAGGGTTAAGCCTCGCCTTCAGACTGAAAAGAATGGACATTTCTTCATCGTTAGAAGTTTACTTACTCATACGGAGTTATGAACTTTCCTGCCCCCAGTCAGAGGTGAGACCTCCCCCATGGAACGTGGTTCGAGTTCTCAGGTCTCTTAAGAGACCTCCCTATGAACCATTACGCCAGGGAACAGATCGCCACCTGACTTGGAAGATGGTGTTCTTGCTAGCTTTGGCCACGGCCAAGCGAGTCGGTGAACTTCAGGGTCTCTTACACGACATCGCCCATTCAAGGGGATGGGGAGAGGTAACGTTCAGCTTCGTCCCTGAGTTTATTTCTGAGACTCAGACCCCGGAGTAGCTGATCCTCTATTCGACTCCTTCCGGATTTCTAGTCTCCGTACTCTTAACAGATGACCCAGACCATCTCTTACTATGCCCAGTAAGGAGTTTGAGGCTGTACCTCAAGAGAACAGCCGCAGCTCGTCCTCGTGTGCCTGCACTATTCGTCAGCACAGGAAAGACCAAGAGGAGGGACACCAAGAACACCATCTCAGGATGGATTCGCAGGGTCATTGACCATGCACTGAATCCAGATCATCCTCCGTCACGTCACCCCAGAGCACATGATGTCAGGGGCATAGCTACGTCCCTGGCCTTCAAAAGAAACTACTCGGTGAAGCAGGTTCTTCAAGCTGGGGTGTGGAAACGTCAGAACACGTTCACATCCCACTACCTGCAAGACGTGACCCACAGGAGACGATACGTTTTCTATCGGTCCTGTGGTAGCTGCACAACAGCTGGTTTAAAACCTCAAGCTCCTTATTGGACAAGTACCCGGTTTTAGTCTTCATGAATGAAAAGGTTTGATTGGCCCTTATTCTTTTCTACATCATCCCCTCTCCTGGGGAAAGCAGCATCCTGGGTTCTCTGCATAGCTGACCTCAAACCACTGCAAGTAAACCATGCTCCCTTTTGTACCTGGTATTAAAATTGATACTGTTGCATCCCCATACCCTGATGAGGTGGTATTGGGAAAGTCCTAGTGCACAGTTTTTCCATCTAAAGAACTGAATAACTTTCTAGGATGAGTCACATTTTTACATACCTTCACACACAGTTGCGTAGGCCGCGAACTTTGCGTAGCAAGGTTTTAGCGAGCCGCAGGGACTCCTTATTCCTTGAGTGCTAACACACTCAGATAAGGAGCCCGTGGGTAAATCCAAAAAGCCCTTCCTAATGGGTGAGTCACCCCTATTAAATAGCGTGGTTTGTATTCATTACGGAACAAATGACAAATTCGTAGATAATTTGTATTTTTGGTAACTATACAAACCTCAGCTATTTAACCAAACTTGGCTGCCAGCCCTATCCCCCTTGAAGTCCTACCTCCAAGCAAAGTGAGCTCAATCACAGGTGTGTGAGGGGGAGCAGTAGTAACCCCCCCCCCTATTAAATAGCTAAGGTTTGTATAGTTAGGAAAAATGCAAAATATTTACGAATGTCATATTAATTCAAGGAAATATTTGAATACAGGAATTTCCAGCTGATTGACTTGAAGAAATACCATTTGTTGGTAATGAAGTGGAGAATATTCTTGAATGACACTTTGAGTTCCTTGTAGCGTTTGTCATTTTGGGTGAGGCAAGAATAGTACTGTACATGTATTTGGTACACCATTAAGCATAACATCATAAAAGCAAATCTTTGCTGTTAAGCTATGATGATGAAAAACAAACAAACACTATGAGAGTTCACCATGCAGTGAAAAAAACTCAAATGAAATCTCATAGTATTCCAAAAAGAAGGATGTTGTTCAGATGGCGCTCGCGTCGTGGCGGTGGTGGTTGGCTAGGACCTTTGTATCGGCCCATCCCTTTGACGAAGGAATTAACTAAATGGAAGACAACCTGTGAATAGTGGTTTTCACGCGCCTTTGCTTTATACACGACACCCAAAAGGTGCTCGCGCGAGGGTAGTAACCTCAGCATTCCATGCTTTTTTCTTTCTCTGGTATAATTGGAAGGTTTTATCAGAAAAGATATATAAGAAGGACTCTTTTCACCGGGCGCCACAGGTCTCTCCCCAGAAATAGATTTTTCCTTCGTCAAAATCCCTTTTTTCTGTCTTACCAGTAATTAAACTTACAACTTGCTTCAAGACTGTCAGCAGAACATCATGATTTTGTATTGTTATTGCTGTCTGTTAATAACATTTTATACTTTGATGAAAAGAGCTCAAAGTTGTAGGGGAGAAATACCATTGCCATGATTCATGGCCTGAAACTTTAGAGTTCTGTGGCAGAAGAGTCTTGTCAAATGTCTATGAATGAAAGTATGAGACTGAGTGCATCCTAGACAGTGTCATCATTGTCTTGGAAACACTCAAGTAGTTTGGGTCTGTCTTTACACTGTGCACTACATTTGCCATGAATGCGGCATGTCATGCTGTTTTGGGCACAGCTGCAGGAAATACATCTGAGCTTGGTGCTCCTGTATTAACAGCAAATATCCTGTATGAGATCTGGTGGTGTAGACTCTATATCAGTGATAATTGGTACAGCTGACCCATTTTCAATTTTGAAGCCAGATTCCTCTTTTTTTCAGAACTGTGGTCTGGTGCTTCCATGTGTTCACTTGATACACCTTTAAAGAGTGAAAATGACAGGCTTTATCTGTGGGTAGCATGCACTCCACTGGGACACTTGTTAGAAATTACATTCAGGTAATGCAGAATGTTCAAAGTCAGGTTTTTGTCGCATGCACCACCTTGCAGACACGGCAAACTTCTCTCTCATGTTGCCAATGGTTTCCTTATTAGCTGGTATGTCTTCAAATAACTTCAGATGTTGTTGTTCAACTGATGATGTGAGAATATTAACTGTTTTCAGTTTGCCCTTTACAAAGAATGCTGAGGTGGTATCACAACCAGACATAGCATGCATAATTAACAAGCTGTTGTACAATTCTTTTCCTAAATACTGATGGAGGCTGTGGATAGCTTTTGTATGTTGACACAAGATGGTGGTCTTTTCTTGTAGATAGCACAAGAGGATTATCAAAATGTCTTGGTATTCTTGTGGTAGCTAGAAGAGCCTTATGGACAATAACGTCTGCATCGCCTTCTTAACCAGCATGCTTTACAGGAATGCCGACCTCCTCAAGAAGTGTTCCTAGTAGTTTGATGAAATTTTTCTTATTCTTCATAAACAAGAAAAGTTGTCTTGTTTCGTAGCACTGGTGTTTGCTATCTCGCCAAAATGTCTGGAGCTTGTATATTGTGCAGTTTTCTGCACTTTTGTTCAGGATCTTTGGTTGTTAGGATTTCATAGTTAAATATTTACCCAGGTAAGCACTTGCTTATCCCTTCCATGTTTAACAACTGATATTAAGAGTTCACACTTTTTCCCATAGTTCTAACCTTAGGCCAAGGTATCTGATGAATGAGTGCCCACCCATCAATGGCATTTGAAACTGATTTGTTGTGATCATGGGTGCAAATCTCGAGATTAGATGTTTTGCAAGCTGTGATTTGCGCATGCTTCCATCATCATGAAAGAGAGCAGGTGCTACTGTTACTAACTTATGGGGAAATACACTTTTCTGTGGTAGACAATTAACACATGTACGGGCCAGCAAACTTTGGTGTAGTTTACTAGATGACATCGTGCTGTCACTGTCAACCTTCAGTGGCTTGCACATTGGTGCAAAAGTTGTAGCTATGACTTGGATATTTATTAGTGTTTTTCCAATATGTGATTTTTTTTTTCACTGCCTACTTTTTTATTGTAAATATTGCAGTTGTATTTTTTGTAATTTACAGTAGTTTGAAATTTTCCTCATGAATGTATATATATATAAATATTTTTTTTCTTTTAGTTCTAGTGACTCTTCAAGATCGCCATCTCCAAAGAAGTCGAGGCATGAGGCAGCACGCTCAAGTTCCCGCAGACACTCTCAGGAAGAGAAAAAGGATGGTAAAGAGAACGATAAGAAGAAAGAATCAAGACATCATAAGGATAGCATTGAAGAATCCAAAGACACTCCAAAAGCAAAAATTCTCTGGAATGAGCCTAAAGGTCTGCCAGAAGATGCCGAAAGTGAAAATAGGAAGAGTAGGAAAGGCTCAATTTTGGATGACAAGTAGGTAGACTTGAAGTTTTTTCATATCTATTGCTTCTAGGGTTTTTAACTTTAGATAGAAAAGATTATTAATGCTGGTACCATTGTGATGAACTCTGAATTAAAACCTCTTGCAACCATTTACCACTTTTTGCGGGACTGCTTACACTGCCACCCACCTGTCGCGTACCGTGGGGAGAGTGAAAACATGGTTTTCCTACTTTACCATATAAATTTATTTTCCATCTTTTTACCAAATATTTTAAGATGTCTTACTGTTGTTTTTAGAAATTCTTTTACTGAAAAATTTATTTTGAAAAAGAATGCTTTATTTGATAGTGTAGGTTGTATTTATGAAATTCCATGCGATGGATGTGATATGAAATATATTGAGCAAAGTGGTAAAATGC
Organism: Palaemon carinicauda; assembly: GCF_036898095.1. Lineage (NCBI taxonomy): Eukaryota > Metazoa > Arthropoda > Malacostraca > Decapoda > Palaemonidae > Palaemon > Palaemon carinicauda. The sequence continues at coordinate 18,613,181 of NC_090763.1, read as the reverse complement.
TAGCAACCAGACTACACCAACAGAAGTATTGGGTCAGTGTTGGTATGTTTAATGCACTTTTCTTTCACATGAATCAATATTTGTTCCAACACGAATACTTACCTCGAACTACTTTCTTAGGAGTTACCTGTAATCTCCTCTCTACCGACCAGAGTTTTGTGTAGGATACCCTAAAACCCGTTTTCTATGGAGGGCTATCTCGGGCGTAAGAGAACGTGCCCCGAGGGTAGCTTTTGCGCTAGGTCGAGGTCCGCCTGGGTCGTGAGCGTCAGTAAGTTCTCTGGTCGCGACGTGTCACCACGTCGCTCTCATTCTCTCTCGACCCTTTGTGTGCGCCGTGTGTGTCCCACGTGTTTACCGCGTGGTAACTTGTGCTCATCCCTTGTGTTCCTGTGTGTTCACTACCCTTCCTTGTGCTTCCCAAGTGTATTCCTTTGATTCCCTGCGTTCCTGTGTCTCGTGTTTGTGCGTTATGGAGCAGATCCGCCGTTGTCCTGGGCATAGAGCCGGAAAATCATGTGGAGCGTTCCTCTCCAAACCTGAAGTGGACCCTCACTCCCTTTGCTCTTCCTGTAGGGGCAAAGTTTGTTCGTCTTCGGATACGTGCCTCGAGTGTGTGGGTTGGAGTGATATTCAGTGGGTGCGTTACGGCACGAAGAAAAAGAAATCGTCGAAGCGTTCACCCAGGAAAGCTAGTGTTTCTTCGCCGCTACCGTCGCCCAGTGAACGGTCCGACGGGGCTTCTGTCTCTCCTTCCCCTACCCAGAGTAGGGGACGAGGTAAGTCCATCATGGGGAAAGAACCGAGAGTTCTTCCCCAGGAGTCTGGTGAATGTGAAGTGGGGGTTGCGGGGCCTTCTCAGGCTAGTGAGGAGCCCGGTAGTGCTGTGTCAGGGAGCTCTGGAGACTCGGCCCTTGTGCTTGGGGGGCACGTTTCCTCCGATGACCCCTTGTTGTGTAGCAATGTTGTTTCTGTGTCTTCGCCCCCTTAGTGGGCCTGTGTTTCAGGTTCTTCGGCAGGCGGCGACAACCAGGGTAAGTTAGGTTCCGCAGGGAGTGATGCCTTCGGTTGGAAGCTTCCTAAGACACCAGGTAGGTCCCCTATGCGGATGGAAGAGGGCCTGGAATCTTGGTTCCCTAGTGTTGGGCGCCAACCCTCCTTTCCAACCCCTCTCACGGAAGTCCCTGAAGCCTTCCTGCAACCCTCTACCTCGGGTACACAAGGAGTCGCGAAGTCCCCCGAGGTCCCCGCTCCCGCCCGCCGTACGGTAGGTACAGTGTCGTCGGGCTCTTCGGAGGAGTCTTTCTCGTCGGGAGAAGAAGCCAGAAGGAGACATCGGCGTCGGAGGGAGCGGTCCAGGAGCAGGCGTTCCCGCTCAAGATCACGTTCCAGGTACAGCAGGAGGCGCTCCCGTTCTCCACGAAGGAAACACAGGAGGAGTAGGTCACCCGATGGCGATTGGGTTTTCGTACCCCGGGAGTCGGAGATACAGTGTTCCCCGGACCGGCGGTCCAGGGAGTTCTCGCCAAGGAGACCATCCTCCAAGCATAGTTATGACCCTCGCAGGGAGAAACGCGAGAAGGACTCGGCAGGAAGGCGTAAGACCGCGAAGCCTCCGGTTCACCCCGCCCAGCGGGGGGAACCGCGCTTCATTACAGGCAGCCTGGCCGAACCAGCCCAGCTGGTGTGGCCCTCGGACTTTAAGGAACGGTTCCCGCTGTCGGGTCAGCCCACGGGAGCCGCGTCCTCGTCCTCCAGGGAACTGGATCGGACACTAGTCCTCGCCGGTTCGGCGATGCCTGTCCTGACCCCCGCCCCTGGTGCGGAGACCTCCGCCGGGGAGGACCAGTACCTCTGCAGGGGAGTTCGTGTTGTGCCAGGACCAAGGCGCCCGATGGGAGTGCCCGGTGACCCGGCTCCCCGGGCTCAAGCCGAAGCTTCGGCCGACGGTAGAGAGGGTTCCCCGACGGAGGACTCGGCCTATAGAAGAGTGATTGGCCTAATCAGGAGGCATCACAAGATTGAAGAACCGGCAGCTACCGACGAGGACTATTTGAGGTCCAGCCTTATCCGGCTGATGTAGGCCCCTGCCCAGCCAAAAACCTCCCTGGCTCTTCCTGTAACCCGGGATCTCGTCCTGGGACAGGAGCACGTGGATAGAGTGGTGGCAGGTAATGCCGAAGCCCCCAAGACTCAGAGCTCTTCTAAGTTGCTTCAGGGGCTCAAAACGCAGAGCAAGGTCTATGTACCAGAAGGACGGCGGCCGGGAGCCTGCAAAGTAGAACCTTCTCTCGACATTCTGGGCCAGGGCGTCTCGGAAGACAGAGCCTCTTCAGCCCCAGTCTGTTTTTCTCCATCGGAGGCTGCGATGATGGAGGAAATGTGTAGGGACCTGGTACACGTCTCCTCTTGGCTAGACTGGTGGGCTTCCACCTTAGTAGGTGTGCAAGCTACCTTTGACCCCACAGACCCGGAACAGCAAAGCCTCCTGAGGGAACTTATCACCTCCGGGGGCAAGACTCTTAAGTTCCTGACTTACCAGTCCCTCGCCCTGACCGCGAATTGGGTGCTTCGCAAGAGACACACCGTCCTGGCGAAGGTGTCCCGAAAGGTCCCAGACAGAGAGGCGCGGGCCATGAGGAGCCTTCCTTTGTGGGGTGACTCCTTGTTCCCCTTAAAGGACTTGGAAACGATCATGGAGAAAGTGTCCAAAAGGAAAGATTTAAACACTCCCAGGCCTACGCCGGTAAGGAGACCGCCCTACAAGAGGTCAGTCTCAGACAGTGCCGCGATGTCTCAGGCCTCTCCTAACATGACGAAGCGAGAAGCTCCTTCTTCCTCCTGGGCCTCAGCGCCTCAGCCCCCCCGTAGAGGAGCCCCAGCAGCTTCAGCCTCCTTTAGAACAGGTTATTCTTCCTCCAGGAGAGGCCGTTTAGGCCGCTCTTCCAGGAGGAGATAGAGTGGGAGGCCCCCTATCCCTGCCCAAGCCTCAGGTTGGGGGATGCCTCAGACTATATTGGCAAGCATGGAAAGCTCACGGAGCAGAGCCCTGGACAGTGTCCGTACTGAAGGAGGGCTACAGGCTACCGTTCTTAGCAGAACCCCCCCTCTAATTCCGGCCATCCGGTCGGAGTGGCTGGTTCCCAAGGATCCGTTGAAGAGAGCCGCCCTTCAAGAGGTGGTGTCCTCCATGTTGGAGAAGGGCGCCATGGAGGAGATCCTACACCCAGGTCCAGGTTTCTACAGTTGTCTGTTCCTGGTGGAGAAAGCGACAGGGGGGTGGAGGCCGGTTATAGATCTGTCGGCCCTCAACAAATTCATAAGGAAGACAGACTTCAAAATGGACACTCCGAATTCAGTCATGCTGTCCTTGAGGGAGAAAGATTACATGATGACCAGAGACCTCAAGGACGCTTACTTCCAAATTCCGGTCCACCCCTCGAGTCGAAAGTTTCTCCGGGTGAAATGGGGTACCCAGATCCTGCAATTCAAGACCCTTTGCTTCGGATTGTCAACAGCGCCCCAGGTATTCACGAGAGTCTTCACGACAGTCTCAGTGTGGGCTCACGAACGAGGCATTAGCCTCATCTGGTACCTGGACGACTGGTTGCTTCTTTCCTCCTCGAAGGACGTCTTGAAAGAGCAAGGGATGAAACTTCTCCAGTTTTGCAAGGATCTGGGTATCGTGATCAACCCGGAAAAATCGAACCTATCCCCCTCCACCAGAATGACCTATTTGGGGATGACACTAGATACCCTTCTGGGAAAAGCATTTTCTTCGGAAGACAGAGTAAGCAATCTGAGGGAGATCCTTCGTCCGTTCCTGTCGGGGCAACCCAGGAGAGCGAAGGACTGGCAAAGACTAATTGGGCATCTGGTGTCGTTGGAGAAACTGGTTCCCCAGGGGAGAATCAGGCTCAGAGCCATCCAATGGAACCTGGAGAACCTCTGGTGCCAACTGGACTCGCAACAAGAACTAATCCCAGTCCTACCAAACATAATTCCCTCCCTGGAATGGTGGCATTGCCGATCGAACTCGCTCAAGGGGATGCCCTTCGCGAACGACCCTCCCGAGTTACTTCTGTTCACAGACGCCTCCAACCAGGGATGGGGAGCCCATCTCCTCGACGAGACAGCGATAGGAACCTGGATGGACGGAGAAAAGAACCTACACATCAATGTCCTAGAGTTGAAGGCAGTCCAGAAAGCTTGCCTACACTTCGTAGATCTACTAAGGGGAAACACTGTGGCGTTGATGTGCGACAACGCCACAGTGGTAGCGTACATAAAGAAACGAGGAGGTTTGAAGTCAAGGGAAATGTGCGATCTCACCCTAGAGATTCTAGATTGGGCAGAAACGAACCAGGTTGTGTTATTAGCAAGGTTCATCCCCGGGAAAAAGAACGTGCTGGCCTACGGTCTCAGCAGGATGGGTCAAATAGTAGGGACAGAATGGTCCCTCCTTCCAGAAGTAGCCAAGCTCATCATCCAACGTTGGGGTTCCCCGGTGATGGACCTCTTTGCAACCAAACTGAACGCGCAACTTACCGTGTATTGTTTTCCTGTCCCAGACCCGAAGGCAGCCTTGGAGGATGCCTTTCAGCACAGGTGGGACAACCTAGACGTGTACGCTTTTCCCCCCTTCACGTTGATAAGGCAAGTACTCAACAGAGTAAGGACTGCCCAGAACTTAAGGATGACTTTGGTAGCGCCCTGGTGGCCGGAGAGAGAGTGGTTCGCAGACCTAAAAGACCTGGCGAGTCAACCTCCGTGGCCACTCCCCGACAGGACAGACCTTCTACAACAACCGCATTTTCTCAGATTTCACGACAACCCACAGTCTCTACGTCTTCACGCCTGGAGACTATCGAGCGACTGCTAAGAGGATGTCACTATACCTGAGAAGGTCGTTGGCAGCGGTCTACCAAGCTAAGTGGGCCTCCTTCACGAAGTGTTGCGCTTCGAGGCACATTAAACCCCTCAAAGCCTCGGTCCCAGACATAGCGGATTTTCTAGTATATCAATAGGAATGTCAATCCCAGCCATAAAAGGAGTACGAGCCGCCTTGGGTCAAGTCTTCCTCCTGAAGGGCATCGACCTGGGTTCCTTTAGGCACATCTCGATGCTTGTCAGGAGCTTCGAGCAGTCCTGCCCCCCACAGGCAGTTAGGGTACCTCAGTGGGACTTAGCTAGGGTCCTGAAGATGTTAAGTGGCCCCCCCTTCGAACCAATGAAAGATATCGTAGACAGGGATCTCACTCTCAAGACAGTCTTTTTGCTAGCCTTGGCTTCTGCTAAAAGAGTAGGGGAGATCCATGGGCTGTCTTATGACGTCTCTCATTCGAGGGGGTGGAAGGAAATATCTTTCAAGTTCGTTCCCTCTTTTGTGGCGAAGACCCAGAATCCAGCTGTCTGGGATCCTAAATTCGAAGGTTTCTCTCTGCCAGCCATCCCTAGGACGGGGAAGGCTGAGGATTTGAAATTATGCCCGGTCCGTGCCATTAGAAAATACCTTGAAAGGACGGCTCATCTCCGGCCAGGCATCAAGAGCCTTTTCGTCTCCACGGGTGTTACTAAGAAACAGGTATCCAAGAACACCATTTCCTTCTGGTTGAGACAAGTTATTACCAGGGCCTACAGGGAAGAAGCTCTGGCCTTGGCAGGCGTCCCCAAACCCCATGACATCAGGGGTCTGAGTACGTCCTTAGCCTTTGAGAAAAACATGGCAGTGGGTCAGATCCTTTGGGCAGGTACCTGGTTAACCAGTCAACCTTTATTGCCCATTACCTCAAGGACTACTCGAGGAAGTCCTTAGACGGGTTCTCCATTGGAACAGTCATCTCCGCTCTCCAAGTGGTTTAACGGTAAAAGCCCCAGGCTCAATCGTGGATAGCAAACCGGGAGACACAGGTTCGTTCCCTTTCACCCTATTCCCCGTTTTTCCCTATCCTTATCGGAGATAACCCTCTTGTAACCATTGGATAACACGTTTCTCCGCAACTACGTTACTGGATTCAACATCAGAAGAAGTTTTTCAAAGGGTGAGTACTTAGACACTAACGTTAGCTCTTTGTGTAGTTACCCATCGTCCGTTTTCCTAGTATGTTTCGTTTATACCTAGGCCTCTTGGCTTCCGCTTACTGGGTCTGAAAGTCAGAAAGGCACTCCCACCTCCTAAAGTGTAAGTCTCCTAAGAAAGTAGTTCGAGGTAAGTATTCGTGTTGGAACAAATCAAAAATTTTAAGTAATTTTTATTTTTCCTAACATACTTTCGGGTAATGGCCCTCCCTTCCTTCCCCGAGTGCCTCTCTGCCCTTGCGAGTATTGTGCAACATCCGAAGAACTTACTGACGCTCACGACCCAGGCGGACCTCGACCTAGCGCAAAAGCTACCCTCGGGGCACATTCTCTTACGCCCGAGATAGCCCTCCATAGAAAACGGGTTTTAGGGTATCCTACACAAAACTCTGGTCCGTAGAGAGGAAATTACAGGTAACTCCTAAGAAAGTAGTTCTCGGTAAGTATGTTAGGAAAAATAAAAATTACTTAAAATTTTTGATATTCATTTGATAGACTGGAAAAATTCTAGTTAGTTTACTGCACAGATGTATTCAATGTAAGTACAGGTCTCTATGAACTTGATAGTTTCATTATGACTTGTGTTATTCAGTAATTCAGAATCATGTAACTTTTGTTTAGCCGTTTTGTTTTTAGAACCACTTTACCTTCAAGTGCAAATTTTGGCTGTTTGCTTGTTTGACAATGCTAGTTATCTGATAAGGGTTTTATGTCGCTTCTTTTATTGTTCACTCTTCTTATTTTACTTATTGGCATCCATCACCTGTAAATCAATTTGTATTGTACCCTAAAGAGGTGTGTTAATATGCACAAAAGTGCTAGGTACTAAAATATTTTGTTGATTCCTTTTGGCTTTTGCTAATATCAAGTTATATGATTCTTGTGATAGCAAAGCATACCTCTATCTATTTATCTATCTTTCTATCTATCTAATTTGTATACTTTTTCCAGACCTCTCAGTGATGCTTCCAAGTCTCCCTCACCCAACAAAACACGTGGCCGTTCTTCCTCAAATTCCTCTGATAGTTCAAGGTCAAGATCAGGATCCAGACGTAAAAAGTTTGACTCCAGCAAACATGGTTCAGGAAAAAGGCGCTCCTCCAGAGATGGGTCTCCAGATGGGGACAAGTCTTCCCAGAAACCAATATCATTTCATGGATCGGATAGAAGGTCAAGACGATCTTACTCACGATCAAGGTATGGTTGTAGCTCCCATGTGCTGTTTTAGGGAACAAGTGGAAGAAAACAGTCATCTTAAGGTCTTTTGTTCAATGAACATTCTTTTATGCAGGTCTTTTGTCAAATGAGCATTCTTTCAAACCTTATATTAAAAGAAAAGATGAAATGTACCTTATGAAAATGAGTTTTAATTTGAATTTCAAAACTAAATTATGAAATTTAGGTCACTGTTTGAAACCCAACTAGGAAGCCAGCCGTAGTAATCATTTGTTAATACCAGCCATGACAAAATAGGTGCCAGGTTCATGACTTGAAAACCTTTTTGTGGTGAGCAGTGGCGTCATGTTCAACCTATTTATGTTGTTATGTAGCATACTAACAAATGAATAAAGAAACAAAGGAACTGAAAACTACATTAAAAAACTGAATACATTTTCTATAAAGCTACATGAAAAAAATTTATCGTCAATCGTCAGGGGCTTAATAGATAGGATTATTTCATTTAAAATGTGGCACATTAAGTACATAATATAAGTTAAGCTATGTTGTTCCCTTTTTTATAAATACTGTACAAAGTGTGTCTTAAATGTAATACCATTGACTAAAGGTTAGGTATTGCAAAAATGTCATGATGAACTAAAGTTTTATTCAGTGAAGTTGCTCTCTCCAGACTATAGTCTGTATTCATAGGTTGGTCCAGCTTTGTTTTGGCTTCTTATGGAACGGCAGAAATGTCAACGGATAACCGTGGTCTAGTACAAGGATATTTGAAAATCTGAATTGTGTTTTATTTTTGGTGGAAATGAAAGAAAATAAAATTTCTCTTTGCAGGTCTCCAAGGTCAAAGTCACATAGAGGAAGATCCCGTTCAAGAAGTCCAAGAAGAGGTTATTCACGGACTAGTAGTAGGAGGGATCGTAGATACTCTGATAGAAGTGAGCATGATGAGGAGAAAGAAAACAAGGAAACAAAAGTTACCATTGACTATTCAAATTTTAAATCTGTTAGGAAAGGTAAGAGGCAAGGGAATTTTTTTTTTAATTCTTTCCTTTTTATCTGGGATGGTTATGTTGTTTATTGAAATTTATTCTTGATTTTTTTTTGTTAACAGTTAATATGCTATGGTACTTATATTTGAGTCGGACATAATTTTTCTTTATTTGCCACTACAGTAAGTTTGTCCAGGACTAAGTCACGTGAAGATGAAAGTCTCCAAGATGGGGAGAAACCAAAGAAATGCAAGTGGGGAAATTCAGCAAAAAAGACTGCAGTAGATATATCTTCCGCTTCACTGAAGGTAAAGTTCGAAGTTATGTCACTTGTCCCTTACATCATTGGGAAATTTCTAACCAAGATATAAAGTTGAAAACTGATACCTATCCATAAATGAACTTGACATTAAGTTTTTTTTTTAATGATTAGAAGCAGTATGCATGTTTATTAGAATTATTTTTTTTTATAAAGTATATTAGGTTATTTTGTCTTTTACCTTTATATCCATACTGGATTCAATTAAGATTGTTTTGTTTTCATAAAATTGTGTGGAATAATCACTTGTTGTAATGTTCAATATAGAAAGACATGTTTATGCTCAGAATACTACAAATGGTTACGATGGAATTTTCAATATTAAACTTAGCCGGTGATTATATAAGCTGCAGCTCTGCTGCTCGACAGAAAACTCTACGTTCAAAATCCGCCAGCGATCGCCATGCAGGTAGGGGGTGCACATCAACAGTGCCATCTGTCGGGCAGGTACTCAGTACTCAATGTAAACACAGAACTCAATTTTCTCTCTGTCGTGCTACCGGCAAGACCTACTAATTCGCTGTTGCTAACTGGATTGGTTTTCACATCTTTTTGGTGAAGTACACATTTCTGGTTTTGAGCTTTCGCTTTGCAGGCTTTATCTGCAATACATCCTTGCATTCTTTTGTTGATATCGGATTATTTGTTGATGACTTTGGATAGTTTTTGAATTCCCCACTTGACTAATTCAAAATGGCTGACCCTTCTCAAGTCCCTAAATTCAGGAAGTGTAATGCTAGGGACTGTTCAAGGCGTCTTCCGAAGGCCTCTATCGATCCTCACACCGTTTGTTCCAATTGTCGGGATAAAACCTGCCAATTGGAAGATCGATGTGAGGAATGCGTTGCTTAAATATACACGTAGGCTAGAGAGAGATAGTCAGGAGAAGTTCGTCTCGCTCCGTTGAATTTTCCTCTCCTCATGCCCCACAACCTATTCCTTCCCCTGTAGTGGTTGCTCCTGATCCCCCTTCTAGCACTCAACAACCTTCGATGGCAGATATGATGCGTGCCATCCAAGCTCTGGGTGAGACAGTCGAGTCCTTGGCTAGTGACCGCAACCAGCTCATGGCAGACGTCAAGGAGCTGAAGTGTAAGAGTGCAGTGGGTGATAAAGTGAGTGATAATGTTGTGGATAGTGTTGCGCTTGAGGGTTCGTCTGTTCGTGCTTTTCGTCCTCCCAGTCCGGGACCTCTTGCAAGCTCCCAAGCCCAGGGGAAAAGCAATGTCGTACGACCAAAGGGTTCGAGAGGCTTTAATCAGCGAACAGACGTTCCCTCCGTGGTTTCGGGCGTATCTACCCAAGATCGCCCCACCCACACTAAGACGAGTGAGCCCATTTATTCCTCGTCTGCGGAAGAGGTTTCTCGTAAGAAACCATGGACCAAGGTCTCGCGGCCTCTTAAGCACAAGTCGGTCCCTTCCGCTCAAGTCCAACGGCCCAGTTGTAGCCACTGGGTCAGTTCGGACTCGCTGCAGTCTTCCGACGACTGCTCACCTCCTAAGAGAGGCAAAGCGGTACCGCATCAGGCAGTCACACCGTCTGTTGCCGCACCTGCTCCTGTAGACCCTAAGTGGTCTTTGCTGCAGACCATGCAGGCTCAGTTAACGTCATTGATGCAGGACTTTCGTGCGGAGAAGGTTGACGCTGCACCAACCTCTAGCCTACAACCACCCACGGTTGTGCGTCCTGTGGACGCTGAGGCAACCTTCGACCGCACTCCAGCTAAGAGAGTCCCGCCACCCATGCGCTGCCAGCCGCATGTTGACGTTCAGCGACGCACGGAACCTTCCGTTGACGTTCGCGAGGTACAACAACAGTCTAAGTTGTTTTGTTTTGACGCGGTGCGTCAACCTCCGCAACCCATTGTGGTTACCTCTGCTCGCCCACATCAGACTACACAGTCTGCAGTAGACGCTATGCGTCCCCGCGCTGCTATGGTTGTTGCCAGTTCACAGACTGGGCAACAGTTCCATGACGTTGCGTCCGGTTCAGTCACGCGTGCACCCGTGCTGCCGGACTCAGCTGACCAGCCGATTCCTACTCCTTTGCCGCTTCCTCCTCAGTTCTCAGATGATGGACTCTCTGATGATGACGACGCGGCCCACATTGATGACCCACATACGGACCTTGACGAACCCAAGACCACGCAACCCTCTTTGGACTTTAGGAAAGTTCTTGCTCTGTTCAAAGAGACGTATCCGGACCAGTTTGTGTCTGCGGCCCCACGCTCCCCTCCATCAGAGTTTGCTTCAGGTACGCAGTCATCCGCGCCTGCCTTTACGAAACTCGTCCTCGCCCGCTCGTCCAAGAGAGCTTTACGGGTTTTAGGAGACTGGATGCAGTCCAAAAAGGACCTAGGGAAGACAGCGTTTTCGTTTCCCCCTGCGAGACTCTCCTCCAGATCGAGCGTCTGGTATGCCACGGGAGAAGTTCTCGGCTTGGGAGTTCCTGCCTCTGCCCAGGGCGACTTCTCAAGCCTGGTAGACTCTCCCCGCAGGCTAGCCATGAGACGCTCTAAGATATGCTGGTCTTCTACGGACTTAGACCATCTGTTGACGAGTGTTTAGAGCCTTCGAGGTCTTTAACTTTTTGGACTGGTGTCTGGGAGCTTTGAGCAGGAAGATCTCCCCGTCTGACAAGGAATCTTCCTTGCTCATAATGTCCTGCATGGACAAGGCCATACGAGACGGATCTAGTGAACTTGCGGCTTCGTTCGTATCCGGGGTCCTCAAGAAACGGGAGAACCTTTGCTCTTTCCTGTCAGCTGGAGTAACACCATGTCAGAGATCTGAACTCCTTTTTGCTCCCCTCTCTAAGTGCCTTTTTCCAGAGGACTTAATTAAGGAGATTGCTGCCTCTTTGATTCAGAAGGACACCCATGATCTGGTTGCGTCCTCTGCCCGCAAAGCCACCCCTTTGCCTTCCGTGTCAAGACCCAGGATGGACACTCCAGCGTCCAGATTCATTCCGCCCTTTCGTGGCAGAGCCTCCAGCAGAGGAGGTGCTCGTGCCGAAGGGAGACGTGGGAAGAAGAAAGGTACCAAGTCCTTTAAAGGCAGAGTCTGACTGCCTCCTTCTTCAGACAGCAGTGGGAGCCAGACTCAAGAACTTCTGGCAGACCTGGGAGGCAAGAGGCGCAGATGCACAATCTGTGAAGCTGCTCAGAGAAGGGTACAAGATCCCGTTTGTCCGCAAACCCCCTCTAGCAACGTGTCCCATCGATCTCTCTCCCAGGTACAGAGAGGAACACAAGAGACGAGCTTTGAAGCAGGAGGTGTCTCTCTTACTAGAAAAGGGAGCGGTAGTCAAAGTCCGGGACCATCAATCCCCGGGCTTCTACAACCGTCTCTTCTTAGTGGTAAAGAAGACAGGTGGGTGGAGGCCGGTGCTAGACGTCAGTGCGCTGAATGTCTTTGTCACAAAGCAGACGTTCGCCATGGAGACCACAAAGTCTGTTCTAGCACCGGTCAGAAAGGAAGACTGGATGGTCTCTTTAGACCTAAGGGACGCATACTTTCACGTCCCCATCCACCCAGACTCCCAACATTTTCTGAGGTTCGTTTATGAAAAGGTTGTCTACCAATTTCAAGCCCTGTGCTTTGGCCTAAGCACAGCTCCTCTTGTGTTTACGAGGCTGATGAGGAATATAGCCAAATTCCTTCATTTAGCGGACATCAGAGCCTCCCTCTATTTGGACGACTGGCTTCTAAGAGCCTCTTCCAGTCGTCGCTCTCTGGAGAATCTAAAGTGGACTCTAGATCTGATCAAGGAATTGGGTCTCCTGGTCAATATAGAAAAGTCTCAACTGGTCCCATCCCAAACTATTGTGTATTTAGGGATGGAGATTCACAGTCAAGCTTTTCGGGCTTTTCCGTCGGCCCCCAGAACAAGTCAAGCCCAGGTATGCATCCAGAACATGCTGAAGAGGGAACGATGTTCAGTCAGACAGTGGATGAGTCTGATAGGGACGCTATCATCCCTGGAACAGTTCGTTTTGTTAGGGAGACTACACCTCCGTCCCCTTCAATTTCACCTAGCTGTTTACTGGAAAAAGGACAAGACGCTAGAAGCGGTCTCGATCCCCATTTCCGAGAAGATGAAGTCGTCCCTGACTTGGTGGAAGGACAGTATCAGCCTCAGAGAGGGTCTTCCCCTGGCTGTTCAGACCCCCAACCACGTTCTCTTCTCGGACGCATCGGACACGGGCTGGGGTGCGACTTTAGACGGTCGGGAATGCTCGGGAACTTGGAACTCGCATCAAAGAACGTTACATATCAACTGCAAGGAGCTACTGGCAGTTCATCTGGCCTTGAAAAGCTTCAAGTCCCTCCTTCAAGGCAAAGTGGTGGAGGTGAACTCGGACAACACCACGGCTTTGGCGTACATCTCCAAGCAAGGAGGGACCCATTCTATGACGTTGTACGAGATCGCAAGGGACCTCCTCACCTGGTCAAAAGATCTAAACCTTTCACTAGTAACGAGGTTCATCCAAGGCCACTTGAATGTCATGGCAGATTGCCTCAGTCGGAAGGGACAAATCATTCCAACAGAATGGACCCTACACAAGGATGTGTGCAAGAGACTGTGGGCCACATGGGGCCAGCCTACCATAGATCTCTTCGCAACCTCGATGACCAAGAGGCTCCCAATATATTGCTCACCAATCCCGGACCCAGCAGCAGTTCATATAGATGCCTTTCTACTGGATTGGTCACATCTAGACCTTTATGCATTCCCCCCGTTCAAGATTGTCAACAAGGTACTGCAGAAGTTCGCCTCTCACGAAGGGACAAGGTTGACGTTAGTTGCTCCCCTCTGGCCCGCGAGAGAATGGTTCACCGAGGTACTTCAATGGCTGGTGGACGTTCCCAGAACTCTTCCTCTAAGGGTGGACCTTCTACGTCAGCCACACGTAAAGAAGGTACACCAAGGCCTCCACGCTCTTCGTCTGACTGCCTTCAGACTATCGAAAGACTCTCTAGAGCTAAAGGCTTTTCGAAGGAGGCAGCCAGGGCGATTGCTAGAGCAAGGAGGACATCCACTCTTAGAGTCTACAAGTCGAAGTGGGAAGTCTTCCGAAACTGGTGCAAGTCAATATCAGTATCCTCGACCAGTACCTCTGTAACCCAAATAGCTGACTTCCTATTATATCTGAGGAAAGAAAGATCTCTTTCAGCTCCCACGATCAAAGGTTACAGAAGCATGTTGGCATCAGTCTTCCGTCACAGAGGCTTAGATCTTTCCAACAACAAAGATCTACAGGACTTCCTTAAGTCTTTTGAGACCACGAAGGAGCGTCGTTTGGCTACAGCTGGTTGGAATTTAGACGTGGTACTAAGATTCCTTATGTCAGAAAGGTTCGAGCCGCTACAATCAGCCTCCTTTAAAGATCTCACTTTAAAGACTCTTTTCCTGGTTTGCTTGGCCACAGCTAAAAGAGTCAGTGAGATTCACGCCTTCAGCAGGAACATCGGATTTTCATCTGAAACGGCTACATGTTATTTACAGCTTGGTTTTCTAGCCAAAAACGAGCTACCTTCTCGTCCTTGGCCGAAATTGTTCGATATTCCAAGCCTTTCAAATATGGTTGGAAATGAACTAGAAAGAGTCTTATGCCCTGTTAGAGCTCTTAAGTTCTATTTAAAACGAACTAAACCTTTACGAGGACAGTCAGAAGCTTTATGGTGTTCTATTAAGAAACCTTCTTTGCCCATGTCAAAGAATGCCTTATCTTATTATATCAGACTGTTGATACGAGAAGCTCATTCCCATCTGAGTGAGGAAGACCAAGCTTTGCTGAGGGTAAGGACACATGAAGTTAGAGCTGTCGCAACTTCAGTAGCCTTTAAACAAAATAGATCTCTGCAGAGTATAATGGACGCAACCTATTGGAGAAGCAAATCAGTGTTCGCGTCTTTTTATCTTAAAGATGTCCAGTCTCTTTACGAGAACTGCTACACCCTGGGACCATTCGTAGCAGCGAGTGCAGTAGTGGGTGAGGGCTCAACCACTACATTCCCCTAATTCCATAACCTTTTTAATCTTTCTCTTGAAATGTTTTTTTTTTTTGTTTTTGGGTTGTCCGGAAGGCTAAGAAGCCTTTCGCATCCTGGTTGATTTGGCGGGTGGTCAAATTCTTTTCTTGAGAAGCGCCTAGATTAGAGGTTTTGATGAGGTCCTGTAGTATGGGTTGCAACCCTTGATACTTCAGCTCCTAGGGGTCGCTCAGCATCCTAAGAGGATCGCGAGGCTCCGTAAGGAAGACGTACTTAAAAAGGCAGAGTAATTGTTCAAGTCGACTTCCTTACCAGGTACTTATTTATTTTATGTTTATTTTGAATAACTGCTAAAATGAAATAAAAAATCCTTAGCTCATAATAATGTAAACAATTATTGCTGGTCTCTACCCACCCCCCTGGGTGTGATTCAGCTTATATAATCACCGGCTAAGTTTAATATTGAAAAATGTTATTTTTGTAATAAAATAAATTTTTGAATATACTTACCCGGTGATTATATATTAAAGGACCCTCCCTTCCTCCCCAATAGAGACCCAGTGGACCGAGGAGAAAATTGAGTTTTGTGTTTACATTGAGTACTGAGTACCTGCCCGACAGATGGCGCTGTTGATGTACACCCCCTACCTGCATGGCGATCGCTGGCGGATTTTGAACGTAGAGTTTTCTGTCGAGCAGCAGAGCTGCAGCTTATATAATCACCGGGTAAGTATATTCAAAAATTTATTTTATTATAAAAATAACATTTTTCACATACTAAATAGGGTTATTAGTAGTGTTTTTATTGTTATCTGATCAACCTTTCAGGAGTTTATTTAAAGCTGACTCTGGTGGTTTGGGGGTAGGAATGATGTCGAATATATTGCAGTTTCATTTAGTTCAATCTTCTCTTCCTAGGATCTTATTCCTGATGTCAAGCCCTTGTCGGAGTGGGAGGTGCGCATGGATGATGATGATTCGGACTTGGAATCAGGAGAAGCTAGTGATGAAGGACCAGAACTTCCTCCACAGATGAAGGAAACAGAAGAATTGGAAGAGGAGGCAGCTAATGAGGGCCATAAATCTAAGACAAGGAGAGAAGTGAGAGAAGTATCGCCTCTAGTCAAACAGAAGCGACACTCTCGTTCTAACTCCCCAGATGAAAGTAAGTTTGAGTCCGGATATTAAATGCGAATCGATGGACACACAGTGGTGGAATGTATTTTATTGTGTAAATATTTTTTAATATTCTCAAATGGCTTTTGTTTTATAATTGTATTTGAAAGTGTTACTGGTAATATAGGTGAATAGTCTCATTTTGGGTTATTAACTTGTGTTTCTGGTTTCAGATGACTATAGGAAAATTAGAATGTTTGAAGGACCTGCACCAGTTAGCAAACCTGCTATTGCCCCAGCTCGTAACAAATCCTCCCGAGTTGTGTGTATTAATAACCTCACCAGACCATTTACCATCAACCAATTACGAGAACTGCTCCAGAGAACTGGACGCTTGGTAGATAATGGATTCTGGATAGATAACATCAAATCTGTGTGCTTTGCTATGGTAAGTGGTAACTAAGATTTCACAACCCTTTTTAGAGATGTAATATAAGATTTATTACTGATACTTTAGTTGGTCTAAGGCTCAAGTTAGTTTAAATACTGAATAAATATTTTGTGGATATTTGGATAATTTCATACTTATGGTATATACATTTGTACAGTACTACCTAATGAGTAGGTCATATTTCTATCTTTAGATCTTGGTTTATTGCTTTATTACACAGTACAGATTTTATTCCAGGAAAGAATATTAGAAATAAAATCTTGAAACTCCATTTTTTTCAAGCTTTTAAACCAATCAAGTAAAAAGGAAACGAAGCAGTAATTTTTAAGTAATTATTTTAGGTGCCTTATATTTGGTTTTCCTCCTGCAGTATGAGACAGAAGACCAAGCCCAGGAGACGCGTGTAGCTCTTCATGGAGTAAAGTGGCCTGTCTCTAATCCTAAGAACTTGCATGTTGATTTTTCCACTGAGGCAAGTATCAATGTCAATCATTTGCTTTTTTTTTTTTAGAAGTTTTCTATATATCTGTAGGATAGTGGTCATTTTATGATGTATTTAAAGGATGATTTTGTTACATAGTGAAGAAAATATAGATAAGCTATTAATGATATATAAATGTTGATTTGTGTTTATTTTAAATGTTACAGGTAACAGTGACTAAATAATGTGTAGTACAGTAATTATATTGTATTTCTAGCTAAAGAAAACAGGTAGCAAGGTTTTAAAAATAGTGATATGAAAGCCCTTTCAAAGTAGTTTGCTAAATACTGTATATGAAAGGAATCTTACCATTAAGAAGGTACCGTTTCTTAAATTTTCAAATGGATATATTACCATGGTATGAAAGATTACCATTTATTCCTATGTAAAATATAAACTGTTGTCCTTTTGAGTAGGGAATATGTTTTCAATGTGAGCAGGGCACCCTTCAATTGGTTTAACGAACAGTTAAGCAACAGCTTTGAGGATATCAAGGAGGCTTCCCCCCCCCCCCCCCCCTTCCCCCATCAAAATGTCTTAACATAAGATTGGCTGCATGAGATACACCTGTAATAAAACTTCTCATATCCTATTTCTTTCCGGAAGTGAATGCTGGCTGGAGGATGGACTTTATATCTGGCTTTTGTTAAACCAGCTGTAGATCCATAGACACACTGCGCTTCTTGCTAGGGGAATGATTGTTTGCAGTCATCCCGTGTGCCAAGTGTACAGTAGGTCGTGGTCTTCTATGCAGTGTCAGGTGTATGCTTTGAAGGGAAGGAAAAGAGCCTTGTTCTACATTCCACTTATTACACCCCTGGCTTGGTCCCTAGGGTGGATGCTTCAGGATCAAGGAACCCTTGGAGTTATGTCGGTGGGCTTGCAGGTTCTGGTGGCGTGTTGGGTTCCCACAGTTCGCCACACCCCATTGGAGGTTGGAGGCTCTTCTCTTTCTGTGCCAACACTGTGTGACCTAAAAAAGGCCTTGGACTCCTTAGATCTTTCAGTTGGGCTTCCAAGTGCCAGTGTCTCCTTTCATTACACCACACCCTTGATCACTATCAAGGGTGTTGTCACTGTGGCCCCTGCAGTGGTTCCCCCTCCCTGTTTGTAGGATGTTCGTGGGTTTAAAATGACATGTCTAGCCGGTGTAGGACATTGGGGTTTCATGCATCTCACTTGCCCTAGTCATGTCACCCCCTCCCCCTTCTTTGCCATCACCCACACCCTTTGCCCAGGTGGGGGATAGGTTCTGGGGCTTTGGCTCTCCTGTAAGTGTGCTTCCCCTCTCCCGTGAGTGTTCTTCAGTGTTGTGGTCCCTGTTGGAGCAACCCATATGGTTTCTCCTCATAGGGGAGTGTCATTGTATGGGTCTCTTAGACTTTACACCTGTGCTTGCTGACCCCTGATGGGAAGGTTGTAAAGAGGATTAAAAGTGTCCTTTCTTCCTCTTTGACTTCCTACTCTGTTCACTGTTTCATTTGAGAAGTAGAGTATGAAGCCCAGTCTGTTGTAATTGTAGGAAAAGGTTCCTTTAAACACCCCCTCGTTTTGGAGCAAGTTTTGTGGACAGCTTCCAAGTGGCTCCTGGTCCTGTGAGGAGGGAGCCATGACCCCTTTTTTTGGCACTCTGGGCTGATGCATGGCCCCTAGGACATGACCCTGTGTCATGGCCCCACACCTTGGCCCCGAGCCACCTACCCACTAGCCAAACTTGGACAGGTGTTTCAGCCCCACAGTGCTGGAGCCATGACCCTGTCTCGCTTTGGCCCTTTGCTACCTAAGTAACTAAACTGGCTAGGCTTTTGGCTCTATGTTTGCCCCTCCCCCTGGCCGATGCACAGGTCCAGGTCCATGACTTTGTACTGGCTACCAGGCCAGGTTGACTAGTGTTGTCTCTTGTGTATGGTTGGGCTTTGGTCCCCCAGTTACTTTCGTAGCTAAGTGGGACGATGGTCCCCATACTCTGCACAATTCTTCGATAGAGGACTTAGAGGATGACATCATTAGAAGCTTAAATGACCTATTCTCTAGCAAGTTAGCTTAGAGGTAGCTCTGTCTCCAGAACTTTTCGGCAGGGGGTTTGGCAAGAGGTTCTCTTTCCGCCTGCAATTTCTCAAAAGGAACCAGTGCATGCAGCTCTTATGAGCTACCCAACCTGTTCCTTCCAGGCAGCATAATGGTGGAAGAGGAGGTTTGTGGTATTGCCAGCATTCATCCCCTCTTTCTTATGTCTGATAGGACTTTAGTCGATTGATTTTCGTGCCTTTAGACAAATCAGCCTAGGCATTGGTTAGTTGGTGTCTTTCAGGAGAGTTACGTACTACCCTCTTCAACCCTTCGCTCCCCTTACACTTTTGAATAGCATTCCCGAGTTTAGACTTTTTCCTCGTCATAATCTGGGGATTTTGATTATTGTGGAAAAGTCTATCTTACCCAAGCTGGCTGAAGTCATTAAGTGAAAAGATTTTTTTTGGTAAGGGTCAGGGGCTCCTCAACCTTGCTCCCACCTGTTGATTAACTGCTTGTTAAAATAATTCAACTGGTGTCGAGCTCACGCTGAAAGCATATTCCCCACGTAAAGGACGTTGGATTGTATAGCTAGGAAAAACCCACATTACTTTGAAAATTTATGATATTTCATTTGTCATTAGTCAACAAGTGTGAAAGTACTTTAATTAGCCAGTACCTGTTAGCTTTGGTTAACTTTATAATTAGGTAAGAGCATCAATTACTAAAACAAAAGTTCTTTGGCATTTTGAACATTGTCTTGAGATTAAAGGGTGACAGTAAAGGTTATGTACTGTAGATTTTAAAAATCCCATAATTTTCAGTTTATATTAAACCTTATCTTTAATCTCCCATCATTTATGTAAAGTTAACTGTATAGTATTATTATTTTAAAAACAATGCAGATTAATTATTTCTTTAGGTCTTTTAACATTTTAGAATACAAATCAAGTAAATTTGCTATTTGTATGGTGGTTTTGTAGCAATGTTAGTACATACATACATATACCAAAGGCACTTCCCCCAATTTTGGGGGGTAGCCGACAACAACAAGAAACAAACAAAAAGGGGACCTCTACTCTCTACGTTCCTCCAGCCTAACCAGGGACTCAGCCGAGTTCAGCTGGTACTGCTAGGGTGCCACAGCCCAACCTCCCACATTTCCACCACAGATGAAGCTTCATACTGCTGAGTCCCCTACTGCTGCTACCTCCGCGGTCATCTAAGGCACCGGAGGAAGCAGCAGGGCCTACCGGAACTGCGTCACAATCGCTCGCCATTCATTCCTATTTCTAGCACGCTCTCTTGCCTCTCTCACATCTATCCTCCTATCACCCAGAGCTTTCTTCACACCATCCATCCACCCAAACCTTGGCCTTCCTCTTGTACTTCTCCCATCAACTCTTGCATTCATCACCTTCTTTAGCAGACAGCTATTTTCCATTCTCTCAACATGGCCAAACCACCTCAACACATTCATATCCACTCTAGCCGCTAACTCATTTCTTACACCCGTTCTCACCCTCACCACTTCGTTCCTAACCCTATCTACTCGAGATACACCAGCCATACTCCTCAGACACTTCATCTCAAACACATTCAATTTCTGTCTCTCCATCACTTTCATTCCCCACAACTCCGATCCATACATCACAGTTGGTACAATCACTTTCTCATATAGAACTCTCTTTACATTCATGCCCAATCCTCTATTTTTTACTACTCCCTTAACTGCCCCCAACACTTTGCAACCTTCATTCACTCTCTGACGTACATCTGCTTCCACTCCACCATTTGCTGCAACAACAGACCCCAAGTACTTAAACTGATCCACCTCCTCAAGTAACTCTCCATTCAACATGACATTCAACCTTGCACCACCTTCCCTTCTCGTACATCTCATAACCTTACTCTTACCCACATTAACTCTCAACTTCCTTCTCTCACACACCCTTCCAAATTCTGTCACTAGTCGGTCAAGCTTCTCTTCTGTGTCTGCTACCAGTACAGTATCATCCGCAAACAACAACTGATTTACCTCCCATTCATGATCATTCTCGCCTACCAGTTTTAATCCTCGTCCAAGCACTCTAGCATTCACCTCTCTCACCACTCCATCAACATACAAGTTAAACAACCACGGCGACATCACACATCCCTGTCTCAGCCCCACTCTCACCGGAAACCAATCGCTCACCTCATTTCCTATTCTAACACATGCTTTACTACCTGTGTAGAAACTTTTCACTGCTTGCAACAACCTTCCACCAACTCCATATAACCTCATCACATTCCACATTGCTTCCCTATCAACTCTATCATATGCTTTCTCCAGATCCATAAACGCAACATACACCTCCTTACCTTTTGCTAAATATTTCTCGCATATCTGCCTAACTGTAAAAATCTGATTCATACAACCCCTACCTCTTCTAAAACCACCCTGTACTTCCAAGATTGCATTCTCTGTTTTATCCTTAATCCTATTAATCAGTATTCTACCATACACTTTTCCAACTACACTCAACAAACTAATACCTCTTGAATTACAACACTCATGCACATCTCCCTTACCCTTATATAGTGGTACAATACATGCACAGACCCAATCTACTGGTACCATTGACAACACAAAACACACATTAAACAATCTCACCAACCATTCAAGTACAGTCACACCCCCTTCCTTCAACATCTCAGCTTTCACACCATCCATACCCGATGCTTTTCCTACTCTCGTTTCATCTAGTGCTCTCCTCACTTCCTCTATTGTAATCTCTCTCTCATTCTCATCTCCCATCACTGGCACCTCAACACCTGGAACCGCAATTATATCTGCCTCCCTATCATCCTCAACATTCAGCAAACTTTCAAAATATTCCGCCCACCTTTTCCTTACCTCCTCTCCTTTTAACAACCTTCCATTTCCATCTTTCACTGTCTCTTCAATTCTTGCGCCGGCCTTCCTTACTCTCTTCACTTCTTTCCAAAACTTCTTCTTATTCTCTTCATATGACTGACCCAGTCCCTGACCCCACCTCAGGTCAGCTGCCCTCTTTTCCTCACGTACCTTGCGCTTTACTTCCACCTTTTTCTCTCTATATTTTTCATACTTCTCTATACTATTACTCTGCAGCCATTCTTCAAAAGCCCTCTTTTTCTCTTCCACTTTTACCTTCACTCCTTCATTCCACCATTCACTGCCCTTCCTCATGCTGCCTCCAACAACCTTCTTGCCACATACATCACTTGCAATCCCAACAAAATTTTCTTTTGCTAACTTCCACTCCTCCTCTAAATTACCAGTTTCTCTTACTCTCACCTCGTCATATGCCATTTTCAACCTTTCCTGATATTTACTTTTTACCCCCGGTTTTATTAGCTCTTCAACCCTCACTAGCTCCCTTTTACATCCACCTACTCTATTCCCCCACTCTTTTGCTACAACCAATTTTCCTTCCACCAAAAAATGATCAGACATACCGTTAGCCATACCCCTAAACACGTGCACGTCTTTCAATCTTCCAAACATTCTTTTTGTTATCAACACATAATCCATTAATGCCCTTTCTACTACTCTTCCATTTGCCACTCTTACCCATGTATACTTATTTTTATCTTTCTTTTTAAAAAAGCTAGCACTTATTACCATCTCTTGTTCAACACACATATCTACCAGTCTCTCACCACTCTCATGTTAGTAATTTGTTTAAAGATCTACCTGATTGGTTAAAATGTATTAAGAATAAAATTTGGATATTTAATATTGGCAATGAAAAGTAACAGTGAAACAACTTGAATAAGTAAAAAAGGATGCTTACTTTATGATAGTAAACATATTCCTTGTGAGTTTGGGGGATGTGTATGAAGAGTTTTGTTAGATCACTGCAAAAGGAGAAAATGGTGATCAAAATGGGTATGGCATTATAAGAATTTCCATAAATGATTATGATTGTGAGTAATGATTCCATAATTACAGGAGGAAATGAAGAAGAAGATGGAGAATTTCTCCCCACCATTCCAGAAGGCCATGGAGGATAGACGTGATGAAAGATGGCGGGTAAGTTGGATTCCTTTGTGGATAATACATTTAATGGTTTACATTTTTATGGCTGTCTGCTAAAGAAGGTGATGAATGCAAGAGTTGATGGGAGAAGTACAAGAGGAAGGCCAAGGTTTGGGTGGATGGATGGAGTGAAGGAAGCTCTGGGTGATAGGAGGATAGATGTGAGAGAGGCAAGAGAGCGTGCTAGAAATAGGAATGAATGGTGAGCGATTGTGACGCAGTTCCGGTAGGCCCTGCTGCTTCCTCTGATGCCTTAGATGACCGCGGAGGTAGCAGCAGTAGGGGATTCAGCATTATGAAGCTTCATCTGTGGTGGATAACGGGGGAGGGTGCGGTGTGGCACCCTAGCAGTACCAGCTGAACTCGGTTGAGTCCCTTGTTAGGCTGGGAGGAACGTAGAGAGTAGAGGTCCCCTTTTTTGTTTTTGTTTCATTTGTTGATGTCGGCTACCCCCCAAAATTGGGGGAAGTGCCTTGGTATATATGTATGTACATTTTTATGGATATTTATACTTGCTGTAGTTTCTTTTGAGATTCTTTTTATGTCATTTTCTTTTTCTTTACAGTAATGTATAATTATCTTTTGTTATATCTGGGATTCTAAGACATGCTTTTTTTATTATATGATATACATGTTTATTAAAAGAAGGCATTTATCAAAGAAGTTTTAGATTGACCAATAGTCATTTAGTTTTTGATAGAATAAAGTTGATTTCCCCCTAGTATTTTTTCTTGAATTTTGTGTTTGAAATTGTTGGTCATGATTTCAAAGCTCTCTTTTACTTGTTTGTAAGTTAAGAATGGATGAAGTAACACTTCAAGGTAATGTGATGTGTTGTTTTATTTGAAATTTATAGCGCGAAGGACAGGTGCGAGAGTGGGACTTGGCGAAGATAGGAGAGCGGTCACCAGGGGAGAAGGAGCGGGAACGGGAGAGACTTCGCAAGGAGAGGGAGGAGGAGCGGCTGCGTGAACGTCGGAAGAGTCATAGCCCTTCAGAAGGTAAGCCTTTTCTTTTAGGAAAATTAAAGGAACATTGTGGAAATTACAATACAGTACCTTCTTATTTATCTCTTAATTAGGTTATTGGCTAATTTGTTTTTTCCTATTCCAGGAAATAAGACGACTCCTAAACCAGAGCCTCGAGCAACAAAAAGTTTAGATGATCTCTTTAGAAAAACTAAAGCTCGGCCAGGTATCTACTGGCTTCCATTAACACCAGAACAGGTAAGGTCTAATATTTCTCTTATTATTTTTACAAAACTCGGGTAGCAAAACAGCATGCACGTTGAGCTCAAAATTAAAAGAACAATGAGTTTCTGCATAATACTGTACTTCATTTTTATTCAACTAAGTTAATTCTTTGATATTAATTTGTTCCTACACGAATACAAACCATCGTCCTTTACATAGGAGAATGATAACGGCAAAGCTGGAATGCAGCAGTTAAAAATTATAACGAGGTGTCAACAACCGGCCGGTGGTCACCTGTCGATAGTGAGTAACCAACAGTTTCTCCCTCCACTGGCTTATTGACACCACTTGGATATCTGTCATTAGTGAGAATGGACATTCTCTATGGCCCAGATTGGTAGCTTTTCATTTTTTCAGTGTGTTTGCTACTTCAAGTATGACTTCTATTGTTGATTGAGGATGCCTAGGGAGATTCAAAATTGCTCACGTTTGCTGCCTAAGACCTGTGGTACCTTTATGAGTACAAGGGAAATGGATCCTCATCACTTACACCCGGCCTGTAGAGGACACTCCTGTAGCCAGTCTTCCCTCTGCAACTAGTATTTGTAGTGGTTATCTTCCCAGTTGGAGGAGGAGGAGGAGGAATTCTTAGCCTTTGGGGTCATTCTTCCCTGGTATTCGGCTCTCCGACTCTTCTCCTTTGGCTTCCTTCGGGAGTCGGTCAAGTAAAAGTGGGGACCCTTAAGGGGGAGTTCTTCCATTAACCCCTAGCAGAACAATTGGGCCTCATCCTCAGGGGAGCCATCTTCCTTCTAATATTGTGGTGCTTTACATTTTCTGTGGCCCTCCTTAATTGAATCAGTCTCTGTATTTTAGACACCAGCAGGAACTTCTTGTCGGTCCTTCAGTATCGTCTTAGAAGTCTGTAGTCATCTCTTAGCCACCTTTGGAGACTTAAGAGGGATACTTGTCTACCAGGCATCCTACCTGAAGGAAGCCCCTTTCGTCACCTGCCCAGAGGATTCCGAAGCGATTGCCTGACTCTTGACCTTGTAGAAGGCACTTAGTCTCTTCAGAGCATGCTGGCAGGGTTGTTGTACAACCTCTGCTATATCCTTCCTATGGTTTTTATGTACTCAGCAATGGAAATTCTGACTGTGGGGTTCGCTGATAGTAGACTGTTTGCGACCTCCTCTAAACCACAAGCTGCTCATCTGCTCTCCAGTTCTTGATCCAAAGGTTGCATTCAAAGACTGATTCCAATACCTGTGTGATGGCCTCATTGTTCAAGCTTTTCCACCCTTCTGCCTATTTAAGCGACGCCCAATCTCAACTTGGCTTTAGTGGCCCCAAAATGGCCATAAGGAAAATGGTACCCAAATCTCTACTTCAACTGGTGGAGAGAGTGAGGGAATTGCCTCCTCTTTCCAACCAGTTGTGCCAACCACATGTTCAGATATTTTACAGCATAGTGCAATGACTTCGGTTTCACCCTTGGAGGTTATCCAGTATATTCTCCGAGATGTCTGGATATAACTGCAGATTCTCAACGATGGCCTACCTATCAAGGCAAGTGGGCCATCTTCTGTATCCTGGAAGGGGTGTCTCCTTTCGGAGCCTCTACAAGTAGTCATCGACTAACGGCCTATGTGACATATGACTTCCACTTTATGACCTCTCTCTCTCTCTCTCTCTCTCTCTTCCCCCCCCCTACGATGTCGTCGCAAGTCAGTGGGAAATAGTTTACTAAATGGACAAATACTTTTATTTCCTTTGGAATAATCTATTTTCTTCTATAGAAATGAACTGATGTATCCTGGTAAGTTAGTATTTTCTTTTAATGATAATATGCAGTAACCATTTTAGCTAAAAAATATATTAAGAAAGGTTTTAATACTTATCTAGTTTGTATCATATGTCTGGTTACGTCATATTTCTGGCAGTTGCCAAAAAAGATCGGGGAAGTAATGATTTCCTCTCGATAGGCTATTGATTAATGTTAGTATATCAAGTAAGGATGCAATGTATTTCTTAGGATTGTATCGATTGTTATGAGTAAATTCAACTCTACAACTAGGACAGAATATCATAATTTACGGAGGTTTCACTCTGTTTCATCTGATAGTAGATTGATATTTATCCAATGAAAGTACACTTAGGACAAATATTTTTGGAAAGTAATATATATTAATTTTCATTATCAAAATAAAATACTTTTTCTTTGTATGTTAATATTTTTTTTATTTCTTGTGAGAAACACTGAGACCGGTTTTACATAATTCTCAAGTCATTCCTCTATCACACGTCTAGTAACTTCATATTTCCTGTGGGAGTCGAGTGGCAAATTGAGTGAAATCCTATCAATTCATTACCAAGTAATCTTATTCCAATCACTGAAATTGAGGATCGATACTATTTCAGTGATCTGAAAAAGTTGTTATAGTTGTTATGAATATCCTACAGTACTGTTTACCATAAATTTAAGCGAAGAGATACTGTAATGTATGTCTGATGACGTCATATTTGTAGCGGAAACTGAGTGCCAAATCGAGTGATTTGCTTTCGATACTTTGATTAATATTAGTATTCTCATTATCGAAAGAGCGAGTAACATTACCAATTATTTTTAATAATGTCTAATGAAAAATCCTGTAGTGAGAGAGAGAAAGAGAGAAACATATTCATATAATAACCAATAATAAGGGCTATATATGAACTGTATGGAAACTGATATCCTATAACATATTGGTGCTGATGTAATATTAATCATGAATATATTACAAATGAGAAATTATATAAACGATATGCCTTGCTATTCGTATGTGTGCATTCTCTCAATATGGTATCGGGGCCTTGAGATCAGCTGATCACAACCAAAAGTCAGTAATTTTTTACTGTTGAAATTCTTTCAAAATTGAAAAATGCTTTAATAGAGCATATGATATTCTATGAAACAAGAAAAGGAAGTGATTATATACAGTAAGAAAATATTGATAAAATACCGGATCATGACGCACCATAATAAAGCTATGGAAACTTCAATTTCTTAGTTTAAGATGCTTCCAGATTGACTTCTGTCATTGTTAGCAAAACACCACGGGATTTGCAATGCTTGCTTACCAGAATGCATGAAATATCACACAAGGTTGGGCTGAAGATAAATAGAAGAAAGACAGAGATGATGAGAACGGAGTATGCAATGGAAGATGAAATATTATTGTAAGGAAAAACGATTAAGTAGAATCATTTAAGTATTTAGGAACTATGATCTTCAATTCAGGGCCTTTAGAATTAAGAGTTTTGTGAAAGATTGAAAAAAGCAAATCAGACAATGGCTAGGTTAAATAAAATTTGGAAAGCAGGTCGCCTAAAATTACATATAAGAATCAGACTATATATCAGTTTAGTGAGATTGGGGTTACTCTATGGACAAGAGTCATGGTATTTCAATGAAACAATCTCTTAATAGATTTAGAAGATTTGAGAACAAAGCCCTCAGAAGGATATTGGGAGCTAATTGGTAGGACAGGATTAGAAATGAAACAGTAAAAGAGATTACTCGAGTGCCATGTGTTGATAAGATCATGATGAGAGGTAGATGGAGATGGTTTGGGAATGCTCTTCACACCCTCCAAAGGCCCTTTGCGTCAATAGGCGTAGGAGGAGGAGATGATGATACAAACCTGAGTCCTTTACTCATACTTTCCTACCACCACCAACCCCAGCAGCAAGTCCTAGCTGCTGTTAAGTGGTTTGTCACTGAGCCAGCAGAACGGGCCTTGTTACTGGTTGTTGATATCTTGCTATAAATTTTAACTGGTGTATTCCATCTTCGCTGTTGTCATTCTCTTGTGTAAAAGACTCTTAAGTTTGTATTGTTGAGTAAAAAACAAATTACTTAAAATTTTGTCATTTATGTGGTTTAGAAGTTGAGCACTTTCAAACTCTTGATAAGATATGCTCAGTGTGAAATAATTACTTTTAGCATTATGATTTAGTAATGTATTTTATTTCTGATACAGTTATTACCTTTGTTTTTAATGCCTATGAGTATTTGTAGTATTTTAAAATGAAAAAGTAATTCAATGGTAATTGCAAATCAAAAGTTTTATTTTGTATTTAGATTGCAGAGAAAGAGATCCAGCGTCGCCAGAAAATGATAGAAGTGGAAAGACTTGAGGCTGAAATGCATGCTGCTAAAGAAAAAGAGCGGGAGGAATGGGAGCGCATTCGAGCCGAGCGTAGAAAAGAACGTGAAAGAGAACGTGAGAAGGAACGTGAAAGGGAAAGGGAGAGAGAAAAGGAACGAGAAAGGGAAAGAGAACGGGATCGAGAACGTGAAAAAGATAGGGATAAAACCAGTAGGAAATCAAGATCAAGGTCAAGATCCCGTCGAAGAAGCAGGTCACCTCGAAGGTCACCGAGGAGGTCGCCAAGAAGATCTCCTCGTAGATCACCAAGAAGATCATCTGCTAGAAGGTCACCAGCAAGAAGGTCACCAAAGAGATCACCACGTAGATCACCAGGAAAATCTCCAAGAAGGTACAGTAGTATTGGATAGTCTTCTAGCTACTTATATATTTTGATTATTGTTTTGTGACTTTAGGCCATGTGATTGTGTCAGAGCTGGGAGTTATTTGCATAAATTACCATTTACACAGTGATGCCCAAGTAGCTATTATATCTTTATGGTCCCTGATGTTTGATATAAGTCCTTTCAATTCTACTACAATATGACGTGAAGTACAGCATTATTTTTATCTCCCTCAGGTCACCCCGATCACGTCGGTCACCTAGTAGGGAATCTCGTAGATCTCGTCGTAGAAGTCGGAGTCGCTCACGATCCCGTACTTGAATCTACAGTGATGAAAATTATTGAATGAAGGGGGTAGAGGAAAGAACAGCACATACGATGCAGTGCCAAGAACACCTAAGGATTTAAATTCCCTGGAGGTTACAGAATTCAAAGTAAAGCTACAGAATCTGCCTATGCACCACCTCCATAAACCAGCCCTTCATCACATTAAAGGTTATTTATCTTCATTTATGAACCCCCTCCTTCCATCTAACATTTACACAAATACCCCCTTCCTTCATCCTGCCCACTACAATCCCTCTTACCTCTTCACAGGTTTCTTCCATCACTCAGTGCTCTTCTGATTTTAACTGTAGGTTCTCGCTCTTTCTCAGTACTTTAGTACTCGAAATTGTTCATGTTAGGATTTGTGGGAAAATGAGTAACATTGTCTTTTCTTTTTTACTGGTAATTTATAAGGTTAGTTGTAGGAGAGTGATATTTTTCATATTACATTTGGTAAGTATTTATAGGCTGCTTTTTTATTTGATTAATTTAATTGGATAGTGTAGAATAGGAAATCTTATCTTTAATTTTGTTTATTGTATCAGAAGAGCATTGGGTGATAAGGGAAGTGTTGAAAGCGTTTTGAATGAAGAGCCACTGCACTGTATGAGCAACAGCGTTGATTCTTCAAGAGATCCGGCGGGAACTTCGAGCAACTTTAGAGATCGACTGTTTTACATTTGCTTCATCATGGAATGTTATAACATCTGCAATACATATATAGTGATACCAGGACATAGGATGTTCACAGCATCCCTGTTGCTGAAAAAATAGCTTTGTGGATTTATTGGAAACTTTCTTGAAAAGTTATTGGTTACACAACTGTCCTTAAGGAGAAACTAAAGGAAACCAAATATTATGAAGACTAATTGATAATGGTTCAAGTACTTTCACCTTTTTTGAGTCGGAAGTGATCAAGAGTACAAAAGAACTGACTTTTCTGCTCAGAGATTTTGTTCTGATAATGTATTTTAGATGGGAGAAAAGGACACTGTAAATACTGTAATGATTATTCACACCACTCAGAAGTGCAGTACATAGACATATACAATGTACAACACTTGCATAGTGCTGTGCATACTATGCCAGTTAATTTGTTTTGAATACATTATTATGGAAAAAGTGTGATTTAGTGAAAACTTAGCCAATTTTATTGGAGAATAAAATAGCACCCTTGTAATAACGTTTCACTTTACCTAATTGATTGTAATGGCTAGGGTTTATATTTATATGTTCAATAACAAGCTTCTTATCCTAATATGAGTCTGCAGAATATTTAAAATTGTTTTTGTACATCGTTTCCTGGCTCTATTGCATTCAAATGAGAGTCCGGTATGTTATTGTTTTTGTAAATATGACTATGAATACATGTCTTCATGCTTTTTTTTTTTGTAATTTTAAATCAATTAATATGAACCTTGTGATTAATTTTGCCCCAATTTGATCTTTACTGCTTTAGATGAGAATTAAGTATCTTTAATTGAAGGATCACAAGTTTTCATAATTACTAGGATCTTTCTTTATGTTCCGGTGGTTGACTGAATATGCCTAATAGGAATATATAACAAGAAATGTAGAGTGTCAAAAATAACCACCATATATGAGATATTTTTATTGGCAGCTAAATACATCCTTCAAAAATATTTTACAATGCTTGGAAATGTATCTAGTGCTTTTTTAGAAAATAGAACTTTTATTTACATAATATTTTTAAGTTCTATGTGGAAGAATCACGAATTTCAAAAGAACTGAAATCTTGATTAAAATAAAAATTCAATTACAACAACTATCAACAAAGAAAACCATAAAAATTCTTTATATAAATTATAATTAACCATTCTAAAGGAAATTTTCATTGCTATGTTCTACTTCTGTTCTTTTTCATCATCAAGGCTGAAGTCGATTGGTTTGTCATATCCCATTAGTCTTCCGTAATGTTCGATGTCTTCAAACATCCTAGGTTCCACAAAAAGGGGTTGATTTTTAACATGAAAACTAGTGAAGGGGCCGGGTACTGTTGGTACTTTGACATCATCCACTGTAAAATTAATCTGCAAAAAAAGTAAATGAGAGTTCAGCAATTTCACTCTGCTTCAAAATGGCAAAATCTTAAAAAAAATCTGCAATGTTTTTTCTACAATATTTTACTGTCTCCTCTTCACCTGTTGAGCTACAAAAACTAAAAGATAAAAACAACATAGGTATTTCTGAATTTGAGATACATTAAAATTAAACAGATGAAATATTTATGTTTACAACTATTCTGCATTTCAATGCTATAGGGCCTAAATTCCCTAAATTAAATTTATCAAACCCAATAGTTAAATTATTCATGACCCAGTGATTAAATGGTCACTACAAGTTTTAAGGGGACCGGCTCACTTGGGAGGAGTGTGCAAACATCTAGTTTCTGTTTTACTAGTCTGGTAACCTTCATGTGTGCTGGTGCCAGATGTAAAGTATTAAAGCTCTAAGTTATAAATAGCTAAAAATCACCCTTTTTGTACAAGTATCCATAATACAAAATAACCATGAAATCATATCCTTTCGTTCTTTATTTTACATGAAATTGACATGGTAATATACAGTTTTATATGATATGTTTTCCTTCTACAGTATTGTCAAATGGCAATGAGGTAGGATATGGAGACTACAAAAACTTCTTGAGACTTAGTTCACTTACCCTATAAGGGCACATACTTTTTGAAAGCTGCCAGATAAAGCCTATTGTTATATTGTTGATTAATTACCTTTCTTTATGCTTTCTACGTAAAATTACACAAAAACAATGACTTGGGAGTAGACAAAAGCCATACAGGGATAACAAAGTAAAAGATGGTAAATATTTTGAGAAACTAAGTGACGAAAAAGCAGTAGTTTATGGTCACGACTTTACTCAGGAACCTCAACCATTGAGACCAATGATTTTACTGAAAACGGACTTGTTGATAATGGCGATTCTAATGGTAATGTGATAGCAATTATTTTAAACTGTCATGATGACAATGACGAAATGGAAGCGAATAAAGATAATGAAGAAAATGAAGTTTACATTTCTAATGATACACAACACTGGATATGAAGAACGCAACCTAGTTGAGGACAAATGGTTTCACTAAACCTGCAGGAAACTCAATAGTTTGGAAGAAAATTTGAAAGCTACAAAGTAGCTCAAGAGCCCATTGAGAAAAATTGAAAATATACCTCCGTTAATAAGAAAGAGAGAGAGACCCAGGCTATAATGCTGGTGGCATCCGAGCTTCCTGCAACAATGAGTAGGGCACCCCCAGGGGATAGTATTACTCTGAAAGTGAGGAGACCAGGTACCATAGAAGCATGCCTATAGAAAAAATAAGCTTTGGAGAGTAACTATACAGCTTTACATGAATTTGCACTTATAATTTTGTCCTTTATTAGTTATAGAATTTAATAGTAAAAATTTTTTCAATTTAGATAATTTTTTTTTTTTTCAAATAAAAATTCTGTCCATGATTTCTAATAGACCATCAGTCTGTGAGTATATACTGGTTTAGTTTTCAAAATTTAGTTAAAAACTAAGGGACCCATTAGATTTTATAGCAACGCATCCACAAATTAGCAAAATAATCCTAAAAAATATTAAAAATTTAGGAAACTTCCATTAAGTGTATTATAAAAAGAGTAGCAAAATAAAATTGATGTGATCAATCTTAGAAGGGAGCCGGTTCCAGTATGCCAACTAAATGTGTTAAAAGAAAAACTAATCAGTTGACAAAACTAAAGGATGCTAATCCCATTCCCAAAACATAGAACAAATTTTTTTTTAACTCAAAATTATAACCTTAAATCCTCATTTTAACATGGAAAAGAAATTTATTGCCAGTGCGTGCTCAACCTTGATAAAGAATTATAAAAATTACACTTCTTTCACATCCTCTAAGGTAGGCATGGGCAACTGTTCGTGACCTGCAGGCCGAACATCACTACAGTATTTTCAAACGAGAGAGGGCCGCATGATGATACACATATATAAGAAATATTACTTAACTATATACAGTATACTCATTTTTTTTTTTTTTGCCCTTCATTATTTTTATTTGCTTTACTGTTACAATCCCAATTTTCTTTTTATTTCATTACTGTACTTTATAAATGCTTGAATGACATATTTGAAAATTTAAAAGACAGCACATAAATTCTGTTGCTAAATCATACAATGAAATATGCTGGATTCGCTGTGCATCAAAATCTCTGCTTTCATTTATTAAACAAATCCATTTTTACCTCCGACCATGGAAGGTGCACCATCTGTTGCCAATCTATGAAGTTTGCCAAATGATTGATTAAAATTTGTCATTAAATTTTTCACATGAAAAATATCCTCACTTGTGGTTCCTTTCATTGATTCCAATCCAAGCATTTCTTCTGTAACATTAAAATCAAAATCAACAACACGCAGAAACATTGTAAGCCGAGCTACATCAGTACTCTCATCTATGGCTAAAGAAAAAGATTAGAATTTCAAGCATAAGTTCTTTAGATTTATTTCGAAATTTGCGAAAAAAAGCGCCCCCCAAAATCAACCGCACTGTAGCCATCAGCTGCGTTCAAAAGAATGAAAAGCAGGAACGTATAGGGGGCCTGGAAAGTGATAGGATGTGTAAAGGCTCCTTTCTTATCCTTCCCTTAGTGGATTTGACTGGGTAAGGTCTGTTTGGGGTGCAGATATCTATGGTTATCTTAGGATACGTCCCTGATGATTCACGATATCTTCGGATAGTCATTTCTGGGGGTTGGAACCCTGTGATACCTGACGGTAATTCTCTTGTAATATCACTCGCAGAAATATTATACTGTAGAAGTTGCCAGAAGGAACTTCCATCAGGACGACATGGCTATCTCACCCAAAAATAGATTTTATCTACGTCAAAATCCCTTTTATTTCTATATCGGATCCCAAATCTTCAATGCGCCTTGTCACAGATCTTTGAGATGAACTAATATTTTCATAATATTTCTTTTTTAGGGATACACTTTCAAATACAGTAAGCAAACATTCTTTTATAAATTCTCCATCACTTTAGGTTTTTGAATACTTGGCAATTTTTGCTGCAACAATGTTATTATTCTCTATGTTTCTTAACAAAATATGTTTTCTACTCTATCAAGGCTTTTTTTCAATTTTTCAACTTTTTCTTCTCTTGGTCGACAGAAAGATTGTGAAGTGAAGGATGTTTTGTCAAGTAATGACTTTTAATATTATATCAATACACTAATTTAGAGGAGGAGTGGAAGTTAGTAAAAGAAAATTTGGTTGGGATTGCAAGTGATGTGTGTGGCAAGAAGTTTGTTGGAGGCAGCATGAGGACAGGTAGTGAATGGTGGAATGAAGGAGTGAAGGTAAAAGGGGAAGAGAAAAAGAGGGCATTTGAAGACTGGCTGCAAAGTAATAGTGTAGAGAAGTATGAAAGATATAGAGAAAAATGTGAAAGTAAAGCACAAGGTAACTGAGGCAAAGGGCGGCTGACCTGAGGTAGGGTCAGGGATTGGGTCGTTCATATGAAGAGAATAAGAAGTGAAGAGAGTAAGGAAGGCTGATTCGAGAATTGAAGAGACAGTGAAAGATGGAAATGGAAGGTTGTTAAAAGGAGAAGAGGCAAGGAAAAGGTGGTTGGAATATTTTGAAAGTTTACTGAATGTCGAGGATAATAGGGAGGCAGATATAATTAATGCTGCAGGTGTTGGGGTGCCAGTGATGGGAGATGAGAATGAGAGAGAGATTACAGGAGGGGAGGTGAGGAGAGCACTAGAAGAAATGCGAGTAGGAAAAGCACCAAGTAAGGATGGTGTGAGAGCTGCGATGATGAAGGAAGGGGGTGTGACTGTACTTGAATGGTTGGTGAGATTGTTTAATGTGTTTTATGTTGTCAATGGTACCAGTAGATTGGGTTTGTGCATGTATTGTACTACTATATAAGGGTAAGGGAGATGTGCATGAGTGTTGTAATTCAAGGGGTATTAGTTTGTTGAGTGTGGTTGGAAAAGTGTATGGTAGAGTACTGATTAATAGGATTAAGAATAAAACAGAGAATGCAATCTTATAAGTACAGGGTGGTTTTAGAAGAGGTAGGGATGCATGAATCAGATTTTTACGGTTAGGCAGATATGCGAGAAATATTTAGCAAAAGGTAAGGAGGTGTATGTTGCGTTTATGGAACTGGAGAAAGCGTATGATAGAGTTGATAGAGAAGCGATGTGGAATGTGATAAGGTTACTGTATATGGAATTGGTGGAAGGTTGTTGCAAGCAGTGATAAGTTTCTACAAAGGTAGTAAAGCGTGTGTTAGGATAGGAAATGAAGTGAACGATTGGTCTCCCTTGAGAGTGGGGATGAGACAGGGATGTTTGATGTCACCATGATGGAGTGGCGAGAGAGGTGAATGCTCGAGTGCTTGGACGAGGATTAAACCGATAGATGAGAATGATCATGAATGGGAGGTAAATCAGTTGTTGTTTGCAGATGATACTGTACTGGTTGCAGACTCGGAAGAGAAGCTTGGCCAATTAGTGATAGAATTTGGAAGGGTATGTGAGAGAAGGAAGTTGAGAGTTAATGAGGGTAAGAGTAAGGTTATGAGATGTACGAGAAGGGAAGGTGGTACAAGGTTGAATGTCATGTTAAATGTGGAGTTACTTGAGGAGGAGGATCAGTTTAAATACTTGGGGTCTGTTGTTGCAGAAAATGGTGGAGTGGAAGCAGATATATGTCAGTGAGTGAATGAAGGATGTAAAGTGTTGGGGGCAGTGAAGGGAGTGGTAAAGAATACTGTAGAGGGTTGGGCATGAATGTAAAGAGAGTTCTGTATGAGAAAGTGATTGTACCAACTGTGATGTATGGATCGGAGTTGTGAGGAATGAAAGTGACGGAGAGACAGAAATTGAATGCGTTTGAGATGAACTGTCTGAGGAGTATGGCTGGAGTATCTCGAGCAGATAGGGTTAGGAACGAAGTAGTGAGGGTGAGAACGGGTGTAAGAAATGAGTTAGAAGCTCGAGTGGATATGAATGTGTTGAGGTGGTTTGGTCATGTTGAGAGAATGGAAAATGGCTGTCTGCTAAAGAAGGTGATGAATGCAAGAGTTAATGGGAGAAGTACAAGAGGAAGGCCAAGGGTTGGGTGGATGGATGGAGTGAAGAAAGCTCTGGGTGATAGGAGGATAGATGCAAGAGAACGTGCTAGAAATAGGAATGAATGGTGAGCGATTGTGACGCAGTTCCGGTAAGCCCTGCTGCTTCCTCCGGTCGCCTTGGATGACCGGGGAGGTAGCAGCAGTGGGGAATTCAGCGTTATGAAGCTTCATCTGTGGTGGATACCAGGGGACGGTGGGGTGTGGCACCCTAGCAGTACCAGCTGAACTCGGTCGAGTCCCTCGTCAGGCTGGGAGGATTGTAGAGAGGAAAGATCCCATTTTTTTCTTTTGGTTGATGTCAGGTAACCCCCCAAAATTGGGTAAGTGCCTTGGTATATGTGCATATGTATGTATGTACTAAGTTCATCTGAACAAACGAGACACACTGGTTTACCTTTTCATATCACAACAAAATAGTCTATCGTTCACTTATTTTGAAACATACGACTTTCGCCAATTAACTTTCTTTTCTTCAACATACAAGGGGTTCAAATATTCCAAAAATTTGCAATAATGGTGCGAGGATACAAGAACTATGCTCTTCGTGAGTTGATAGAAATGGAATGAATGCCAATAGTTATTTTTCTTAAAGATACCATCTAATTACAGCCGTGTTCAGAATACGAAAATACGACAAGGATTAAGTACTGTACTTAAGTGGCAGGCTTTCAATGGGAGGCCAATTCAAATATTGAATAGGTCTTTCCTGTAAAAGAATTCTTTCAAATGTATTTAAATTTCTTGAAGGTCTGGAGGTAATTTTTCAGCTTGTAAATTAATAGTTAGACTTGGAAAGAAATTTTGAGGATGAAGACTGAGCAATTAGTACTTTTAGATTTTTGCTTTAAGAGACCTTTAAAAAAAAGCGGCGGGCTCCAGGTTGCCCATGCCTGATCTAATGGACAGCTAAAAGTATGTAGTACTTTATCCCAATACTATAGCATTTCAGAAATACTTCCCATAATAAATTCAAGGGGATAGTGGAAATAACATACCTTTCGTTCCCTTATAAAGAAAGTGAGAGTAGTTGCAGAGTAAACGTCTCGTTTCGGATCGTACTCTAGTTTTGTAACATATTTCTTTGTGATCCAGTGAATAAGAAAAGGGGTAACAAATGTGAAAAAACCAACAAACGACCCTGTCACAATGGCTAAGCCAACACCAGAACCAACAACTTTCTGAAATTAAAAAAAATATCTACAATTAGAATATTCACTGCATTAAACATTATTAAAATTTTGCCAATATAGTCCAATAAATGCTACATAGGTACAGTAATAGGTACCCAGTTAACCCTTTTACCCCCAAAGGACGTACTGGTACGTTTCACAAAACTCATCCCTTTAGCCACATGGACATACCGGTACGTCCTTGCAAAAAAATGCTATTTACATTTTTTTTTTTTGCATATTTTTGATAATTTTCTGAGAAACTTCAGGCATTTTCCAAGAGAATGAGACCAACCTGACCTCTCTATGATGAAAGTTAAGGCTGTTAGAGCAATTTAAGAAAAATATACTGCAAAATGTGCTTGAAAAAAAATAACCCCTGGGGGTTAAGAGTTGGAAAGTTCCAAATAGCCTGGGGGTAAAAGGGTTAATTATAAAAGTCTTGCTGTCTACGTTGTAAGACTCGATACTACACAATATTCTAAAAGTCTTATTCCAGCCGTGCCCAAATAAAATTACTATGGAATGGTCTTCCTAATGTGGTGGTAGAATCAATGAATTATCAATCGTTAAACCTGTTGCAAATGCTTTTCTGAAAGATAGGTTGATAAAAGTTTCATTTCATTGTTTCATTTAACATTCTCACTAATACAGTGAACCCTCGTTTATCGCGGTAGATAGGTTCCAGACGCGGGCGCGATAGGTGAAAATCCGCGAAGTAGTGACATCATATTTACCTATTTATTTAACATGTATATTCGGACTTTTAAAACCTTCCCTTGTACGTAGTACTGTTAACAAACCACCCTTTAATGTACAGAACACTTAATGCATGTACTACAGCACCCTAAACTAAAACAGGCACAAATATTAAAGGCGATTTTATATCATGCGTTTCCTAAACACCTAAAAAGCACGATAAAAAATGGCAACCAATGTTTTGTTTACGTTCATCTCTGATCATAATGAAGAAACAAACTCATTTAGTGTACACATATATGTATAGGTTAGTTTTTGCATCGATTATATTGATTATACAGTACTGTATGTTGATTTTTTTATTACCAATGTTTTAGTTTACGTATTTTTCTTAGGACTTCCAAATGAAATCTTTTTCTTTATGACGCCGCCTGAAACGACGGCTTGTACGCTCAGTAAACAACCACGCTCAGAACAAACAAGGCATTTAACGCGCATGATGATAGTGATAAATAATGATACAGTACATACAGTATTTACAGTAAAAGCATTTACAAAATATGTTACCTTACAAATATAAATTATACAGTATTGTACGTAGCAAAGCAGGAAAACAATTTACGAGAGAGAGAGAGAGAGAGAGAGAGAGAGAGAGAGAGAGAGAGAGAGAGAGAGAGAGAGAGAGAGAGAGAGAGATTGTTTTACGTACGTAAATGTAAATTTTAAACAAAAAAAATATGATAGGTTACAACATGTAGACTTTTAAAACCTTCCCTTTAACTTAATGCATACAGTACGTACATTACTAAACTATAAAACAGGCAGTAAGAATATTAAAGTAAAAAATAAAGATTGTTACTGTACTCACCACGAAAGAAGTTGAAGAAAAACTTGAATGGTGATGGCGATGAATTTGCTGCACAGTAGAAATGATGATGATGAAGCTGATGATGTGTTCTACTGTGCAGTCAATGATAGTATTTTACGTCTCTTCAGACGGAGGTGTCTTTTCCTGGGACACCTCTTCAACTTCTTCAATTTCTTCCGAAGGCGTACTAGCAGGAGGAACTGGCTCTTTTTTGCGAGGCTGGAAAAACATTGTGATCGGAAGTTGCTGCCGCTGCTTCTTTTTTCGCTCTAAGAGCATCCTGTAGGGAGTCATGATGTCATCGACCTTGTTGGAGAATTGCATAGACCGAACCATATCCTCGTCCCACTCTTGTAACATTTCTTTCGCCTCCTTGATATGGTTGCAGAACTTGGCAAGCCGTTCTAATGTTAAGCCCGTTTCTTCGACATTTTCTTGGGTCTCTTCCTGGGTATCACTCTCTTCCTCACTTGCCGATTTCGTCAGGTCTTCGAGGTCTGCGTCAGTTAGGGGCTGGGAATGGCAGTCCAACAACTCGTCGACGTCTTCAGTCGTCATGTCGCCAAACCCGTCACCTCCAATTATGGCAGCCAACTGCACAGATTTCCGTATTGCAGAGTGTTGGATTTCCGACGGAGTAAATCCCTTGTCGTCGTAAACAATATCGGGCCACAACTTCTTCCAGCTCGCATTCACGGTTGCAGGTTTCATCTCTTGAAGTGCCTTCTGAATATTCTGCAGGCACGTGGCTATGGTGTACTGCCGCCAGTACGCCTTCAAGTTGAAATCTTCATCCTCGTCATCTTGGGCAGCATCCACACACGCAACGAGGTCCGCCAAGGTATTCTTCGTGTAGAGGGCCTTGAACGCCCTGATAACCCCCTGGTCCATCGGTTGAATTAATGACGTGGTGTTGGGTGGCAGGAACTCAACCTGAATGCCCTCATGCGACAGGTCAGTTGCGTGTCCACCAGCGTTATCCATAAGGAGAAGGATCTTGAATGGCAAGCCCTTCTCTACGAGATATTTGCTGACTTGCGGGATAAAACACTGGTGGAACCAGTTGGAGGTCAGCATCTTCGTAATCCATGCTTTTTGATTATGCATCCAGTACACGGGAAGGAGATTCTTATTTTTATTTTTCGACTTATAAATAAGCCCCGGCTTTAACAAAAATCCAGCAGCATTGCCACACATCACGAGGGTAACGCGATCCTTGAATGCCTTAAAGCCAGAGGCTTTGGCTTCCTCTTTGAACAGGAAAGTTCGCGACGGCATTCTCTTCCAAAACAAGCCAGTCTCATCCATATTAAAGACTTGTTCCGGCTTGTATCCACCTTCGGCGATAATATTCTTGAACGTCTGGTTCACGTAAGTTTCAGCAGCGGCAGTGTCAGCGGAAGCAGACTCCCCATGCAGGGAAACGCTTTTCAGGGCGAAGCGTTTCTGAAACTTCGCGAACCATCCTTTGCTTGCGGAAAAACGTTTCTGAGGCTGGGAATCAGTGGATGTCCCTGGTTGAGGATCATCTGCATCATCATCATCTTCAGCATGGTTGCCGTCGTCGTCTTTAGGTTCCTTTGCAGCAAAATTCTCATATAAACTCAAAGCCTTTGTTTGGATGGTGTTCGTATCCAACGCTATGTTCTTCTTCCGGCAGTCGGCAATCCACACAGCTAAAGCACCTTCCATGCGTACGATCGTTTTATTACGCGTTGTAACGACTCGCTTCGCTGATCTGCTAAAGGTGATTGCAGCCGTCTTTCTAATGTTCGCCTCGTCCTTTTTGATATAGCGAACGGTGGATTCGTTGATGCCAAAATGGCGGCCGGCGGCCGCGTAACTTCTACCATCTTTTAACATGTCGAGAAGCGTAACCTTCTCAGCTATCGTCATCATCCTTCGGTGGCGTTTAGGCTCACTACCAGCCTTAAGAGAAGCAGAACGCTTGGGAGCCATTACAGTAGGATTTACGTACAGTACTGTAACAAAAAGTTCAACTTAAAAAGGTCGCACACAGCACAGATTAAACTTCACAAACTTAAGAACGTCTACTCAGCGATACGCGGTAACAGAGAGTGAACGATCCAGCCCCGCGAGAACTTTGATGCTGCGGGTAGAAGATGCGGGCAAAACACCAATCACAGGCTAGATAACAAAACTTGAGTTCTGATTCGTCATCTATCAGCGCTTGAACCAATCACAACCCGTCTTACAGTACTATGATGCGTTGGTTACCTACTCATAGAAGATGCCCCGCGCATACTGAACGTACGTAGATTAAGTACAATACCGTAATAATAATAAATAATGATAATAATACTGTACAGTAATAATAATAATAATAATGATAATAATAATAACAATAATAATTTTATTAACAACAACAACAATAATAATAATAATAACAATAATAATAAAAATTTACGTACGCTATTTTACGCCTCTCTCTCTCTCTCTCTCTCTCTCTCTCGTACGCTTATTCGAAATGTGATTTTTGCAACAAAGAATATTATTGGATGCAGTACTGTACTACGTACGTATACATACAAAAGATTCATGGAAAAGAAGCACATCCATTACAGTACACACCATTCTAATATGGTATGACTGCATCTGATTTGCGTTTCATGTTCGATTTAATTTTACTACGTACTGAATTATCGTATGATCACATTCTCTTTTCGTGTTTTATTTCTTTCTGTGCTGAATTATATATCATATGTAATGCAATGAACAATCAGTAAGAGCAGATATTACTAATTACAGTATTAATGGAATTACAGGTAACAAAATATCGTATTTGGGGGTCTTCAGATTTCGCGGTATTTTCGAATTTTCCGGAAAATCCGCGATATGTATATATATATATGGGTTATGGAAAAACCCCGCGAAGTGGTGAATCCGCGATTGTCGAACCGCGAAGTAGCGAGGGTTCACTGTAATATATATTTTTTTCACTATATATAGGCTTTTTTTACTTTATTTCCTTTCTGAGTGGGACTGCTTTTCTTGTTCTAGCTATTGGGCACCAATTAGGATTACAGCTTGGTTAGTAATAATAAAGGTGGTTTTTGGTAAAATTCCTTGTACATTATTATCCAATTTAAATAAATTAATTATTGTTTTGGTAAACTGAGGAGGATAAAGCCCACATTGTACAAGCCTTATCCATACATCAGCTCACTTTCCTGCTGGGAATGAAGTGCTTTAGTGGGACAAACAAAAAAACTTCTTGTAATTCTCAGGGATTGTTGAATCTTTTTTTCTATTGAAAGAATATCACAAAAATTTTTGGGTATGTGGGAAAATAATTGTTTATAAATTGTTTTTCTTTTGCACATTTTCTCATTCAGGTAATGATGGTAAGAGTAAATAGTGTATATTATTAATCATATGTAAGCAAAGGACAGGTGGTTCTTGTATAAAGAGATGGATAAAAACTTAATCCTTATACGTAGTAGACAATCCAGTTACTGCATAGCTGTGTAAAATGTTTTTCTGCATTGCTGTGTTAAATGTTTAACCAAACCTAAAAAAATAACTCCCACTTTGAATCTAATGGCTATCTTCCAGATCTGCTGAACGTATATCCACATAAATAATGAAAAGTTTATTAGTACGGAAACAATTTTCATTTACAAAATAACTTGTGTCAAGGTAAGCAATTTGTAATAAGCTCTAAAATTTGTTGCTTCTCAACTTTTTCTAAGGTTGAGTTCTATTGATAAAAAAAATAAAATATACACTGCAGATGATAATCAAAATATATAACTACTGTCCTGTACACTCTCAAAATATATTGCTATTGTATACTCTCAAATATATATCTACTATACAGTATACCTGGAACAGAAGAGGCTGCATCATGAGTCCCATGCAAGATGTTGACAAGGAAAAGATTTTCACCATTCTTATTTGAGTTGTTAGAATTCCATGGTAAACTTCTTTCCAAGTGCCAGGACCAATATTAACACTGGAAATGGAAAATGGATATGGTTGCATAATACGATACTGTAAAATTAAGAACCACCAGAAAACAAATTCTTGAAAACTGATAGGCCTCATAAATTTAGAAAAACATTATGACAGCTTTGTTTACCTTTACGTATATATGGAAAATGGTCAGGGATTTTACAGAGATAAAATACTTTCTTCACAATAAAGAAAATTAAAAACTAATTGGGTATACTGTAATATTCCAAAAGATTCTTCACAAAAACAGAGATACTCTTCTTATGTGGGAACATGTGAACTATAATAGTAGACAGTACAGTACTGTACTCTCCAAGAAAATGTCAAAATATATTCAAAGTATATCCATAGTATTTTATATTATACACTGAATGAAATGTCATAAGAAAAGTATAGAGATTTATGAACCTTTTTTATATTTTACTACAAAACAGCTGCAAAAAAAATTTAGCAGCCAAGGTGTGAGACTGCATGTTTAGTGATATATAAAAGCTACAGTATAAGGCATGTTAATAAATCAATTGCTTTGCAATTCTCATGAAGACACTTATAATATATATCACTGCTTTGCAATACAGTAAACCTCTCATATGTCTTGTGGTGAACTCACAACATTTCTACTACAGTACTTCTACCGTAATACTTGATATCCTTCAGGAATCTATAAACCAAAAGCTTAATATCAATCAAAGGATAAACTTAGTAGGCATACGTGCTTGTAAAGTCATGACATAAAATATATTGTGCTGCACTATACTCACTTTTCCTGGGATGATAAATCCAATGATTTATTTTTGTTACTATTACTGCAGTAATATGCAAGCTGTTGTGTCTTCACAGTGCCAATCTGTAAAATATGGAAAATATGGCTTATTACCATCATAAAATATATTTTCCATTAATTCTAGTGGCATTTTTACATGTAGCCTACTCATAGAACATTATATTTAAATGCAATTTTTCAGTCATCTGTCTAATTACCTAATATTCATATTAGAGTATTCCTAAAATATATAACATAGTGCTAAATTTTCTAAACTCAAATATTTCATCAAAATTGATGGAACAGAAATGTTATGGTACTTATAAAGTAAAAACTAAAGTACTGTGCCATATTGAACAAAAGATGAACATCCATTGTAACAAATGGGGTTACCTGTGAAATTAGTTTCTTCATTCTCAAAAGGAACTTTGACATGGTCAAGTGTTGCTTACACTTGAAAAAAGTAACTAGTTGATAGTACTGCACTGTAGTTCTTGAGTACAAAATCAATTCTTTTTAAATAAATACTTATGAAAATCACCCATATTTAAGGACTTTATCTAGGAACAAAATAGTTTTCAAAAAGTTTTGCAGTGAACCAAATTAAAAATGAAAGGCTAAAAATAGAAATAAATGGCATTTTTCCTAGCTATACAAATCAGTAATTTAAATGGGGTTAATTCCAGTGGAGCTAGTTATGTCCAGTTGAAAAATTATTGAGGGTCTGTCAACCTGGTATGGATACATCACATTCCCATGTATCGGGTTGGTATGATGTTGCTCGTGGCTGATATCTCATTCTAATTCTGGTCGGGACTTGTGAGGTGAATGCGGTGGGAAGTAAAACTTTAAATGACTTGAGTTTGTATAGCTAGGAAAAATAAAAAAATATTTTTTAAATTTGTAGTTTGCTCCTACACGGATACAAACATTCATTTAAATGGGGAATATTCCTTAGGTGGGAGGATATCCTCTTTAGAAAAAAGGGCATCTTCCTGGCACACAACCTGGAATGTC
Organism: Palaemon carinicauda; assembly: GCF_036898095.1. NCBI lineage: Eukaryota > Metazoa > Arthropoda > Malacostraca > Decapoda > Palaemonidae > Palaemon > Palaemon carinicauda. Next base: position 18,568,779 of record NC_090763.1, on the reverse strand, counting down.
TGTGTCCAGATCTGGTAAAGGACACGTCATTATTCCATCCCATGACTCATAGTTATGTAAATGGGCTACAGTTTGATAAGAAGGTTCAATAATAAAGATGCCACCACTAGAACGTTACTGGGTCATTTGACTGGACAGACAGTACTACATTGGATAACTCTCTCTGTGTACAGTTCATTTTTACTTTGCCCACACATACACTGAATGGTCTGGCCTGTTCTTTCCAAATTCTCCTCTGTCCTTATACATCTAACAACTCTTACATTATCAAACAATCCTTCTTTAATTAAGGGGTTAACTACTGCAATGTAATAGCTACACACCTCTTGGTTAGGGTAGAAGAGACTCTTTAGCTATGGTAAGCAGTTCTTCTAGGAGAATGACACTCCAAAATCAAACCATTGTTCTCTAGTGTTGGGTGGTGCCATAGCCTCTGTACCATGGTCTTCCACTGTTTTGTATTGGAGTTCTCTTGCTTGCGGGAATACTCAGGCACACTAATCTACCTTATTTCTCTTCCTCTTGTTATTTTAAGTTTTTATAGTTTATATATGAAAGCCTTATTTAAATGTTACTTTTCTTAAAATATTTTATTTGAATTGTTCATTACTTCTCTTTATTTCCTTTCCTCACTGGGCCATTTTTCCCTACTGGAGCCCTAGGGTTCATGGCATCCTGCTTTTCCATCTAGGGTTGTAGCTTAGCAAGTAATAATAATGATAATAACAGCCATAGGTAATTACAAGACTGAATTATTTGCTGATTACAAGTTTTCAAAACACTACCAATAAAGGTGCGCTTACCTGCGTATGTCCGATCATCGGAGGAGGGGAAGGAAGGCCAAAAATTCAACTCTCATACAAAACAAGATGTAACTGAAAAGGTGTCTAGGGACCTATGGGTGCAATCCATATGGTAGTGAGCAGTAAAGGTCATCTGCCTTTTCCAGACCCCTTCTCTAAGTACCTATGCTACTGAATGGTTCTTGCAGAAACCCATTGTTACTCCAATACCATGAATATCATATGCTTTGAGAGGGGTACCGGTGGATGCTTCTCTCAAAGATTCAGATGCTCTCATGATTATCTTGCATAACCATAGAAATATTGTGTTTTGGTTACTCTTTTTGTACAACCTGTACTTTAAAATAGGTTAGGAGTTGCAGGGTGACAGTGACGTCCACTCTAAGTCAAGGCGAACCACTTTTACAGGATGTACTAGCAGACTGTCCATATCATCAGTTACCTCCTTGATTGATGAAATGGAGTGGTTCAATCGATGATCGTTCACAGCTGGATTCTGGGTCATTGCTACAAATTAAGGCACAAAAGAAAATGACATTTCTCCCCACCCCTTGAAGTGTGTTACAAGATAAGAGAGGCCACGAAGGTCACTCATCCTCTTTGAAGAGGCCAAAGCAAAGAGGAAGACTATTTTAAGTGTGAGGTCCATGTCTGAAACCTTATGTAGCCATTCATATGGTGCCATTTTTAGGGACCGTAATACCTTAATCGCATTCCAAGTTGGGGGTTTGATTTCTTGATTGACAGGACTACTCAAAAACTCTTCATTTTGTCAAGCCAAGTATGTAAGGTCGTAAAGGGAGATGGCGAACGAGCAAGATGAGTGATCTCATCCAGTAACGGTCGAGTATCAGCCAGAGCAAGTTTGACAGCTAGAGTGAACTCTGAAGGTACAAGATCAGCAATGAAGTAGAATCCTCGGCCTCATGGAGGAACTATGTTGTTGAATTCCTTAAAAAACTTAGTCACCATCCTCCGTTACTGTGTCATGGGTAAGACCCAATAACAAAGGACCAGACAGGGAGAAGATCTGGGATAGAAAGGGAAGATATAAACTTCGTGCTGTCCTTTGAAGCCTTAAGCTTTCTTTTTCCATCAGCCATGGAACTTCTTCTATTGGGAGGATGATCACTCCCTACACACAACACAGATGGACTCCTATGAGCATCTATGTCCTCAACACGTAGGACATAAAGGATGAGGATTTATATCAAGGTGGCTCATGAATGTCCCACAAGGGCATCCCTTGATAACAAGACGTTTATGCATTACACAAACTAGTTTCTTAATCATCTTATAACAGAAAGAGACAGCGATTGAACAAAGCAAGAAAACTGTAGGCCAGTAACAGATGTGCGGTCGCTTCAGCGGCCAAAAGAAGAATGAGATATCTGCCAGAGCAACATCATTAACCCGATACGAGGAAGGGTGATGCAGACATATCAGGCTGTTAGACAATCAATAATTCTTCAAATGGCCACAATGAACTTCACCAAAATTAACTCCATTTAAATGACTCCGTTTGTATTTGCGTAGGAACAAATGTGTCTTCAAATTTGATATGAAACAAAATCATTACCTGTAATAATTTAGGCGATGAACCATTGTTACTAAGTGCTGTTACAGATGATCGAAGTAAATTAATCCCCGAGCATCTTTGCAGCTGTAATGCTCTGTGCAAGGATCCAATTAGTGCCATGTTATATCTGAAAACCAATGAAATATTTATAAATACTGTACATTATAAAGACATTCATAAATTTTATAATTATCTTGATACAACTATTCAGGTGAAATAGTGCAGCATTCTGTGTTTCCGAGTAACCCCCATTTGCAGCAGTTATTTAGGGTATTATTGTCATACCTTTAAATTAACATTATGAACATTTGTTCTAAGATACATTTACAGATATAATATAAATGAGAAAAATTGTAAAACTGCAGAATATCTGAGCACTATATGCGAGAAAATGTTATTTTCATTAGTAAAATAAATTTTTGAATATACTTACCCGATGATCATATAGCTGTCAGCTCTGCTGCCCGACAGAAAAACCTACGGGCGGAATACGCCAGCGATCGCTATACAGGTGGGGGTGTACATCAACAGCGCCATCTGTCAAGTAGGTACTCAAGTACTCGATGTCAACACAGAACCAATTTTCTCCTCGGTCCACTGGGTCTCTATTGGGGAGGACGGGTGGGTCCTTTAATTTATGATCATCGGGTAAGTATATTCAAAAATTTATTTTACTAATGAAAATAACATTTTTCAATATTAAACTTACCCGATGATCATATAGCTGATTCACACCCAGGGGGGTGGGTAGAGACCAGCATTACATGTTGACATTATTATGAGCTAAGTATTCCGTATTTCATTTTAGCAGTTATTCAAAATAACAAACATAAAATAAATAAGTACCTGGTAAGGAAGTCGACTTGAACAATTACTCTGCCTTTTTAAGTACGTCTTCCTTACTGAGCCTCGCGATCCTCATAGGATGCTGAGCGACTCCTAGTAGCTGAAGTATGAAGGGTTGCAACCCATACTAAAGGTCCTCATCAAAACCTCTAATCTAGGCGCTTCTCAAGAAATGACTTTGACCACCCGCCAAATCAAGTAGGATGCGAAAGGCTTCTTAGCCTTCCGGACAACCCAAAAACAATAATAAAACATTTCAAGAGAAAGATTAAAAAAGGTTATGGAATTAGGGAATTGTAGTGGTCGAGCCCTTACCACTACTGCACTCGTTGCTACGAATGGTCCCAGAGTGTAGCAGTTCTCGTAAAGAGACTGGACATTCTTAAGATAAAAGACGCGAACACTGATTTGCTTTTCCAATAGGTTGCGTCGAATATACTTTGCAGAGATCTATTTTGTTTAAAGGCCACGGAAGTTGCGACAGCTCTAACTTCGTGTGTCCTTACCTTCAGCAAAGCTTGGTCTTCCTCATTCAGATGGGAATGAGCTTCTCGTATTAACAGTCTGATAAAATAGGATAAAGCATTCTCTGACATAGGCAAAGATGGATTCTTAACTGAACACCATAAAGCTTCAGACGGGCCTCGTAAAGGTTTTTAAATAGAACTTAAGAGCTCTTACAGGACATAATACTCTTTCTAGTTCATTTCCAACCATACGAAAAGTTTGGAATATCGAACGATATTGGTCAAGGCCGAGAAGGCAGCTCGTGTTTGGCTAGAAAACCAAGTTGTAGAACATGTAGCCGTTTCGGATGAGAATCCGATGTTCTTGCTGAAGGCATGAATCTCACTGACTCTTTTAGCTGTGGTTAAGCATATCAGGAAAAGAGTCTTAAAGGTGAGATCTTTCAGGGAGGCTGATTGAAGCGGTTCGAACCTGTCTGACATAAGGAATCTTAGTACCACGTCTAAATTCCAACCAGGTGTAACCAAACGACGCTCCTTCGTGGTCTCAAAAGACTTAAGGAGGTCCTGTAGATCTTTATTGTTGGAAAGATCTAAGCCTGTGACGGAAGACTGATGCCAACATGCTTCTGTAACCCTTGATAGTGGGAGATGAAAGAGATCGTTCTTTCCTCAGATATAAGAGAAAGTCAGCTATTTGAGTTACAGAGGTACTGGTCGAGGATACGGATACTGACTTGTACCAGTTTCGGAAGATTTCCCACTTCGATTGGTAGATTCTAAGGGTGGATGTTCTCCTTGCTCTAGCAAACGCTCTGGTTGCCTCCTTCGAAAAGCCTCTAGCTCTCGAGAGTCTTTCGATAGTCTGAAGGCAGTCAGACGAAGAGCGTGGAGGCCTTGGTGTACCTTCTTTACGCGTGGCTGACGTAGAAGGTCCACCCTTAGGGGAAGTGTTCTGGGAACGTCTACTAGCCATCGAAGTACCTCGGTGAGTCATTCTCTCGCGGGCCAGAGGGAAGCAACTAACGTCAACCTTGTCCCTTCGTGAGAGGCGAACTTCTGCAGTACCTTGTTGACAATCTTGAACGGAGGGAATGCATATAGATCTAGATGTGACCAATCTAGTAGAAAAGCATCTATATGAACTACTGCTGGGTCCGGGATAGGTGAGCAAACTATTGGGAGCCTCTTGGTCATCGAGGTTGCGAAGAGATCTATGGTTGGCTGGCCCCAGGTGGCCCAAAGTCTCTTGCATACATCCTTGTGGAGGGTCCATTCTGTTGGAATTATTTGTCCCTTCCGACTGGGACAATCTGCTATGACATTCAAGTTGCCTTGGATGAACCTCGTTACTAGTGAAAAGTCTAGACCTTTTGACCAGGTGAGGAGGTCCCTTGCGATCTCGTACCATGTCAGAGAGTAGGTCCCTCCTTGCTTGGAGATGTACGTCAAAGCCGTGTGTTGTCCGAGTTCACCTCCACCACTTTGCCTTGAAGGAGAGACCTGAAGCTTTTCCAGGTCAGACGTACTGCCAGTAGCTTCTTGCAGTTGAAATGCATTGTCCTTTGACTCGAGTTCCATAATCCCGAGCATTCCCTACCGTCTAATGTCGCACCCCAGCCTACGTCCGATGCGTCCGAGAAGAGAACGTGGTTGGGAGTCTGAACAGTCAGGGGAAGACCCTTTCTAAGGTTGATAAAGTCCTTTCACCAAGTCAGACCAGACTTTATCTTTCCGGAAACCGGGATAGAGACCGCTTCTAGCGTCTTGTCCTTTGTCCAGTGAAAAGCTAGATGGTATAGAAGAGGACGGAGGTGTAGTCTTCCTAGTGACACAAATTGAACCACGGATGACAGTGTCCTTACCAGACTCATCCACAGCCTGACAGGGCAGCGTTCCTTCTTCAGCATCTTCTGGATGGATAGCAGGGCTGGGGGTTGATCGTCTTGTTCAGCAACGTCCTCATCAGAGGGTTCCTCATCCGAAACTGATGAGGAAACGGCAACGGAGTGGGCAACGTCTGACTCGCTGAATCCGGTCGCACTGGTGGATGCGTGACGGAGCCGGACGCAATATCATGGTACTGCTGCACAGTCTGTGAACTGTCAACAACCATGGTCCGGGACGCGAGGAAGTACAGCGTCAACCCGAAACTGTCTAGACTGTCTGGGTTGTGCAGTCAACACCCTACCGGGTTGCTGAGGTTGACGCACTGCGTCACAACAAGTCACCTCTGCTGGTTGTTGAACGTCTTCCTAGTGACACACTGAACGTCAACAACCACCTCCGAGCGTCGCTTAACGTCAACGTGCGACTGGCAACCCACACTGGGTCGCATCGGTGGAGGAACCACCTCAACTGGCGGACGCGAGTAGGATACCTCAGCGTCAACAGGGCGCACAACCAACCGGTAGGAAGGTTGTTGGCCAGAAGGTTCTTCTCCGTATTAAGTCCTCTATCAAGGACACAAGCTTGGACTGCATGTCTTGCAGCAAAGCCCATTAGGGTCTACGGGAGCAGGTGTGGCAACAGACGGGGTTAGCGACTGAAGCGGAACCATTTACCATCCCTGGAAGCCTTGTTATGTGTGACATAATACAGTGAACCCTCGCTACTTCGCGGTTCGACCATCGCGGATTCACCACTTCGCGGATTTTTTCCATAACCCATATATATACAGTAATATATATATATATATATATATATATATATATATATATATATATATATATATATATGTATGCATGTATTTATGTATATATGTAGGTATGTATATGTGTATACATATAAATATATATATATATACACACACACACACACTATATATATATATATATATATATATATATATATATATATATATATATATATATATATATATATATATCTAAAGTAGGAAGATGTGATGTAGTTCTAAGGGAAAAGTATGGGAAATATGTCTGGGTAATAAGCAAAGCTCTACCTCCAGTTTGTTTTTACATTATGATCAGAGATAAATGTAAACAAAACATTGGTTGCCATTTTTTATCGTGCTTTTTAGCATGTTTAGGAAATGCATGATATAAAATCACCTTTAATATTTGTGCCTGTTTTAGTTTAGGGTACTGTAGTACATGCATTAAGTGTTCTGTACATTAAAGGGTAGTTTGTTAACAGTACTACGTACAAGGGAAGGTTTTAAAAGTCTGAATATACATGTTGAATAAATAGGTAAATATGGTGTCACTACTTCGCGGATTTTCACCTATCGCGGCCGCGACTGGAACCTATCTACCGCGATAAACGAGGGTTCACTGTAGTACAGCAAAACTTCAAAGGCTCGACAAAAGTTGAGAAGTTGACCTGTAAACAACTGGAGCGTCTCCTGGCTATGCGCCTGGCCGAGTCTACCAGAATTGAGAAGTCTACCTGGGCAGAGGCATGAACTCCCAAGCTGAGAACTTCTCTCGTGTCCTATCAGACTCTCGCTCTATAAGCCAGATAAAAAGAAGGGAAATCAAAAGGCTGTATCCCTAAAACTCCTCCTGGTGCAAAAACCAGTCGCCTAGCCGACGTAACGCTCTCTAGGAGAGCGAGAGAGCACTAGCTTAACAACAACGGCTTCGAAGTAGCTAGGCCTAGTGTAAGTTCTGACATGAGGCGAACGAGGAGCAGCAGTTACAAGATCCGGACGAAGATCCTTAAAAAAATCATCATGATTTAATTAAAGTCCATAGGAGGCTAAGCAGCTTAAGGCTCCTCTCCAAATGACAGAGTCCTCAAAGGAATATCAGTAGGAGGGAGAACAGCACTTTCTCATCTACAGGAACCTTGTCCGAGAAAAGCTAGGTTATCTCAGTGAGGGTCTCACTGGTGCATTAGCAGCAGACCAGAAGGCAACGTTATGTAACTGCTTGACAGTCTGTGAACTGTCAAAAACTGAACTGTCAACCACAACAGGTGCGTGAGGACATACAGCACTGGTGCATTAGCAGCAGACCAGAAGGCAACGTTATGTAACTGCTTGACAGTCTGTGAACTGTCAAAAAACTGAACTGTCAACCACAACAGGTGCGTGAGGACATACAGCACTGGTGCATTAGTAGCAGACCAGAAGGCAACGTCATGTAACTGCTTGACAGTCTGTGAGCTGGCAACAACCAAAGCTGTGTGGGGAAGCCTCAACTCCTGACTGACTAGTCTGCTGCGGGCGAGTGGCGGTAACCACAGTGGGTTGCGGAGGCTGACGCACCGTGTCAAAACACGGCAGCTTAACTCCACCCTCCTGTTGTTGTGGTAGCACACGCACGTCAACGGAGGGTTCCGTGCGTCTGTGAACGTCAGCATGCGTCTGGCAGGGTCGACTGCGCATGGGTGGAGGAGCTCTCACAGCAGGAGTGTGGGAGCAGGCAGCCACAGCGTCTGCTGGGCGCACAACCGTGGTAGGTTGTAGGCTAACGGGTGCGTCTGTGAACGTCAGCATGCCTCTGGCAGGGTTGACTGCGCATGGGTGGAGGAGCTCTCACAGCTGGAGTGTGGGAGCAGGCAGCCACAGCGTCTGCTGGGCGCACAACCGTGGTAAGTTGTAGGCTAACGGGTGCAGCGTCAACCTTCTCCGCACGATACTCCTGCAAAAAAGATGCTAACTGTGTCTGCATAGACTGTAGCAAAGACCACTTAGGGTCTACAGCAGCAGGTGCGGCAACAGACGGTGTTACTGCCTGTTGCGGTACCGCTTTACCTCTCTTAGGAGGTGTGCAGTCATCGGAAGACTGCAGCGAGTCCGAACTGACCCAGTGGCTACACCTGGGCCGTTGGACTTGCGCGGAAGGGACCGACTTGCACTTAATAAGCTGCGAGACCTTGGTCCAAGGTTTCTTACGAGAAACCTCTTCCGCAGACGAGAAGTAAATGGGCTCTCTCGTCTTTGTGTGGGTGGGGCGATCTTGGGTAGATACGCCCGAAACCACGGAGGGAAAAACGTCTGTTCGTTAATCAAGGCCTGACGAACCCATAAGTCGTTCGACATTACTTCTCCCTTGGGCTTGGGAGCTTGCAAGAGGTCCCGGACTAGGTGAACGACAGGCACGAACAGACGAACCCTCGGACGCAACACTGTAACACTTTGCGCATATCACTTTATCACTTTGATTTTCTGTTTTGCACTTATTTCACTGAAATCGAAACTTTTACTGATTTCTACCTGAAACACGCAATCCTACCCTTCATTAAAAGGTAGTAATTGCGAAAACAGTCGTATAATGCAACAGAAAACATATATAAAGATAAAGAATTCAGTGGCTGGGAAAGAGACTAAACACTAGATCAAATAAACTACGTTTACAATCTCTCACCGCACATAGCCTGGGAACAAGAATAAAACCCTAGAAACGTTTTACCTTCTTCCCCTACAGCGACTAGGGAGGAGAGTAAAACGAGAACAACGTTACCCGCTTGAACGAAACGTTTTTTTTTTTTCTCCTCTCTCTCCCTCCGTCTCTATCTCTCTCTTTCTCTCTAGATTTCGCACCTGAGAGAAGAGCCCAATTATATATCGTCAAAACATGTTATTTGCTAAAGGAAAAAACTGAAAGGTTTTCCAAATAAAAAGTTCCTTTAATTTAGAATTTAAACCATTTAAGCTAAGAAAGAATGAACGAAACGCTAGAATCGGTTTACTCTTACTGCAAAGTGAAACCGTGATACACTCTCTCTCTATCGTAACGATAGAGCGCATGTTGAACGTCCTGAACGTCAACAACTGCGTAGACTAAAAAACTAAACGTTAGTTCATCTTTGAAAACAGTACGAGACTATCAAAGAAATTCTTTCATAAAACATTAAATTTAAAAAGTTTTAAATTCTTTAAAGGTTAAATACGATATAACGGGCTCAACGTTGATTAACTTCGGTTCCAAGTTAGGACCGCCTACTATCAGGAAAGGTCGCATATAAACAAAACATAAAAATTTATTTTTATATGTTTATAATAAAAGGAAAGTTAATCGAAGAGGCCTAATAAAGGCGGAGAGATATAAAATATATAGATCTATAACGTGTTAAGCAAAATTACTAAAAACCTAAACACACTTCCGTCTAAGGGAAGGGTCGGCCATTTAAAAGTGAAAGAGTCCATACTCTCTTTGTCACCATAATTAAATCTATCCAAAACGAGTTCAAGTTTTGAAATGAAGATAAAACCCCTGCATAGCGAAAGCTCAAAACTGGAATAGTGTACTTCACCAAATAGTTGTGAAAACAAATCCAGTTAGTAACAGCGTATTTAGTAGGTCTTGCCAGTGGCACGACAGAGAGAAAATTGGTTCTGTGTTGACATCGAGTACTTGAGTACCTACTTGACAGATGGCGCTGTTGATGTACACCCCCACCTGTATAGCGATCGCTGGCGTATTCCGCCCGTAGGTTTTTCTGTCGGGCAGCAGAGCTGACAGCTATATGATCATCGGGTAAGTTTAATATTGAAAAATTTCTTTTCATTGCAAAAAAGGAATAGGATAATTTAGGTAACTTTTTTGGACCATGGCACTCACTCTATGTTGGGTTAGGACGTGTACAGATAGATAGATTGATAATATGTACATATATGTTCACACACACATCTACACACACACACACACACATATATATATATATATATATATATACAAAAATAAATGTATAGACATATATACACATAAATATAAGATATATATTTATATAAACATATATAGTATAGATATACACATACTCATATATATATATATATATATATATATATATATATATATATATATATATATATATATATATATATATATATATATATGATATATTTATATACATATCCATATACATTATGTATGTATATATATATATATATATATATATATATATATATATATATATATATATATATATATGTTTATCAATTTTTATTTTGTTCTTATTTTACAATAATTTTTTAGGTCTATTATTGTCCAAAGAACTTAGCTCCATGTGGGCTCTGATTGAATCTTTATTGTAAATCTCTTCTAAGAGAATATTTGGTCCAATATTTTTTGCATCCTGAAAAAGGTAATATTTGTTTTATTTTTAAATTGTATATATCCTCTCATACAAATATACTTTGACAAGTATATGTCATATGGGGTATTTGTTTACAAGAGCATGCTGTCCATTTAATGCTAAATTATGCAGTCCTGCAGCTCTCCTCTTCTTGTACAGTAATTAAGAGGTTCTTTAGATAGGGGGGAAAGCAAAAAATCTTAAGATATGTAGAGCAAGGGGGAGGGGTTATAAAAAAAACTAGTTTGGTTTCCTCCCTAAACGACCTGGAACTGACATCGTCAACATAGTCAACCTAACAGAAGTTTATGATGCCAGTGTACATAAACAGAAGTTTGTGATGCCAGCGTACATTTGATGTACCGAATATTCAAAATATATACTAAATTGAAAATGGAGTAATTACTCAAAAGTGTCACTATTTGTAAATTTCATATTCTATAGGCAATTTTGAGTAATTACTCTCTTTTTAATTTAGTATATACAGTACTGTGTTTTGAGTATATATCAAATGTACACTGGCATCACGAACATCTGTTCATGTACGCTGGCATCACATACTTCTGTTAGGTTGACTATGTTAGTTCCAGGTCGTTTAGTGAGGACCAAGCTAGACTTTTCATAAGCCCTACCCCCTTGCTCAACATATCTTTACTTTTTTGCTTTCCCCCATTTAAAGAATAAGAAGAGGAGAGCTGCAGAACTGCAAAATTTTTGAGTAAATGTTGAGCGTGCTCTTGTAAACAAATACCCTTATTAGTGTATTGCCTTTATACCAAATTGTTTCACAATCAGAAATATGAATAAAATAAAAAGGGTAAAGTTTGACTGTATTACATATACCGGTATATTTCTGAAACTATTCATTTTCGAAGAGAACGGACCTTTTTCTATAGAAAGAAGTAGTTTTTCCCCTAGGCTACATTACCCTGTAATACAGTACAATAATACCAACATGGTCAGGTAACTTAATATCGTATCTGAAGGAAATCACTGGTATTGCCCAGCACTACTATAAATACAACCCTTCATCCCTAACCCAAAATAGAACACTATGACCTTGTGGGGAGTGGGGGTGGGGGGGGGGGGGTTATTCACACTCCTAAACCCCAACGTCAATAAATTGAATAGCCAGCCCCTGCAGTGGCCATATCATCTTCGTAGCATTATTTCAACTTTAATATAAGGATTTAGCAACATGAATTCATTATTAGTATAGAACACTAACATTAAGACAACTACAAATTCAAGAGTAACCTAACCGGTCAGAGTTATAATTTCTCATAAAATAGTACACCTATCATAAACACAAACTTTAAAATTCCATCAACACGAGGTATAGTTACCATTAATACGCGTTGTGTATCAATTTCACTCAGTAAATGTAAATATATGAGATATGTCACACTTACTTTTCCAAATGCTGGAATTAAAAGACCATTTTGTGTTGTTGATGAAGTGACCACCACCACATTGATAATGTTTCTCACACGAAATCTATGATTCTACAATTATTACGGGATATATGTTAATATTAAAGATGTAAAAAGTTAATCTAATCCTATTGATAATGCACATGAACTTTATTTTTATTTATTCTAATCTTCAACAAGTCAAACCAGCTCAATTTATCTAGCATTAAGTTATCTTAAATGTTTATGCAATCGACCTTGTTTAGAAAATCTAAATTCCGGGATATATGTTAATATTAAAGATGTAAAAAGTTAATTTAATCCTATTGTTAATGCAAATGGACATTGTTTTTATGTATCTTAATCTTCAACAAGTCAAACCAGTTTAATTTATCTGGCATAAAATTTTTTTTTATATATAACAATTTACCCTGTTTAGAAAATATAAATTCGCATACTACACACAATCTAGTTTTGAATATATGCCAGTGTTGTTTATTTTAATCATAATAATTATAAAATAAGGAAAATTTGTCTGTAGATGATTATAAAAGAGATACAATACAAAATAAGATGTCTTCTGGTGGATTGTAAATTGACATTTGGGCGATTAAAGCACCATCTGTAAACAACAATCAGATGATTTTGTAAATACGATCAAAATTGTGAACACCGTCCTTGCCTTACAAGTAAGAAAGTATATTCCATTATTTTGAATATATATGGCATCATTATCAATAATATTGGTCTATTTTCTTAAAATATATGACAGTTCTAAACCTACTTTTATTGTAGAGTAAACTTGTCTTTGCCGCTCGCTTATCGTTCTGTCATCTCCCAAACCAGTCTCTGGATAAGGTTTACTTTATATAATTAGTTTTTATTTATACTCTTTGATATAATTATTTGTAACTAATTAACCTCGGATGCTCGAAGGTTACGAGATTACATATATGGTTGTTGTAAATATTTAAGTAAACCTTCAATTCTGAAAAAACCTCAGAACCAGCCCTCTTAACCTTAATGTTGCCACGGGGGTTTTATTATAGTTACAGACGGGGAAAACTTGCCATTAAAAAACAGCTTTTTCCTGCAGTAAAACGCTCTTTTTCGAAAATGACGCTTATTTTCACCAAATAAATACCTAATGAAATATATATATATATATATATATATATATATATATATATATATATATATATATATATATATATATATATATATATCTGTTGATAGTGGGGGATCCCCAGTGTGAACCCAGGGTTTTGGCTGGGGAAAACAATATATATTGGTAAAAAACCTTTTCTTCTTTATACCTTGTTTTCTTGGACGTACTGTATAATAAATCCGTGAAAAACTCTACAAATTATCTATATCCCATACTTCTGGTATATATGTAATTTGTTGGCATTTTACGAAGCGGTTATATTCTCTCCCGTTCATACGTATATTCATGCGTGTTAACCAGTTTTAGAACAAATGCACATTAACCCCGCCCACTTTATTTTGACCAATAGGATTACTCATTTTCTTATAACCCCTCCCCATTGTTTCCAGCAGCATTCAAGTATTTGTCCCTTCTAATACCGTATGTATGTATTCGTTGTTGCAATACTCACGTGTACATATTTCTTTTTACTCACGACATTCAAGTACGGTATACCACGAGACTTAACTATCCTAATACCGTTTATATGTATTCGTTGATGCAATACCCACGTGTATATTTCTCATTTTCTCAAGTTCAAAGTCGTTTCTTCCGTTATTACAACATTTTAATGTATTCCCTTAAGATAATATTTATTCTTTACCTTACTAATTTTTCGTCATTTTTTTTTTTTTTCCTGTTATTGCCGTATTACATTCAGTTTTCACATAGCAAATACTTGCTCTGAACGAGTTTACCTTTCAAGTTTACTTTACAGACGCCATACTGTCACACTTATGCTTCCGTTAACCAATCACGTGCCTGTGCGTAAGGAAACTTATATAGTACTTTGCTTCAGTCCTCTCCAAATCCTTTTTGTGTGTGTCACCAAATGTAACTAAGACATTTCTATAAACATATACAGGTAGTGTCATACCACGAAGATTACATTCCTGAAGTGTTGTTCTTGGTTATCTTACAGGGAAGAGAAACACCTTCACCAATCCAAACAGAAAATAAGTCATTATTTTTTTTTTTTTTTTTTTTTTTTTTAGGGTCTGGGATTTTTAGTTAATAAAATCTGTCGAATAATTACCAAGAAATAAGAACCAATTGGTGGAGGGTCGTGCACAGATCAGCATACAGTACATGTATACCGCTTGCCAGTACAGAGGAGCTTGATGTTTTTCTTTTTCGCGAGTACATGGCGAAGCAAGAACCATTAGTTATTTTTAAATAAAATATACTGGGAATAATTATCTATGAAATAATAATCAATCATTAATGTTAGCGTGCACAGCTCAACATTACTGCTTTCCAGGAGATACAGAGCTTGATGTTTTTATTTTTTCACGAGCAGAGCGAGAGCACGGCGAACCAAAAACCATTAAGGTTAGGGTAAAACTTTTTTAACAGAACTATGTTTTCCTGTAGTAAATAATGTGATTTCATTGTATATGACTTCATTTCAATTATACCAGTTTTAGTGAGTTTGTTGTGGAGAATAAAGTAGTCGAATTGTTTGTTTTGTTTGTTTGCCGTTGAAATGAAGGTCAAATTTGTTTAAATCATGTTATTTACTACAGGTAAACATATATTTGTTCCGTAACCGAAATACAAACCACGCTATTTACAAAGGGTATTACTTTTAGCGTAGCTGAAATGGCGAGCCATTAGAATTTAACGAGGGTGTATTACCCCCGCGCTAGTTAGCGGGGGGGTAGGGGAGTGGTAGCTAGCTACCCCTACTCCCCCTCACACACAGGTGAATACTCACTTTCACTTATGGCTCGGACTGTGACAGACGTCTCTGTCTTGGTCCTCTCTTGGCAGCCATTGTTTGTTTTTTTTTTTTTTTTTTTTTTTTTTTTTTTTTTTTTTTTTTTTTTTTTTTTTTTTACCGATCTAGTTCGTTTCTGTAATATGGCAACGGTGTGAGCTGTCTGGTTGAGTCCTGGGGATTCGGCTGTTGCTGCCTCCCCCCTTGTATTTTCGTCAGGGGCGTTTCTCCTTCTACTGGAAGTACTCCCGTGACGACGGACAGCTCTCCAGTTCATTTTAGAACTCTCAGGAGGCTTGCCTCCTTGGGCGGGTAACTTTCCTTCCGAGGGAAGTTTTTCCTGTCCAGGCTTGAGTTTTTCCCCTTTTGGGGGGTTCTTCTCTTGCCTTTTTTTCGTGCGACTATGCTCTTGGTGCTGAGCGGTCGCACCTGCAGTTTCGCTCAAGCGGCTGGGCAACTGCAGGAGCTCCTCTTCGGAGGATTGCTCCTTTTAGGTCACTGGCTGACCAGTCTCTTCCACGAAGTGTTTCTCTTTCGTTCGCGAGAGAGTACACTCATAGAGACTCCTCTTCGGAGGTTTCTTCTGTTGCTGTTGCTGTTGGCCTCCCTCGCCGTAAGGCCCACCGTCCGCCTCGTCGTAAGGGCCTCTCATCTCCCTATAAGGGTGCTTGAGGCGCCTTTTTTGGATCTCCGTTTGCAGCCTACAACTCCTTTTTCTCGATCTTCCGCCTTGGTGCAGATGGACAGCAGTCTGATCTCGTCTTCCGACAGGCAACGGTCTTCCTGACGGACAGCGGTCTTCCGACGGACATCAGTCTTCCGGCGGACAACGATCCCTTCGGGGCAAAGGGTTGCCCCCACGGGGGTTCTTCCCTTGCGTGTCAGGGTTTCCCTGCGCGCCCTTCAGCTGTGTTCTCTCCTGCTCCTGCTCAGTGTTAGCACACAGGCGCTCCTCTGCTCATCAGCGCTCTCCTGTTCGTCAGCGCTTTCAAGATGATCATCCCTGCGGTTCCTGTTGGTTCCTGTTACGCGCCCTGTGCGCCCACGTTCGCCCTCGCGATCTTGAACTTCGGTTCAGGTCGGGGTCAAGGACTCCTCTTCTTTGCGCAGGCTTCCACGCGTAGCCTTCTGCTCGTCAGCGATCATCAGCTCGCCAGCGATCATCAGCTCGTCAGCGATCATCAGCTCGCCAGCGATCATCAGCTCGCCAGCAATCACCTGTCTCTCGGCGATCTCCGGATCGCCCACGTGTGTTACAGCCGGCACGCCAACGTTCTCCAACACTTCTGAAAGAACATGGTTCGCCAGCTACTAGCTCACCTGCGCATGCTGATCGCCATCGCGTGACCCTCAACTGCGGATGCTGATCGCCATCGCGCGACCCTCAAACTGCGGATGCTGATCGCCATCGCGCGACCCTCAAACTGCGGATGCTGATCGCCATCGCGCGACCCTCAACTGTGGATGCTGATCGCCATCGCGCGACCCTCAACTGTGGATGCTGATCGCCATCGCGCGACCCTCAACTGCGGATGCTGATCGCCATCGCGCGACCCTCAACTGCGGATGCTGATCGCCATCGCGCGACCCTCAACTGCGGATGCTGATCGCCATCGCGGCTGATCGCCATCGCGCGACCCTCAACTGCGGATGCTGATCGCCATCGCGCATCCCTCAACTGCGGATGCTGATCGCCATCGCGCGACCCTCAACTGCGGATGCTGATCGCCATCGCGCGACCCTCAACTGCGGATGCTGATCGCCATCGCGCGACCGCACACCTGCGGATGCTGATCACCATCGCTCGACCCTGCGCATGCTGATCACCATCGCGCAACCCTCAACTGCGTATGCTGTTCGCCATCGTGCGATCGCCCACCTGCAGATGCTGCTCGCCATCGCGCGACCGCCGACCTGCGCATGCTGATCGCCATCGCGCGACCCTGGCATGCTGATCACCATCGCGCGACCCTGCGCATACTGATCACCATCGTGCGACCCGGCGCATGTTGATCACCATCGCGCGATCGCCCTCCTGCACAGGCTGCTCGCGATCGTTCACCTTCGCAAACTGCTCGACCATCGCGTCGGCATAACACAACGCGCCATCGCCAACCTGCGCATTAGCGCTCACCAGCTCACCACCGATCGCTTGTTGATCCATATCGCCAGCGGTCTTCCTCGCCCACACGGCAGCGCGTTTCCTCGCCATCGCGCTAACGCTTGCGTTCGCCGCCTCTGACTCTCTCTCATCCACCTGCCCACCCTCACGGCGACCGCTCGCCCGCTCGCGCCCGCGCGACCACTCGCCTGCGCGCCCACACTCCCACGTGCCTGCACGTCTACGCTCATGCTCTCCAATGTTCGCCCACGCGCGAACCAGCGGTTTTTTCCATCGCGCGGACGGATGGTGTTCCGTCGCGCGAACCTACAGTGTTTCTTCGCACAAATGTTGGCTTATTTCTTGCAGTATCCATTGCTCGTCTATGGGTTATCGCTCGCCGACCACCAGCTCTCGCCCTTCCTACCACGCTCGCCCTCCTTCTGCGCTCCTTCGCTCACCTTCGTTTGCGTTACCGCGCATGAGCGCTTCCACGTTCGCCCACGCGAAAATCTTTGAATTTCCGTCGCGCGAGCTCCAGGGCGATTGCGACCACGATTCCCAATGGGGTTTTCGCAGCCTGGCGAGTTCTTCTGGAGCGTATTTCCAGAACACGGCCTCACCCCGTAAATGCAGAGCATGGCACTTGCAAGAATAGGAGAAACTTAAGGGAGATCTGAGCAACACTCTTTCCTGAACCTGGGTTAGCCCTTCCCCGTCATTACCTGGAAGGATTTTTGGCGGGGGGGCTTTCCGTTCAAGTTTTCTCCATCGGACGAGGGGTGACTGCTTACCTCTTCCTCTGGGAGCTTACCAGGCTCTTTCCCTCCTCGGTTACGGCCCGAGGTTTGGTTCAAGGAAGCTACAGGAAGATCAAGGGTACTTTCCTCCTCTCGAGCTCAGGCACCTTGGCCTTTCGTCGTTAAGTATCTAACTTGCGGACAAGCTCGATGTTGTACCATCTGGACGCGCTGACTGAGGGGTTCCTTCGGGTGTCTCATCTGTGGAGGTCGACGACCTCAGACACCCTTCCATCCTTGAGAAGAGTTTGTTTGTGCCCAAGGACAGAGACTTAGACAGCTGCTGTGCGGAGGAAATCGACTTCCGGTTTCACTCCTCCAAGGCGCTTTCTTCCAGACTCTGCAGGGCTCCAGCGCCCTTTTCTTTCAACCACGTCGGCCTAAGTTATCGGCTACGACAACTGGGACAAGGTGTCCAATTGCAGTTTCCTCCTGTCAGGAACAGATGGCACGGGAGACTCCCCCGGGGGGGCATAGTCCTAAAAGGAGTTCACGAACTCTAGGATTGCAGGTTTTTCGCGGGGAGGATGCTTAAGGTTACTCATCCGAATGACAGCTTCCTGATGCCCATTCCCGCACAATCTCTGTGATTAGCCAAGGATTTCGCGCCTGCCGTCTCTCAGCGAATTCAATGTCTCTGAACCTCTATGCCATAGCGTCAGCAGAGTTGCCCGGTTGGGCAGAATGATCCATACCTTAGGCGAAGGTCTTCCTTAGGATCATCGACGGCTTCACCCCCGGCCTCCTCAGTCGATCCTTTCTTGTAAGAAAGGATCTGAGAGCGGATGTCCTTAGTCGACCTCTCAGCCATGATCAAGTTTGTCGAACAAACTTCGGCCAGCGTAGACCAGCAGAATCGATCAGACTGGTAACGAGGCGACAGGACTCCTTAAACCCTGGATCGGAAGGACGGGTACTTTCAGTTTCCATTCCATCCATCTTCCAGGGTGCTCGTCGAATTCAGCCTAGACTGCAAGTATTCCTGCTTATGATGCAGTGTGGCTATCCCACCGTGGCATAGCAGGTTTGTTTCCCCAGAGAACTCTCCCTGCCTTCCTCTTGGCCGCTCAGGTGCAGGCTTCCGCCTCCTCTGCTGTTTGGAGGGCTGGTCAACTCCGGTAGGCTCGGGTTCGACCTTCTTCAGCGCCGGGACAGGCTTCCGGATGCTTACCATGAGTGTGGGCTCATGGTATTTTGCTTGGAGCCTTCTCTTCCTCTGCCTCAACATCTGGAGTATCTGGTCATGATATGGAGTCAACGGCCTTACCACGTTGGAAACCCCGCTTCTCGTCCGTCCAGCGAGGTTAAGCAACGTCGGTACTTGGATGGGTGACCACCTGGGGATGCCAGATTCTGTTACCACATCCTCCGAGCCTTCCTTTCGGTTGACTGTGGCAAGACTGAGGAGAGTCGCAGTACCTGTTCTCAGTCAAGCAGAGCTTTCAGCCCTACCTTGGAACGTTTCCTAGTTCTCCTTTCCTCATTGACCCGTCTATAGTCCGAACGGTCGCCTCAGGATAAGTTCCATGTGGGGCGATCCAAGTTCCGGTGGCTTCAGGCAATGTTTAACCGGACTCCCTGGCCCTAGGGGACCAGCGGAACTATTAGACCTGCAATGGGTGTTGACCTATGGAGCCTCTTGATGGTAGTGGATATTCTCGTCCTTTCCCCACATTCTTGATGCGGTTCTCGGACTCGTCAAAGGAAAGGGGGGGGCATGTTCCGGTCCAGGCCTATGGTCAAGACCTGAAGGATACCTCTCCATCATTCAGGCAGGCTTAGGGGCCTTAGTCTGGCCCCTCTTCAGATCCTACAGCTCCTGCCGAGTCGCCCCGTTGCGCGTCGACTTCATTCTAACCATCAGGGGACGCACTTTCACACCTTCACATCTTGCAGTAGAGATACCGGTTGATTGAGATTCTCTCAATACCACCATCGGCTCTCTCATTCCAGGCAGGGGAATGTTTCTCTCAGACTATCCGAGCAGAGCCTCGTAGAGAGAGTGTACCTGGGGGTCTTTGACCTTGGGTAACCAGCAAGTGCTGGTCTGGGGGACCTGATCGCGACAGCTTGGAACCTCAAGCTTCCGCTATTCTTCCCCCCAGTCTCAGACCCCGAGACTCTGGCAAGATGCATTCCGGTGATGGTGGGACAACTTCGACGCCTGCGTCTTCCCTCCTTTTTGTCTGTGGACAATGGGTCTCAACAAGACCAGGTTGTCTGTCAACCTTTCAATGGGAGAGCTCCACTGGGACTATGCGCAGAACGGTTTCTGGACCCTCTGCTTCCCCTGACGGAACTCCCGGGAGAGCTTCTCCCATGGCGCAGACTACTCAAGCAACCACACTGCGACATCTCTCCCGAACCGGGGCGTCGCTTCGGCTTCATGCCTGGAGACACTACGCTTCCTCCTCAAGAAGAGACAACCCGCTACAGTCGCGGTACGGAGGTCGCGTCTTCGGCGATAGTCATCCACAGGGGTCTCCCAGGCAAAGTGAAGAGTCTAAGGTGGTTGGTGCCGTGGGAGATATACCTCTTCCCTTGAGGCCTCTTCTCCAGCAATAACGGTCTTATTGCCTTTCGGCGGGAGGAAACTACTTTCCGCTCTCGGCAATGAAGCCTGTCGCTCAGCCTTTCCCTGACCTTCAGGCTTAAAGGAATAACTTTTTCCTGCCCGCTGGATCTGTCCTCGCTCATGCAAAGCTACGATCGTCCCTGCCCTAGTCGGAGGAAGACCTCCAACTTGGAGCATGGCTCGGACTTTTAGTCCTTTAAGAGATCTTCTCAAGACCCTTTACGACAGGCCTCGGATTGTATTCCGCCTTGGGTCTTCTTCTCACTCTGGCCACGGCCAGTGTGTAAGCAATCTTCTTGGTCTCTTACTACTCCCCCCTTTCTAAGGAAGAGGGGAAGGCAACATTCAGGCTCGCTCCTGAGTTGTTGGCTAGACTCAGAATCTGAGGGTCCCGGCCCTTCGGTCCGATTCATTCAAGATTTCGAGTCTCCATTCTGTATCTGATGTCCCAAGACCTTCTCTTTCTTGCCAGTAAAGGAATCGAGAGGTTAGCGCTGGGAACAGCTGCAGTTTGTCCTCAGTTGCAGCCGATTTGGGAGCACAAGGAGGACATGGGGGGAGAGTCACCAGTATACCTCTTCAGCCCGGACTCAAGGACATTCATCTCGACCTGTCTCCAGAGCCTCCCCCGTCACGTCGCCCTACAGTACGATGTTGGATACATCGCAACGTCCCTCGCCTTCGAGTAATACTACTCTGTGACGCAGGTGCTACAAGCTGGAGTCTGGAAGCGTCTAATGACCTTCGCAGCCCGCTTCCTGCAGGGCGTGACTCACAGGAGTCTCGATACGTTTTCTATCGCTCTGTGGTGGCTACACAACAGCTGGTCTAACCTCAGGCTCCTTTTTGGACAGGTAGCAGAAGGTTGAGGGCATTGTTATCAGGTTTTAGTCTGCATGAACGAAAGAAGTATGTCTGGCCCTTACTTCTTTCTTCATCATCCCCTCTACGGGGAAGCAGCATCCTGGTCTCTGCATAGCTGACCTCGAACCTCTGCAGGTAAACCATGCTTCCTTGTGTTCCGAGTATTGAGTCAATACTGTCGCGTCCCCCATACCCTGACGAGGTGGTATTGGGAACGTCCTAACCCTGAGTTCCTTCTGGAACTCCAGGTCAACTGCCTAGGACGGGTCACACTTCTTCCTTCACACACAAGCTTACGTAGGCCACATGGTTCCTTGCGGAGCAAGGAACTTGTGAGGTGCAGGGACTCCTTTTCTCGAGTGCGACTCACTCGGATTCTGAGTCCCCGGGTAAAGCCAAAGCCAGTATGGCTGGGGACTTTCCACCCTTCCTAAGGGATAAGTCACCCTTTGTAAATAGCGTGGTTTGTATTTCGGTTACGGAACAAATGACAAATTCGAAGATAATTTGTATTTTTCCTAACCATACAAACCTTAGCTATTTACACATATTTGCCCGCCAGCCCTGTCCCCCAAGACAAGTCCTACCTCTAAGTGAAAGTGAGTATTCACCTGTGTGTGAGGGGGAGGAGGGGTAGCTAGCTACCACTCCCCTACCCCCCCGCTAACTAGCGCGGGGGTAATACACCCTCGTTAAATTCTAATGGCTCGCCATTTCAGCTACGCTAAAAGTAATACCCTTTGTAAATAGCTAAGGTTTGTATGGTTAGGAAAAATACAAATTATCTTCGAATTTGTAATTTTCTGTTTGAAATGTTTCCCGTCTGTAAATATAACTTTACAGCCAAGGGGGTAACAGAGGCCGAAGAAGAGGCAGAAGTCAAAGACTCCATTAGGGCGGGGCATTCCTCCCACAATGTCACCAGTGAGAGGATGCCTCCCGATCAAGTGGAGGAGGTAGTGGTTCCATGGGGCAAAAATCTGGACAGAGGCGGTGCACTTCGTGTACCTTCTCCAGTTCACCAACTCTCCCCCTCGACTGATTCCTCCTCGTCTGACATCACCATTGTATCACTGAGGATCTCTCAAAGATCTAACCCTTCAGGCAGAAGTCTAGGAGATTGAGGACGGCTCAGCGGGATTCTTCAGTCAACTCTTTCTTGTAATGAAGTCGTCTGGGGCTGGAGAGCAGTCATTGTTCTCTCGACCTTGAACATATTTTTTTGGTAATCCCCATTCAAGATGGAGATGGTGACAACAGTCAGACAAGTGATCAGACCCTCGGACTAAATGATCACCATCAACCTGAAGGATGCATACTTTCAAGTCCCAGTTCAGCCATCTTCCACAAAGTACCTAAGGATGATGATAGCCGACAAGGTATTCCAGTTCAGGGTACTCTACTTTGGCTATCAATTGTTCTCTGAGTCTTTATGAGATTTTTCACTCTAGTTTTGGCATGGCGCTTGCCAACAGTTTGTTCCGTAACTGGAATACAAACCTACGCTATATATTAGGGGTTATTAGTTTTCGCGAAGCTAAAAGGACTAGCCATTAAAATTTAGCGAGTGTTAACTACCTATTCCGCTAGTTATCGGGGGTAGGGGGGGTAGCTTGCTACTGCTCACACACTGGTTATTTACCTCACTTTGCTTTTGGCACGGATGGTGTATGGTCGTTGCCGTTCTTCATCCTTCGCCTATTTGGACTGCCATTTAATGCTTTTGCTTGTGCTTTTTTTTTCTCTAGTGTGTGTGTTGACTTCTGCGACCATGCGCACTTGCCTGGACTCGAAGGTCAGCCCTGTGGAACCTTCATGTTGGCCTTGGACACCGATCGCCACACCCTTTGTCCCGCCTGCAGAGGTCAACGGTGTGATAGTGCTAACAGATGTAGTGAGTGTCGCGAGTGGTCTGCCTCCCTGTGGGAAAGGTTCGGGTGACGGCGGAAGAAGAAGTCAAAGCGGGATATTTCTCATTCGAAGGTTTCTTCAAAAGGGGAAAAACCCAAGACCTCTTCTTCCGCATCCCGACCCTCCTCTGAAGCTCCTGCTCGTTCGGTCTCTTCTGGGAGACCGTCAAGTAGCAGCGTACACCATTTAATTTACGGCCAACTCCGGTCCTTGAGAGATGGTATTGCTTCCCCTAGTGAAGCAGCCCCACTTCTCCCCCTGGGTGGAGCCTTGTCTCTGTCTCCCTTTGTACAGGTGTGTTCGTCCTTGGGGCTTCCGATCTGCCCTCCTAGGTTTCCTTGCTGCGCCTTATCCGTGGTGCTAGTGCGCAGCCATTGTCGACTTCGGAGGTAGATCCTCTGTCGTGTGTGAATGTGGTAGTGTCTGAGGTGTCTTCTGTGGCTGCTGCCGACGCCCCTGCACCTTCAGACTCTCCAACTGTTGCTGCCGACGCCCTTGCACCTTCAGACTCTCCAACTGTTGCTGCCGACTCTGTTCCCCCATTCCAGGTCATCCTTCGAGGGAGGAACTTAGTCTTTCTTCGGTCTCTCCTGCGAGTGTTTCTCCTCCTCGTGGGAGTTCACTCATAGAGACTCCTCTGTGGAGGACTGCTGCTTCTAAAGGTCAGCTTGCTGATCCACTGGCCCCCAGAAGGTGTCTTTGACGCAGAGCTCGCCCTCCGCTTCGCCTTAGAGGTGGCCTTTTACCGTCGATGAAAAGGCGTCTCTTCGGCTCTTCAGCCTCATCCTCGCAGCCATCTCCCGCAGAGGAGCCTCCGCTTCATTCGTCTTCTGGCCCTCGACCTTCCCCTGTTCCTGGACCTTCTCCTGATAATGCTGCAGCTAGTCCTCGGACTTTGGTCCTGGACTCTTCTGCGGATTGTTCACGATCCCCGTCGGTGGATGTTTGTCCTTCCAAAGGGCACATCCTGGTTCCAGTTCAACCTTCACACCAACCTACTGATCTGCCTTCACCATTCCTGTCACCGATTCATCATCTGCCTGTTCGTGGTGCACCTCCTAAGCATTTAGCTGCACGCCAACGCTTGCCAGCGCCCTACAGTGCACCAGCGCTCACCAGCATCTCGTCAGTGCCCTCAAACACATCATCGCTTTCCAGAGCATCATCACTCGCCAGCGTGTCATTGCTCTTTAGCGTTTCAGTGCCCTTCGGTGCCTTGGCACTCGCCTACTCGCCAGTATATTCCAATGCCCCAGTGATCTCCTGTTCTCCAGCGTTTGCCAGCTTGCCAGCGCTCGCTAGCGCTACAGCACTCGCCAACTCGTCAGCGTGCCCCTGCGCAGCTAGCTGTGTTCGCCTACGCTGTAGTGGTTTGCGGACTGTGGACAGAGGTAGCACCCGAACTGCTTAGTGTCCGAATGCCGACCACAACCCAACGTTCACTACACAAAAAAAATATTCAACGGTGGAATACCCAAAAATCTAGGTAACAGGTCAAGAGAACGGAGCACTGGGCACCACCCCTTGATTTATACTGGGCAAGGGGACCTAGCTAGAACCTTAATTCCCCCTTTCCTTCCCTTTCCTTTAGCTTACTGAATTTAGGTAACATATCAGAACATTAGGTGAAAGGAAAAAAGCAATTCTAAAAAACTGGCTGAGAAGGGGACACAGTGATGTAAGGAACTGGAATGAATTTCTGTCTTCATAAAAACAAAAAAAATATTCATTTGTAAAAGAAAAAACTGTTAGGATTACATTATCATTGTTTTGTCAATTCAAATAAGTAATTAAAGGCAAAATTAGCATCCCTTTATACTCCAGCCTCAAGATAACAAGATAAGAAAAGATTTGAATAATAAGAAAAAACTATTCACATGCTGGACACTCACAAGTTTTTTTTTTAAGCAATATCAAATCAACCATCGAGTAAATATAAAACTGTGAAAATACTGTACTACAATAATTTTCCCTCAATCAATACTGTCCTTATCAATATCCAGTCTACCATTAGGCTGCAAAGTTACATACTCAGGTGAATCCTGCAGATTTATTCCTGACTATGACAGGAACAAACTTGAAGCTTAAAGGAGAACCCCACAACACTGGTGTTCATAATCTGCATGAACAATCCACTGGGTTTAGGAACTGACAACACTTGTAAAGTTTGGCCATCACTGAAAAGACTGTTCTATGCCCCTTTATGTTTACTTGGCTCTGGGGCAAGTATTTGAAAAAAAAAAAAAACTGTCCATAAACCCTCTGTGTCAATATATTACCACCTAGGTCAGTGATAAGACTAATCTAGTTTCATTGGCTCCTAATTTTGAATCAAGTTACCATGTAGCAGGGCAGAAATATTTACAATACAAGTCTTGAGTAACTATTCTTTTGGCAACTTCATCTTTCCTATATACAGGTACAGTACTTAGTCTAAATTCCCCTCTGAGTGTAGGGGGCTGCTGTCAGTACCTAGAAAGAAATGATAACGGATTAAGGCATTTTGGGGGGGGGGGCCACAGAGTGTTATAAAACTTAATAGTGTCTCATAACAAAAAAGAAATGAAATATTTATTTCATACCCACAAAGCTTTCTTAGACACAAACCATCCATTATTTCATACGCGTTAGCGCGCTAATGCGCAGTGCTATTCTCCTGCGCGCTTGTGCTCTCCTGCGCACCAGCATTCTGTTACGCGCCAATGGTCTCCTGTGCATCAACACTCTCTCATTCGCCAGCGCTCACCTGCGCACTCAGCTTCCTGTGCACCAGCGCTCTCCTGTACGGGAGTGCTCTCTTGCTCGCCAGCGCTCTCCTGCACGGGAGCACTCTCTTGCTCGCCAGCGCTCTCCTGTGCAATTGTGCAAATCATCTGAACAGGTTTTACATGCTCTAATATGCAAGGAACATCACAATAAAGACTGTGACACATCACCATCGCCTCACTCCTCTCCCCCGCAAACCCATTACAGTACGATCACTGGGGAAAGGGAAAGGCTTACAGAAGGGTTCGGGATCCCGAAGATTTGTCCTACAAAGGCGTACCCACCACCAACAACGGTTGAGACTCCTCACAGGGAACCTTCGGTCCCTTTCCTTTCAGGTGAGCTGTCCGACAGTGCGTCAGTCTGCAAACAGCCCTGGTTCGGTGCCATGGTCAGAGCAGTAGTGCAAGCCTTCGGGCCTGCCATGTCATTACGCTGGTCTCTGACCTCCCTTCCATAGGCACCAGCAGACCTACCGCGAGGAACCTAGGCTACTTTTACCCTGAAGAGTAAACAGCAGTCTTAGAGTACATTGCATCCCCTAGGGTAAAGCTAACTCCAGTTAGGCCTTCAAGGCCCGTCCTTCCTGTCTCTCTTGCCGGACACTCTCCTAACTTACCTCTGCTGAGGGAGTCGGTGAAGGCCCGAACTTCCTCCCTTCCACCTTCGAAGGTAGTTTTCCTCGCACGGAGAGTTCTCCACCACCGACGGAAGTCAGGATGGACGATCCCATCCAGCCTTCGATGCTTGGGTCCTACATCCTTCCTCAGAAGGAATCTAAGGACTCCAAGACTCTTCCAAAATCGTCCTCAAGGACCTCCAGGCCTACAGGAGCCGCTAGTCACTCTAGGGATGCCCGCGACCCACCCCGAGAGGAGCTCTCTGGGGTGGAAGAAGGAGACTTTGCTCCTAGTCCCACTTCGGATGGGGAGCAGAAAGAGTTAGAACGTGCATTCTGGCAAGTTCTAACTCTTATTAGAGTACTCAACCGGTTTACCGACCCAGAGATACCCCCACAAGAGGGCAAAGACACAGTCTTAGACCGCATCTTCGGCACTCAGAAGCCCTCTAAGGCCAGCGCAGCCTTGCCCTAGTCTAAAGGGCTAAAGAGTTCCAAGGCTAAGATTACCTAACAACTCTCCGAGCTCTCCTCCTCCCAACGTTCTGGCTCTACCGCTAAGCTTCTCCTACCTCCTCACGTCCAGCATAGGAGGTATTTTGAGATCTTGGACGAGCCACGTCCAGCTCTTCCTCTCCAGCCCTCTGTGGAAGAGCTCACCAAGGAAGTCTCTCTAGAGAGGCTCTCCAGCCGTCAGGTCTCGTTCTCGGCAGCAGAGATCCTTAACCAAGAGAAAGTCATGAAGTATGCTATGCAGGCTACTTCATGGCTTGATCTGTCGTGGGGACCCTGGGAATCCTGGTTTGAACCGAGGATTTCTCCAAGGAACGCACCAGGAAAGCGATGGAAAGTTTCTCCTCTCAGGCACACGCACCATCAAGTTTCTTGCCCATCAAGTCTCGAACTTATAGGCAAACACCATTGTGAAACGTCAAGATGCGTTGTCTGAGAGATTCCACCAGCAGGTCCTAAATGCTGAGATCGCTAGGATCAAGAACTCCTCTTTAGAGTTAACTTCCCTGTTTGGGTAGAAGGACGTGGAACACGCTGCAGAGAGATGGAGGAAGTCCCACCAGGACTCCCTCCCATAGGGCTTTGACATCCAAGCCCTATAAACCACCTGCTCCTCAGCAGTCTGGTCAAACGAAGCTCGTGACAAACAAGACAACAGCGAAGACAAGGGTGTCTAAAAAGCCCTTTCCGAACAAAGACTGAAAAGGCATTAAGTCCTCCATGGGAGGAAAATTTCCTAGAGGGAGCGGCCGAGGCTGTAAACGCTAAGAAAGGCATTCCCCACGCTTATCCGCCAGTGGGGGAATGCGTATAAAGTTGCTGGGACAGGTGGAAGCAACTCAGGGCCAAGCCCTGGACAATCTCCGTGATTTGTTCAGGGTATCGCGTCCCGTTCACAACATCTCTCCCTCCCCTAATCCAGTGTCAATAGACTCCTTTGCTATGGGATAGCCAAAGGGGCTAGCCCTTTTGGGCTTATGTCCAGATCCTGTTGAAGGAGGGCACTCTCTAAGAGGTCTTCGACGAGTCTCCAGGCTTCTTCAGTTGACTCTTTCTTGTGAAAATGGCATCTGGAGGCTGGAGACTCGTCGTCTACCTCTCAGCTCTGAACAAGTTTGTCGAGCAAACTTCGTTCAGCATGGAGACGGCAGACATAGTCAGACAAGCGGTAAGACCACGGGACTTCATGTGCACACTGGACCTAAAAGACGCGTGCTTCCAGATCCCAATCCATCCGTCTTCAAGGAAGTACCCAAAATTCACCCCAGACAATAGGAAATATCAGTTCAAGCTGCTGTGCTTCGGTCTTTCCACAGTACCTCAAGTCTTCACCAGAGTGTTCACCCTAGTATCATCTTGGGCACACAGGATTGGCATCCATCTCCTCCGCTAGCTGGACGACTGGCTAATCCTTGCGGACTCGATGGCAACCCTTCTTCAACACCGAGACAAACTTCTGAGGCTTTGCCAAGATCTGGGGATCATGGTAAACCTCGAGAAGTCTGCCCTGCTTCCTACGCAGAGACTGGTATACCTAAGCATGATAATAGATACCAATCTCCACAAAGCCTTCCCATCAGACGACAGGACAGCAAGGCGGAGGAAGGTCGCAAGACCTTTTTTTCTGATGAGAAGAACTTCTAGCCCAGACGTGGCTACATCTTCTCAGACACCTTTCATCTCTGGCCCGTCTAGTTCCCAACGGTCACCTCAGGATTTGATCTCTCCAGTGGCGACTCAATTCCCGGTGGAATCAGGCCGTCTACTCCCCGGTCTTCTTGATCCCCATAGGATCAGCGGAACAGACAGATCTCGAATGGTGGGTGTCAGACGAGAACCTACGAAAGGGAGTCAATCTTCTCGTCCCCCCCCCCTGATTTGATGCTGTTCTGAGACGCTTCAAAAGAAGGTTGGGAGCCCCACGTGCTGCACCACACGACCTCAGGCCTCTGGTCAGAGTCAGAAGAGTACCTCCACATAAATCTCTTAGAGATGAAGGCCGTCTTTCTGGCCCTTCAACAGTTCCACCAGTTCCTGGTTGGCCACTCAGTGGTGGTGATGAGCGACAACACCGCAGTAGTGGCTTACATCAACAAACAAGGAGGTGCCTTTTCGCAGTCCCTGTCCCATCTAGCAGTAGAGATACTGAGATGGGCCGAAGTCCACTCGATACCACTATCGGCACGCTTCATTCCAGGCAAAAAGCATGTGCTCGCCGACAACCTGGGCAGAGTATCTCAGATAGTGAGTACCGAGTGGTCTTTGGATCATCTAGTAGCCAACAAAGTCATGACTTTGTGGGGTTCTCCTACTGGATCTCTCCATAACGGCCCTGAACTTCAGGTTACCGTAGTACTGCACCCCAGTCCTAGACCCCAAGGCTCTCTGGCAAGATGCATTCCAACAGCGGTTGGACAACATCGACGTTTACGCCTTTCCCCCCGTTCTGTCTGATGAGGATGGTACTCAACAAGTCCAGAACATCGGTCAACCTCTCAATGACTCTCATAGCTCCGCTATGGCATCATACGAAATGGTTTCTGGACCTTCTGCACTTCCTCACGGAGTCTCCAAGAGAACTTCCTTCACGACACGATCTACTCAAACAACCATATGCCAACATCTTCACACAAAGCCATAGCTTTGCTATGACTTCACACCTAGAGACTATTCAGCATCTCCTCACTTAGAGAGGATTTTCGCAACAAGTTACTAGCAGGATGTCTGGATACCTGCGGAAATCATAAGCAGCAGTCTACCAGGCAAAATGGAAGGTCTTCTGTGGTTGATCTCGTGGAAGGGGTATCTCTCCTCTTGATGTCACTATTCCAGCAATACCCAAGCTCCTCGTGTATTTGCATAAAGAAATACGCCTTTCAGTTGCGGCGGTTAAAGTCTATCGTTCAGCCTTAAGCCTACCCCTTAGACTCAACGGAATGGATATTTCCTCATCGCTAGAACTTTCCTTACTCATATGGAGTTACTAACTTACCTGTCCTCAGTCTGAAGTGAGACGGTCCCCATGGAACTTGGATCGAGTTCTCAAGTCTCAAATGAGACCTCCCTATGAGCCATTACGCCAGGCAGCAGATCGCCACCTCACTTGGAAGATGGTGATCCTACTAGCTTTAGCTTCAGCCAAGCGAGTTAGTGAACTTCATGGTCTCTCATGCGACATCACCCATTCAAGGGGATGGGGAGAGGTAGCGTTCGGCTTTGTCCTTGAGTTTGTAGCCAAGACTCAGAATCTGGGAGTAGCGGATCCCTGATTTGACTCTTTTACTCTGCCCAGTGAGAAGTTTGAGGCTGTACCTTGAGAGAACAGCCGCAGTTCGTCCCCATGTGTCTGCACTTTTCGTCAGCACAAGGAGGAATAAGAGGGTCACTAAGAATACCATCTCTGCCTGGATTTGCAAGGTCATAGACCATGCCCTGAATCTGGACCCTCCTCCTTCACGTTCCCCCAGAGCCCACGATGTCAGGGGCATAGCTACGTCCCACCTTTAAAAGAACTTCTTGGTGACGCAGGCTTTACAAGCCGTAGTGTGGAAAGATTAGAACACGTTCACAGCCCATTACCTGCCAGACGGGACCCACAGGAGGCTCGATACATTCTCTATCAGCCCCATGGTGGCTACACAACAGTTGGTATAATAGCCCAATCTCCTTATAGGGCAAGTAGCATAAGGTTTAGGGCACTGTTGCCCGGTTTTAGTCTGCGTGAATGAAAAGGTTTGACTGGCTCTTATTCTTTTCTTCATCCGCCCCCTCTCTTGGGGAAAGCAGCATCCTGGGTTCCTTGCATAAGCTTACCTCAAACCACTGCAGGTAAACCATGCTCCCTTGTGTTCCTAGTATTAAGCTAATACTGTTGTGTCCCCATACCTTGGCGAGGTGATGTTGGGAAATTCCTGGTTACAACAGTTTTCCTTCAAAGACTCGGAATAAATTTTACCTGGACAGTCACACATCTAAACATCGTAACACAAAGCTTGCTTAGGCCACGGACCTTGCGTAGGAAGGTTTAATGAGGTGCAAGGACTCCTTATTTTTTGGTGCAAACTGATTTAAAATAAGGAGCCCCCTGGGTAAAGCCAAAAGCCAGTTTGGCAGGGACGTCCACCCTCCAAATGAGTGAGTCACCCCTAATGAATAACGTAGGTTTTTATTCCAGTTACGGAACAAATGACAAATTTGGAGATAATTTGAATTTTTCCTAACGATACAAACCTTAGCTATTTATACAAACTTACTCGCCAGCCCAATCCCCCTTGATGTCCTACCTCCAAGCCCAGTGAGCTAAATCACCGGTGTGGGAGTGGGAGCGGTAGCAAGTTAACTCCCCACCCCCTCTAACTAGCGGAATGGGTAGTTAATCCTCGCAAAATTTTAATGGCTCCTCCCTTCAGCTTCGCTAAAAGTAATAACCCCTAATAATTAGCTAAAGGTTTGTAACGTTAGGTAAAATACAAATCATTTCCGAATTTGTCATATTCTGCTATTTCAATGCTTAGATGATTGGCTAATCCTGGCCGAGTCGGTGGAAATCCTTTTCTTCCGCCGAAACAGGTTTCTTTCATTTTGCCAAGATCTGAGGATCATAATAAATCAAAAGAAGACTGACATATCTAGGCATGGACATCAACATGTACATAGAGAAGGTGTTTCCGTCCCAGGAAATAGTCTCCCATCTCAGAGATGTGGCCCTACCCTTCCTTTGTCTACTCCACTTGCCGGCGATAGATGCCAGAACCTAATAGGCCATCTGGTACGTCAGAGCACCTTGTTCTTTGCAGGCGCCTTCACCTCCGGTCTGTACAGTGGGAGCTGGATCGGCATTGGTACCAACACCTGGACCATCTGTTCTCACCAGTCCTGATAGGGGAAGAATCCTTAAAGGATCTTCATTGTTGGTTACCGAGTCGAATTTCATAAAGGGATGCCCTGTGTCGTCTCCATCCTCAGAGTTCTTCCTCTTCACAGACGTATCCAAGGAAGGTTGGTGAGCCCTTTTGCGTCAATATCTCTCCTCAGGGCTCTGGTCCTAGGCAGAAAAATGGGAGAATGTAAAAGTCCTAGAGCCAAAGGGAGCACATCTAGCTTTTTATCATTTTTGCCATCTTTTCGCAGGTCATTTGTTGGTAATGATAAGTGACCATACCACTTTGGTTATCTACATCAACAGGCAAGGAGGCACGGTATCGTTGTAGCTGTGTCAGATGGCAGTGGAAATTCTAGAGGATGCTCACACATCAGAAAAGGATATAATAAGGTAGAATTTGTAGTGTGAATCCAAAATTCTCCTGAGAACAATGCCGATAACTGTACAGTAGTATCATTATAGGAGTACAAGTTGTGTAAAGGTAGGATCCTTTCAACAGCACTTCCTCAGTACGGAGGAAATGGCAGTCTCAAGTCGAGTGTGGTGTTCTCGGGTGATAACGAAAGAAAACTTTCAACACTTTCATCAGAGCCATCCCCAAAAGCGAATAGTCATCCTTCTGCTGGAATGTGAAATCACTATAGGATCTATACAGATTAATATAAAGTTTGTTCTGTAACCGAAATACAAACCACGCTATTTACATAGGGTTTACTTTCGGCGTAGCTGAAATGACGAGCCATTAGATTTTAAAGAGGGTTAAACTACCCCCGTGCTAACTAGCTACCCCTCCCCCCCACACACCGGTGAGCTGCTTCACTTCACTTTTGGCTCGGACGATGTACAGACGTGTCTGTCTCGTCCTCGCATTTTTGACAGCCTTAATCTGTTTTTCTTTTTCTTTCAGTTGTGTGTTTGAAGTTGGCCTCTACATTTTCTTCCCATTATGCGGAAGTGCCCTGGACTCCTCGACCGCCCCTGTGGAACATACATGTCGGCGGTCGATACAGACCCTCACACCCTTTGCCCGCAGTGTCGAGGTCAATGGTGTGAAAGTGATAATGTTTGTATGGAATGTAGGGAGTGGCCTACCTCCCAGTGGGAGAGGTTTGCCCGGCGGCGTAAGAAGAGTTCTAAGCGAGACCGTTCTCCCTCAGGGACTGCCTTGGGGAAGGAAGGCTCCAAGGACTCTTCTTCCGTTGCCTGAACCTCCTCCGAAGCTCCCACTCGTTCGGTCTCTTGCGAGAGGCCGCCGAGTGGAAGCGTAGGTCCTTCTTTTGTTTCCCAATCTCGGGGTTCGGGAGAGGGTGTTACCTCCCATAGCGAGGCAGCTCCCCCTCCTCCTCCGGGGGAGGACATTATTGATTTTGTTGATTATGACCAGACTGTATCTAACAATGATCTTTTCCAGCTTTGGGCTTCCTTGGGGCTTAAAGGCTCGCCCTCCAAGGAAGCCCTGTTTGATCTGATCCAGTTGGGGGCAGCTGTCCAACAGTCGCCGGTAATACCAGAGGTAGACCCTCTGGCTATTGTCGACGTTGTTGTGGCAGAAGCGTCCGACGGGTCAGGTCAAACCCCTGCTGCTACTGTTGCGGATGTTGCTGAAGGCTCAGCTTCCCCTTCCGAACATCCTTCGAGGGGGAAGCTGGGTCCAACGGTCTCTCCTGCGGGTGTTCCTCCCCCTCGGGGGAGTGCACTAACAGAGACTCCTCTTCGGAGGACCGACGACGGTGATACCCTGCCTCGAGGTCATCTTCGTCGTAGGGCTCGCCCTCCTCTTCGCCGCCGAGGCCTGCCTTCTCCTTACAAGGGAGTTAAGAGGCGCCTTCTCTTCGGGTCTTCATCTTCGTCGTCCCCTGCAAAGGATTCTTCTCGTCGGGAGCAGACCGTGGCAGTGACATCACTGGACCTCTCCGCAGATCGTTCGCGATCTCCTGCGCCTGCCAGATCTTCCTTGTTAACTCAAGCAGGGCTTATCCCACAATGTGGGCAAGTCCCTTCCGCGCCAGGTTTCATCTGTGCGCCCTTCAGTAGCGCGCAAGCGCCACCGCTCTTCTGATCGCCAGCGCCCTCCTGCTTGCCAGCGCTCTCCTGCTCACCAGCGCGCTCCAGCGCGCAAGCGCTCTCCTGCTGAAGAGTCACCTGACTCTTCTCGCCAGCGCCCTCCTGATCGCCAGCGCTCTCCTGATCGCCAGCGCTCTCCTGCTCGCCAGCGCTCTCCTGATCGCCAGCGCTCTCCTGCTTGCCAGCGCGCCAGCGCTCTTTTGCGGATGAGTCAACAGACTCTTCTCGCCAGCGCTCTCCTGATCGCCAGCGCTCTCCTGATCGCCAGCGCTCTCCTGATCGCCAGCGTTCTCCTGCTCGCCAGCGCTCTCCTGCTCGCCAGCGTTTACCTGCTCGCCAGCGCTCGCCTGCGCGCAAGCGCTCTTCTGTCCCTGTTGCGCGCACTGCGCGTCAACAGTCTCCTGAGCGGCGTCAACCTTCTGCTCGTCAGCGCACTACTGCGCGCCCAGGTCCTGATGCGCGCCAACCTTTGCCCACGCGTCCACGACCTTCGGATCTGGGCGCAGGCAAGGACATTGAGCTTTTGCCTCGCCAGCGTTCCCCTGCGCGTCGACCGCCGCCAGCGCACCACCGTGCATTTTCTCCTGTGCGCACTTCTAAAGTGCATGCGCGCCCGCGCGCCCACGAGTCGACTCCTGAGCCCGCCCACGAGCATTCGACCTCGAGCACATCAGCGCCCCCTGGCCCTGCGCCCCAGTTGGCAACTTCTCTTCGCGCTACTGCGCGCCATCCTACGCATCAGCAATCTCCTACGCGCCAGCGTTCTCCTACGCGCCCGCGCGATCCTTCGCCTGTGCGCGAACGCTTGCCAACGCGCCCACGCGTCTGATCGCCACAGGTCCCCGACTCGCCCACGCGCTAACTCGCCTGTGTGCAGTCGGTCGCCTGCTCACCCGACGCGTCATCGTTCGCCAATGCGCCATCGTTCGCCAACGGGCCATCGCTCGCCAACGCGCCATCGCTCTCCAACGCGCCATCGCTCGCCAACGCGCTTACGCTCGCCTATGCTCCACCGATCGCTTACGCGCCATCGCTCTCCTGATCGCCAGCGATCATCCGGGCACTCGCGCACACCCTCACCTGTGCATCCACGCACACCTTCGCCCACGCGCCAACTCACCCGCGCGCCTGCGCCCTCATCTCCGCGCTCCAACGGTCGCCCGCGCGCTAACGGTCGCCCGCGTGCCAACGGTCGCCCGCGCGCCAACGGTCGCCCGCGCGCCAACGGTCGCCCGCGCGCCAACGGTCGCCCGCGCGCCAACGGTCGCCCGCGCGCCAACGGTCGCTCGCGCGCTACTCAGCGCCCACACGCAACCCAGTGGTTTTTCCATCGCGCGAGTGCCAGCGCGACCCCCAACGCGATTCCCGCCGGGTTTCGCAGCGCGCCCAACCTTGCGAGTTGCCGGTGCCGCGTGCTTCCAGATCGTCCTCGCGATCGCCATCTCGTAAGCGCCGAGCACGCGTCCAGGAGCAGGAAGATTCATCGGAGAGGTCCAGGCAACATTCTTCTTCCCTTTCTTCATTTCAGGCGGGCCCAGTAGTATCCACTCCTAAGGATCAGCCGATCCCCTTCCCTCCAGCGGGAATCGCTGACACTGCGTCAGTCAGCCGCCAGCCTTGGTTTGGTTCCTTGATGAAAGCGGTCGTGCAGGCTATGAAGCCAGCCTTCGCTGATCTGGGACTAAAACCAAAGGCTCCCTTGCCCCCGCTGAAGAGAAGGAGAGGAGTGGATTTTGCGGTAACTTCTCCCAGGGAGAAGCTGGCTCCCAAGAGGTCCGTCGGGAAGGCCCCTTCCCCTTTGCAGGCGTTTTCTCCTTCTCCTGCGGAGGAACCTTTCCCGTCCTCAGGAGAATCCAGCGAGGTGAGGCACTCTCCCACGGCACCAATGGGAGGAACCCCACCTCAAGGAAGAGAAACGTCTCGCGTAGGAGGGACCTGCCAGGCCTCTTTGCTAGAGTCCTGTATCCCTCCCAGGAGGGAGCCCAAGGACTCAAAGACAATCCCCAAGTCATCTTCGAGGATTCGTCCAGAGCCAACCATTCCCTGGGAGAACGTCCGCGTGTCCCCCCAAGAAGAGCCATTGGGGACAGGAGACTTAGCTGCCAGTCCACAAGGAGGAGAACAACGCGAGTCAGAGCATGCCTTCTGGCAGGTCCTTAATCTAATGAGGCAACTCAATAGTTTTAAGGACCCCGAGACCGCCCCTCGCGAAGGCAAGGATACGGTCCTGGACCAAGTGCAGCCCTGCCCTGGTCCCAGGGGGTGAAGAGTGCCAGGGACAAGGTCGAGGGCCAGCTTTCCGAGCTCGCCTCCTCCAGCCGTTCTTCTGCCGGGAACAAGCTCCTCCCACCTCCTCGCGTTCAGCAGAGGAGGTACTTCGAGATCATGGAGGAGTCTTGTTTAGCTCTTCCCCTCCACCACTCTGTGGAAGAGCTCACCAGGGGTCTCTCTCTAGAGAAACTCAATGCCCGGCAGGTGACATTCTCAGCGTTGGAGATCCTAAGCCAAGAGAAAGTCGCTAAGTGTGCCATGCAGGCCACTTTGTGGCTGGATGTCTGGCTAGGGTCTCTGGGCATCCTATTGCACTGTGAGGACTTGTCCAAGGAGAGCAATAGGAAGGCCCTGGAGACCTTCCTCCTCTCGGGCATGCGCTCCATCGAGTTTTTGGCTCACCAAGTCACTAACCTGTGGGCTAACTCGATTCTAAAGCGTCGTGATGCGGTGACTGAGAGGTTCCACCCAAAGGTCCCTGCTATGGATGTCAGCAAGCTCAGACATTCCTCCATCCTTGGAGGAAACCTGTTTGAGCCCAAGGATATAGAACGGACAGCTGAGAGGTGGAGGAAGACGAGTCATGATTCGCTCCTCCAGAAGGCCCTTACATCTCGGCCCTACAAACCTCCAGCTCCTCAACAGCAACAGCAGCCTCGCAGGACACTGAAGCAGGCTCCGGCAGCTAAGACCAAGGCGTCTAAACAGCAGCCCTTTCCTGTCAAAGACAAGAAGGGCGGAAAGTCCTCCAGGGGAGGCAGAAATCCTAGGAGCGGCCGAGGCCGCAAACGCTAGGATTGGCAATCCCCCTGCGTGTCAACCTGTAGGGGGATGCCTGCAAAGTTGCGTGCACAGGGGCCACCAACACGGGGCCGATTCCTGGACGGTCTCTGTGATCGGACAAGGATATCGCGTTCCATTCATAACATCTCAACCTCCCCTGACAGCGAATCCAGTGTCGTTGAGCTCCTATGCCATGGGATCGGCAAAGGGGCTAGCCCTTCGGGCAGAAGTCGAGACCATGCTCAAGAAGGATGCTCTCCAGGAGGTCGTAGACAGCTCCCCAGGCTTCTTCAGTCGACTCTTTCTTGTAAAGAAGGCGTCTGGAGGCTGGAGACCCGTCATCGACCTCTCAGCCCTGAACAAGTTTGTCAAGCAAACTTTGTTCAGCATGGAGACAGCAGACATGGTCAGACTTGCAGTGAGACCGCAAGACTTCATGTACACACTGGATCTGAAGGACGCTTTCTTCCAGATCCCAATCCATCCGTCTTCCAGGAAGTACCTAAGATTCAGCCTAGACAACAAGATCTACCAGTTCAAGGTGCTGTGTTTTGGTCTCTCCACAGCACCTCAGGTGTTCACCAGAGTGTTCGCACTGATATCTTCGTGGGCGCACAGGAACGGCATCCGTCTCCTCCGTTATCTGGATGACTAGCTGATCGTGGCAGACTCGGAGTCGACCCTTCTTCGACACTGAGACAGGCTTCTGGCAATTTGCCAAGATCTAGGGATCATGGTAAATCTCTAGAAGTCCTCTCTGCTCCCAACACAACGACTGGTATATCTAGGCATGATATTAGACACCAATCTCCACAAAGCCTTTCCATCAGACGACAGGATAGCAAGGCTGAGGAGGGTTGCAGAGCCTTTCCTCAGTCGAGAAGACCTTCCAGCCCAATCTTGGTTACGTCTCTTAGGTCACCTAGCCTCCTTGGCCCGTCTAGTTCCCAACGGCCGCCTCAGGATGAGATCTCTGCAGTGGCGGCTCAAGTCCTGGTGGGATCAAGGCATCGATTCCCCGGACTCTCTGGTCTCGATAGAACCTGCGGAACGGACGGACCTGCGGTGGTGGCTGACCGACGACAACCCTCGAAAGGGAGTGGATCTTCTCGTCCTTCCCCCGGATTTGATGCTGTTTTCGAACGCATCAAAAGAAGGGTGGGGGGCCCACGTTCTGAACCAGAGGGCCTCAGGCCTATGGTCAGAATCAGAAAAGTACCTCCACATCAATCTGCTAGAGATGAAGGCCGTATTTCTGGCCCTTCAACAGTTCCAACAGACCCTGGCGGGCCACTCCGTGGTGGTGATGAGCGACAACACCACAGTAGTGGCTTATATCAACAAGCAGGGAGGTACCTTTTCACGACAGCTATCCCATCTTGCGGTAGAGATACTGAGATGGACCGAAGTCCACTCGATACGTCTATCAGCTCGCTTCATTCCTGGCAAAAGGAATGTGCTCGCCGACAGTCTGAGCTGAGCTTCGCAGATAGTGAGTACCGAGTGGTCTTTGGATCCTCAAGTAGCCAACAAAGTCCTGACTTTGTGGGGTTCCCCGACAGTGGACCTGTTCGCGACAGCCTTGAATTTCAAGCTGCCGCTGTACTGCTCTCCAGTCCCAGACCCCAAGGCACTCTGGCAAGATGCCTTCCAACAACGGTGGGACAACATCGACGTCTACTCCTTTCCACCGTTCTGTCTGATGAGAAGGGTGCTCAACAAGACCAGACTATCGGTCAACTTGTCGATGACCTTAATAGCTCCGCTATGGCATCATGCAGAATGGTTCCCGGACCTTCTGCAGCTCCTGACGGAACTCCCGAGAGAGCTTCTACTCAGACAACCACATTGCAACATCTTCCACAAAGCCGTAGCATCGCTTCGGCTTCACGCCGAGAGACTATCCAGCGTCTCCTCACTGAGAGAGGCTTTACGCAACAAGTTGCGGAAAGGATGTCTCGACACCTGCGAAAGTCATCCGCAGGGGTCTACCAGGCGAAGTGGAGAGTCTTCTGTGGTTGGTGTCGTGGGAGGGGTATCTCTCCCCTCGATGCCACTATTCCAGCAATAGCGGAGTTTCTCGTGTATTTGTGGGAGGAAATGCGCCTTTCGGTCTCGGCGGTGAAAGGCTATCGCTCAGCCTTAAGCCTAGCCTTCAGGCTGAAAGAAATAGACATTTCATCCTTGCTGGAACTTTCCTTACTCATACGAAGCTACGAGCTTACCTGCCCTCAGTCGGAAATGAGACCTCCTCCATGGAACGTGGTTCGGGCCCTCAGGGCTCTGAAGAGACCCCCGTTCGAACCATTACGCCAGGCCTCTGACCAACACCTGACTTGGAAGACGGTATTCCTGCTCGCTCTGGCTTTGGCCAAGCGGGTCAGTGAACTTCATGGTCTCTCATACGACATCGCCCATTCAAGGGGATGGGAGGAGGTAACGTTCAGGTTCATCCCTGAGTTTGTTGCCAAGACTCAGAACCCTGGAGTGCTGAACCCACGGTTCGACTCCATCAGGGTTACGAGTCTCCGTTCCGTAACAGATGACCCAGATCATCTGCTACTTTGCCCAGTAAGAAGTCTGAGACGTTATCTGAAGAGAACAGCTGCAGTCCGTCCCCATGTGCAAGCTCTGTTTGTGAGCAACGGAAGGACGAAGAGGAGGGTCACCAAGAATACCATCTCAGCCTGGATTCGGCGGACCATTCATCATGCCTTGAATCCAGACCCTCCTCCGTCACGTCGCCCTAGGGCACATGATATCAGGGGCATCGCCACGTCCCTGGCCTTCAAGAGAAACTTCTCTGTGACGCAGATGCTACAAGCTCTGGTCTGGAAGCGTCAAACAACCTTCACAGCCCACTACCTGCAGGACGTGACCCACAGGAGCCCCGATACTTTTTCTATCGGCCCTGTGGTGGCTGCACAACAGCTGGTCTAACCTCAGGCTCCTTAATGGACAAGTAGCAGAAGGTTGAGGGCACTGTTACCCGGTTTTAGTCTGCGTGAATGAAAGAGTATGTCTGGCCCTTACTTCTTTCTTCATCCTCCCCTCTCTTGGGGAATGCAGCATCCTGGGTCTCTGCATAGCTGACCTCAAACCTCTGCAGGTAAACCATGCTTCCTTGTGTTCCTAGTATTAAGAATAATACTGTCGCGTCCCCCATACCCTGACGAGGTGGTATTGGGACGTCCTAGCCTAGAATTCCATATAAAGGACTTCAGGTCAACTTCCTAGGACGAGTCACACTTCATTTCTCCACACACAACTTATGTAGGCCGCTCGTTTCTTGCGTAGCAAGAAACTTGCGAGGTGCAGGGACTCTTTTTCTCGAGTGCTGCTCACTCGGATTCTGAGTCCCCGGGTAAGCCAAAGCCAGTAAGGCTGGGGACTTTCCACCCTGCCTAAGGGTAAGTCACCCTATGTAAATAGCGTGGTTTGTATTTCAGTTACGGAACAAATGACAAATTCGGAGATAATTTTTATTTTTCCTAACCATACAAACCTTAGCTATTTACACATATTTGCCCGCCAGCCCTGTCCCCCAAGACAAGTCCTACCTCTAAGTGAAGTGAAGCAGCTCACCTGTGTGTGGGGGGGAGAGGTAGCTAGCT
Source organism: Palaemon carinicauda (assembly GCF_036898095.1). Lineage (NCBI taxonomy): Eukaryota > Metazoa > Arthropoda > Malacostraca > Decapoda > Palaemonidae > Palaemon > Palaemon carinicauda. The sequence goes on along the minus strand of NC_090763.1, from coordinate 18,527,938 downwards.
ACCCCTCCCCAACCCCCGTGCTAGTTAGCACGGGGGTAGTTTAACCCTCGTTAAAATCTAATGGCTCGTCATTTCACCTACGCCGAAAGTAAACCCTATGTAAATAGCTAAGGTTTGTATGGTTAGGAAAAATACAAATTATCTCCGAATTTGTCATATCAGGTAATCCACCATAAGTAAGTAGTGAATGAAGAGCAGCTAGAGGAGAGATTTTCCTCCTGAATCAACCATGAGAACAGTGAAGCTTGCCTCGTAGCAGCTTGTGGCACTGCCCAGCAGTTGAGTTACCTAGTACAGTTGCCAGTTAGGCACATTTTTTTTTCTTTCTGATCGTAGAGAATCGACTTAGGAGTAAACCCCATATAAATGACTCAGGTTTGTATAGCTAGGAAAATATACAAATTTTATCAGAAATTTGTTGTATTCCTTTACTACTTTTTCTATTCCTCTATAAGTAAAGAATTCAGGTTTGTATAGTTAAAAAAGAAAACATTACTTTTAACATTTTTGATTTTTCTTGCTCTTAGCGACCCATCTGAGGGGCATATGCTGAAATTGTATTTACTTTCTGATCCCCTATTAGCATTGGAATCTTTAAAAGCCTATCATTTACTCTCTTTACTTCTACTACTTTTTCCTTCCAGTTACAGTATTACTTATTATGACCCTAACTTCATTTCCCCTCTCGTGACCTGCTGTAATAGAGCTTATACCCATTTTCCATCTCTCTAGTTCAATTTCCTTTCCATCTAATCTCCTGGACACACAAGACATTTATCTTCCTCCTCTCCATTATATCCACTATCTCCTTTAATCTTCCAATTATGGTATGATCTTACTTAAACTAGAAATGCTTTAGTAATTTTCTAGCTTAGGATTACTGTATACTTTATTGTAATTTTATGTCATAAGATTTATAATTTTTATATTTTTCATGAAAAATAAATTGATATCAACCATAACACTCGAGGGTTTTCTGGAGAATCTACTTGAAAAATCTAGGAGAGTTAAATTTTACTTTTATGCTCTCTTGTAATGGAAATGAATTGAAATAATTGGAAAAGCTAAAGGAGATGCCTGCAAGGAATGGGTATAATTTTTTTTTTCATTACTTTACTTTTTATTTAATTACATTTTCCACTTTCAGTCCAAAATAACTTACACTTCAATTAACGCTCAGCAGCAGGGCTGTTTCATCATCAGCTGATACACCACAAATCATTTCTCAATGATTGTAATTATAATCTACCAGAGGAACAGGTTTTAAAAGTTAATGTATATCTTCACTATTGCTAACAAAACTAACAAAGTAGTCAAAAAATTTCCAATGGTTGTCATTTCACTTTGATGTATGTCAACTGCATGTCTAGGAGAATGTGTGGTGATATGACCTAGTTTTAATAACAATGAATACATGTGGAATGAAAATTGTTCCACTCCCACTTTTCGCACATACAGCACAAACTACTTTCCATCTCTAATATAAATATAATATTATGTTTTGCATTGTCTTACCTTTACATGGAATGTCAGCATGTGACAAGAATTTTTAAATTGACAAAACCTTTTTGTTCTTGCACATATACAAACCATAGTCCTTTGATAAAAGGAATATCGTTTCAGTAAACCTGGAATGGCCATTAAAACTGAAGGAGTCTCAGTACACGATATTGGAGCTTACGCTTCCATTATAGGTTCCCAGTCTTGTTCCAAACCAAGTACAGTATGTGCATTGTCAGTTATGCTGCCTTTCAGGGTGTGTTTCCCAGAAGAAAAGGACTTGCACGATAACCTGATGGAAAAGAGTGCAGCATTCCCTTGACTGGTTATTTTATTTTTTTGCCACATGACTAATCAGGAATTTCCTAGTGCATTGTTTCCCTGTTTCAGAACAATAGGAAGGGTTCGAGGGCACTATCCACCGCCGACGGGATCAACTGTACACCTTCGCCTGTCGCCCCTGATTTTTTGGAAGATCAATTGCATTTTGATCATGCCAGATGTCAGGATGACTGGACCTCTGAGCTTTAGATTTTTTGCGAAGGACTGCTCAAGAGATGTATGGAGGCTAGTCTCTGCAGCTGTCTTTCAAGGAAATAGACCTGTGATTGGTGTATAAGCGGTACTTCTCCAATCTTGGCTGATCCTGGACTTCCTCGTACCTGTCCTTACCAAGAGAAATGCCTCTCAGCTATGGCTTGCAAAAGCTACTGCTCCGCCTTCAGTAAAGTCTTGTGACTGAGGAACTAAACATATGCTCTTCATGGGAATTTTTATGTCCTTAAGGAGTTTCAGGTAGTCCTGGCCACCCCTGGACCTTAGGGTGTGTGACCAGTATTCTCAAATCTCCTATGCATGCTCCATACAAGCATTTGAGATGAGCGTCAAACAAAGATCTGACTCGCTAGACAGTCTTTTTGCTATTTTGCTTCTGCAAAGTCAGTTGATGAGCTTTTGACATCTTTATCACAAGTCGTTCTGAATGATAAAAGGAGTTGTTATTAGCAATTTCCTGAGTTTGTGACCGAGACCCCTCTAACCTTGATACCAGGTTCAAGGCCTTTTCCATCTCTTATCACACGTGCATATCCTGCATCCAGAGAGACTGCAGACAGACCATGTAGAGCATAGCCACAACGTCAAAGATATCAGTTCCACTCTCGCCTTCAGGAAGAATCTGTCCATGGCGTAAGTGCTGAAGACATGAGTCTGGAAACACTAGACGACCTCCACTACCCACTACCTTCGGAAATATACCCACAAGTCCCTCGATAAGTTTAACCTTTGAACTGTTAGCTGAGCAATAGGCTCTGTGGCAAGCTTAGCTCCCTTACGGGACAAGAAGTATCTTGTCAAAGATAGCCATTGCAACGGAAGTCTAGAGTGAATGATGATAGTGTTGAAGGGTTTTCCTTCTTCCCCTCTTGGGGTGCATCAGTCATGTTGTTATGAACTTTTCTTAACAATTACATTTGTATTAAAGTATTTCCCCAAAGTTTCCATATGAGGGAGAGGATGGACTGCATGTATATAAAGCTATATCTCATAAATGTTCATGCATTCACACACCATATCCTTGATGATATACAGTAGATTCTTTCGTGACTGTCTACCAATTTCTGGTAAGGACCTAGCCTAACACCTGTGACATTTACGTGGTGAGATAGTTAAGAGGTTTACAGGAGTCTGGATTTTCACTCCAGAGCGCCAGTGCACATTGACATCTCCAGTTAGTTAACCAGTCAATTTTGGTTATATGGACTAATGCATTCCTAAAGATGAGTCTCCTATTAAAGAACAATGGCTTCTATTCATGTAGGAACGAATCACAAATATTTAAAGTAATTTATGTTTCTTAACTATACAAACCTGAGCCCTTTTAAGTTACATTGCCCGCAAGTTCTAGTTTAGAGGTCAAAGTGAGAGTTGCTTCAAAGTTTAAATGGCATCGCTGGAGTTACATTCCTATTGACACAGGTTTTTTTATAGTTAGGAAAAATACCAAATATTTTGCAAAAATTTTGAGTTTTGTACAGTATTAGTTGTCATGGCACTATTGATTGATTCCCCTCAAGAATGTTTCTCATAAAGGGCATCTTGATTGCAAATTTACAAGATTGAGTGTTCTGTAAATTAGCAGTGGAAATGATTTAGGTGAACAAACTTCTAGTTAGATAATTTTCTCAAACTCAATAAAATCACTTGTATTTTCTAAATTTTCATGATTTTTAATAGCATCACAAAAATTTTGAGCCGTCATTTATCTTAATTTAGTCTCTTATCACTTGTAAAAGAAAATTATTGAGAGATACGAGTAACAATGAGTTACCATAATTTACTTTTAATGTTTATGGAAATGACAACTATGATATGGGTTACTGCTCCAAAATGTTTATGTAAACTTGCTAGTTCTGTTAATCAGTAGAGCGTTAGTAGGAGATTGCAGAAGTCCTCAGAATACTGAATTTTGTCATTAGTATTATTTTGTCAAAATGGTACTGTAGTTATTCCAAGTGAAATATGAAAAGACAGTGCTGTATGTGCTGATTATGTGGTGAATTATTTTTATTTTCATTATTTATTACATAATTTATGATTTGCTAAATTAATTTACAGCTGTAATACTATGATAAGCTGTTGGTTAGGTTGTTCGGTTAAACAAGTTTCAAATGTGGTAATATTAATTATTTTTAGGATATAGTGACTTCATGGAAAGGTGATACAATCTAGCTTAAGCTGGATCCTCTTTTCTTTTGTAAAATATTAGGAGAATTATCTCTAAATTAGAAATGTAATAAATGTATTTTTGTAAAGTCATAAAGTTGTTTTGCTTGTAAGACTGATTATGCATAGCTGCATTTCACTGTATATATTTTATAATTACTAAAGTTTCAGGAACTATAGCATGGGACATCATGGAGCCTCTTGGCATTAACATGAAAATAGTAGATGTGTGGTCACTGCCTGTCTGGGCAGTATCAGATCCTAGTTCCACTCCCATTCTACCTCCTCAACCAATACCCAATCATGCAACGCCACCCTTCAGAGTCAATAAGATGTTTAACACTAAACTCTCCCTCTGGTAAGTGTTTATAAAGAAATATCCTTGCTAATTTTAAATTTTTCTATATCTTTTTTATCATGAGATTTAAGGCAGTTACAACTTCCTCAACTAAAAGCTGTGTATATTTCATATAGATAATTACTAAAGGTCAGTTGACTGATCACAGTATGTACTTGCAATTTGTATTATATCACTTATGATAGTTTTTTTTCAAAATATATTAATGTACTATAATACAGTACAGTAAATCCCCAAGTAACAGAACACTACTTTAAAACTTACAGAGATAAGAATGTGTATTAAATAAAGAAGAAATGTTTCAACTTCCTCTAACCCCTTAAAGGACCTATTTTATTAACAGGGTGTCAAGAAGATTCCAATAATTTTTTGTTAGAACACCTAATACAAACCATTTTGCTCTTTACTTGTGGAATATAGTCCACCCCCCCCTGGGGCTTCCACAAATGGGTGCTGGATTCGTCTGTGCCCCCTTCCAGCTTTTCGGAGTACTGCTTTTCTGAGCAAGATGATGATAGGGTTAGGCGGCTGTTTACAGTACTAGCCCCTCACCATCATGTCCGTAGGACACTACAAAACGTCCAATGTTTTCGCGGCCAGATCCCTATGGATCTACATCTTGGGTTTTTGCCTATCACAAGGGAGAACCTGCTATTCTGCCTATGCACCAGCATGTAGCTAGTTCAGCGCAGCCTTATTCGTCTCTTTACGAGCAATGGTCAACCTCCTGCAGGAAGCATGACGAGTAAGACTGCTTTGGCTCATGCCACTTCGGCGCGTGGAAGCACAGATCTTAGTCTTGCAAAGGATTCTTGCACAGTGTGGCACACCTATTCACTGAGCACTAGCGAGCTGGCTGGGTGAGCTCCTCACCTATCTAAGATCTATACGATATCTCGTTTGGTCGCCAACCTCACAGAGAGTTCTTAAGAACATACTTGCCCAGGCATCATGTTGTATCATTGCGTTTACCACAGGTGTGCACTACCTTGGTAGCCCGAACTCAGGAATATTTCTTTAAATGATTGGACAAGCATTTAGAGAGCCCCATGGTGGTCATTTTGATATAGTTGTAGGGCCATCCTTTATCCTTCTCCCAACTGTTTGAGTATGAGAACAAGGGCCTCATGATTAACACAGTCAAAGACTCCACTAAAATCAAGGCCAATCCTATGAACTTCTGCCATCCTGGTATGCTTTTACAGTGAGACAGCAGGCACAGATGTTTGCCACCTTAACTGCGCACACCTATACAGGTGCTAGCTGCTCCTTGCCCCGCCAACATTCGGCTTGCCAACGTTCGCCTCGCCAATGTTTGCCTTGCCAATGTTCGCCTCGCCAACATTTGCCTCGCCAACGTTCGCCTTGCCAACGTTCACTCCTCCAACGTTCGTCTTGCTGACATTTACCTCGCCAACATTCGGCTTGCCTTACTGTGGTACAGCTATCGCACTCGCTGGGGATCGCCCCTTTGGTGAGATGCCCCACTCTTTCTGTTCTTCCTACTTTGGTGGTTGGCGATAGTGCACTTGCTTGCAATCTGCAAGCAGAATGCATTCGCCTTCCTAGAGAAACGAACATCTTAGGCGAACATGACAGACCAGCGGGTCGTCCTCAAACTTAACTTGTAACACCAACAAAGGAAAAGAAGCACCTGTGCAGCGCTCCAACAGGCGCCCCTTTCTTTACGAAGGACGCACCCTGGATCACAGAACATGTGAAGGCATTTCAGCAGGCAGTCAAAGGACCAACCCACAAACCTCCAGTTATCCTCATGCAAGGTGCTCCACACTTTTTTTTTTAATTATCAGAGTCCTCTGGGAGGAATAGTCCTCCTTCAGACCCCAGGCACAGTAGCACCTCAAGCAGCCCCTCACTCGCCATCTGCTCAACGGTCTTCCAGGTATTAACAATACCTGGCCTCTAAGGTCTCCAACATCAGCCATGACCCTGAGTGGTAGAGGCTTGGCATCATTCCACTCAAGTCCCAGAAGAGGAAACGGGGACACTGACTGTCAACACTCCCATCAAGGGACTCTCACCTTCCTAGTACAAGCAGGGGCTCAAGGTCTCCGAGGAAGGTCTCATTTACCGAGAACTATCTGCTCTCTCTGATAGAATGGAATTAACTTAAACCTTCGGCTCCACCTGTGGAAGTACTAGTTCCTCCTCCCATGCTCCTGAAGGACATACAGCCCAAGGAGGCAATGAGTAAGGCTTCCACGCTCCTTGCAACCTTTACCACCCAGCCGCAAGAGAGAAAGGTGTACCAACCGTGTGTCACACGATCGTACATAAATTATTTTGTATATATTATGCTTGTATCTGCGCTCTTCCCTCGCACTAAAAAGAACCAGAATAGACATGTTGGCGTGTCGCTTATGTAACATTGTCATTTTCTCGAACATGTATTTTCCTGTTGCCTTGAGGTTTTGTATATAAAGGAGAGTGTTTTTTAATAAATATACTCAGTTGATTGCATCCTGCCTTTGAGTTCACAACCCTCTCTCGGCTCGTCACATTGGTGACCCCGGAAGTCGACTCGCTCCCACTGCCTTCCACCCCCACCCCCTCGCCCCTCCATCGTTGGTACTATGGCGGACTCTACGGCAGTTGGTGCTACGGCCGCTCTATTCAAACTTTCATCGTTTACCAGCGGAGAGGCGTTTGCTTGGTTTCAGCGCGCAGAAGTCCAGTTTCGCATCGGGCGTGACTCGCTCAACCACCAAAGCAGATTATGTTCTCGCGGCGATACCCGAGGACACCTTCCCAGAAATATCCGACTGGCTTTGTGAACAAGGAGACACCCCAATAGCGTATGACGCCCTCAAAACATACCTTCTGCAGCAGTACTCGCCGTCGCCAGCCGCCCGTATAGCAAAGCTTTTTCAGCTCTCGCAACAACCGTTGGGGGACCAAAGGGCTTCGCTTGCCCTCAGGGAAATGACCAGTATCGCTCGCCTTCAACCTGCCGCAGACGGCTCTCCTCGTGAGGTGAACCTACTTTGTGCCCTTTGGATACGCCGTTTAACCGGACCTATATGCGCTGCCATACCCGATGTCGATAGTTTACCCATAAAGGACTTGATGACCAAAGCCGACGCCCTTATGGACAGCCACTTCAAGACCTCCATCAACGCCTCCACCCCTGACGAAGAGGATGCCTATTCAACGTCAACCGAAGCTAACATGAATGCCGTAGGACATACACGCCTACCCCGTGACGTGCCGAAGCAGCGACAAAGCCGCCCACCACCCACCAATCGCTCGCGCCCCAACGAACGACTTCTACAGCCACTTACTACCTCCCATCCGCCGCAGTTTTGCTACTACCACCTAAGTTAGCCTTGTCTTGGTCTGGGTGGGTTAAGGGAGCCAAGAAGAGTGCCTATGGCCAAGTGTAGGAGTTTCCCAGTCCCTCAGGTCAGTGAACTTGTCTCGTTTGCTTCCTCTGCCACATATACGACCGAAAGTACAGTACTACGAAAATGTAGCTGACGATCCTTCGCCCTTTCTGCTAGACTCAACAATTCTGGCCTTAACCCAAAATACGTCCCTTGATAGATTAGCATCTCTGTCGGTGGCTTTCACTGCAATGGATGCTGCAAACATGGAGCGGGCAGCGAAGTTCTCTTTGCAAGCTGCTTCATGGTTAGACTTCTGGGTGGGGTCAGTGGGATATCTCTTCAAGAATAAAGACTTCTCCACCGACCAGAAGAGAGAAGCGATGTCTGCCTTTCTTCTCTCTGGCGCCAGGACAGTGGAGTTCCTAACCTACAATATTCACAACCAGTGGGTCAACTGGGTTACGAGAAAGCGGGATGCGTCGTCTCAAGATTCTAGAAACATGTACCAAAGATGGAAGCTCTTAACCCCTTTGCTACGATGATGTCATTAGACGTCGAAAACATGCCTGGTGATACAGACGGTGATATCCAGATACAGTACATCATTTACAAATACATGTATAAACCATATGGAAGTTAAAATTAAAATTACAGTACTTTGAAATTACTCTTATGACTTGTATTTTCTCGTATATCTTAGGAAAGAGTATAGCACATGGTCGTGTATCACACTGTTCACACTCGGGAAATTTCACTAAAAAGCTCCTCGTCCCACTGATATCAGCCCCAGGAACAGGAAGGGAGGAGACATGCAATTCTCATTTTACTGAAAGAGAATTTCTGTCGTATCCGGGGAGTACATCCAGATCCGGATATATACATGAAAGGTCAATGGATCCCATGTGTAGGTGAAGCTAAATTTTTAGGATTGATTTTCAATTCTAGGCTTACATGGGTTCCTCACTTAAAGGTGTTGAAAGCTAAAGTTCTTGAGGCTCTGAATCTTTTAAAAGTATTGTCCCATACATCATGGGGGCAGACCGTAAAACTATTTTAAAATTATACAAGGCCTTAATTTTTTCCAAAATTAGTTATGGGTGTGAAATATACTCTTCAGCCACCTCAAGCCAATTAAAGATATTAGATTCAATACATCATGCTGGTATTAGATTGTCCACAGGAGTGTTTAGAACCTCATCTATCCCAAGTCTCCTTGTTGATGCTGGAGAGTTACCTCTAAACCATTACCGAATGTCTTCCATTATTCGGTATTGGTTTAGGTTACAAAGACTCCCAAACTCTTTAGCCTTTCAGACTGCAAGCCTTGTAAGGCCCTCAACATACTTTGAGTTGCACCCATAATCCCCTCAACCTTATGACTTTTGGGTAAAACAATTATTAAACAGTCTTGATATGATTAGAGGTAAGGTGTTTCCATTTAAGATATCATCAACCCCTCCGTGGAAATTACCAGAGATATCTTTTTGTAGATATTTTATAGGTGTTAAAAAAAACATGACTGAATTAGAAGCTAGGTCTCTTTTTATGGAACATGTTGAAGAACATATGGAATCAACTTTTATATATACCAATGGCTCCAAATCTGATGCTGGCATTGGATTTGGAGTATATAGTAATTCTTTTAACTGTAGAGGTGCACTTCCTCCAATATCTTCCATATTTACTGCTGAATTATATGGCATAATAACTGCTATTGAGAAAATAGTGTTAAAAGAGGATGGCAATTTTACCATTTCTAGTGATTCAAGAAGTGTCCTTCAAGCTTTAGAAGGTTTTAATTCTAGTAACCCTTTAGTTTTAAAGATTTTAGAGTGGCTTTTAATTATTGGCCTAAAAGGTATAACAGTTCAATTTTCCTGGGTTCCAGCACACGTAGGTGTGTCTGGAAATGAAGAGGCAGATTTACTGGCTAAGATTGCTGCAGCTTAGTTGCTACCAAGAAGGTATCCCATTCTCTGTAATGATTTTTTACCAGCAATTAAGAATTCTGTTTATAACAATTGGCAACAGCATTGGGGATAGTTTAACCGGAAATAAGATGAGAGAAATTGCGATTGTTATATCCCCTTGGAGGTATAATTGGATGCCCCAAAAATGGGAGACTACTCTTTGTCGTCTCTGCATTGGTCACACTCAGATGACACACTAGTTTCTGCTGACTGGCCAACACCAACCATATTGCGACGACTGTTTGATACCCTTGACAGTGAGGCATTTGTTGACTGAATGCCCCACTTATAGTACAGAAAGAAATAGATATCTGTTTGAGGCTTGAAGTGAGGATGGCAAGTTCATCCTTGCCAAGATCCTAGGACATGATGTGTCGTACAATGCTAGTGGCATTTTTTAATTTATATCAGAAGCATGTCTTATTAATGCTATTTATGTTTTATAACATATTTACTTTACTGGTTTTCATTGAATATTTTTTTAATCTTTATTTATCATAAACGATATGGGCGTCAATGACCATCAAAGTCAGGATGCCAGAGAACTTCAAATTATTCATTCATTCCCTTTGCCTACACTTACACCGAATAGTCTGGCCTATTCTTTACAGATTCTCCTCTGTCCTCATATACCTGACAACACTGAGATTGCCAAACAATTCTTCACCTAAGGGGTTAACTACTACAATGTAATTGTTCAGTTGCTACTTTCTTCTTGGTAAGGGTAGAAGAGACTCTTTAGCTATGGTAAGCAGCTCTTCTAGGAGAAGGAAACTCCAAAATCAAACCATTGTTATGTAATCTTGAGTAGTGCCATAGCCTCTGTACCATGGTCTTCCACTGCCTTTGGGTAGAGTTCTCTTGCTTGAGGGTACACTCAGGCACACTATTCTATCCAATTTCTTGTCTCTTGTTTTATTAAAGTTTTTATAGTTTACATAGGAAATATTTATTTTAATGTTTTTACTAGAAGTTTTATTCCAGCTGTGACAAGATTGTTGAATGATCTTCCTAATCTGTCAGATATTTTATATTTTTTATTTATAACTTCTCATATATAGTTTGTTTATTTCCTTATAACCTTTGGGCTGTTGGACTTGTAGCATCCCGCTTTTCCAACAAGGGTTGTAGCTTACCTAACAACAACAACAACAACAACAACAATAATAATAGAGGGTGATGCTTATGTTGCTGTCCTCCCTTCCAGCTTGTTTCGTAGTGGATTTATGGGCGTACCCACCAGAGATTCCTTCAGTGGTGTTGAAACAGTCACTGGTTGGCCTCTGGAGATACCTCATTCAATCCTATGTAGGTGGGACAGGAAGTATGGTTGATCTCTCTTGGTAGAAAAACTCACTACCTCTAGATATGCAACTGTTCCCTGGTCCGTCGAAGGAGTGGTGGGGCACGCACCTGGGTGATCTGGTCGTGTCAGGTTTTTGGTCAGCTGCAGAAATGCTTCTGCATCAACATCTTAGAGATACTGTAGGTGCATTTCAAGAACGTTTGATGAGGCAATCGGTAGTGTTGATGAGCGAAAACACAGCTGTAGAGGCTTATATCAGGAATCAAGAGGGCATAGTTTCCCTACCTCTTTGCAAGTCGACAATACAGATGTACATCTGGGTGGAGATTTATGCAGTAGAGCTATCATGGCAGGTCTAAGATTAACCAGTTTGCTCTCAGATAGCCACAAGCTGAGTGGTATTTTTGTTTGTTAGCATCTTCAGTGCATATCATGGACTTATTTGTTGATCTTCCCCAAGAAGTTCCTCTCGGTTATGACTGTGGAAAACTACACTCAGCCTTGAACCTTGTTTACTGATGAAAGAGCATAAACCTCTCCTCCTCTAGGGAGTTGTCGATGCTTTTGAAGAGTCTTGAGCAATCTGGATCACCCGGGAACCAAAGGCTCCCAGTGTGGTGTATAATAAGTTTTCTCAGGTCTCTTAGTCATGCCTTTATGAGCCTTTGAGAAAGTTATCAGATTGAGTTCTGATACTCAAGGCATTTTGCTAGCAGTTGTGGCAAAGAAATTTGGAAAGTTGCATGGACTCTCGTGTGTTTCCCAGTTGATTGGAAAACAGTCTACTGTATCAATTTGTGCCCAAATTCATGACCAAACCAAAAACTCCTACACAAAACCCAGCTTGAGACCTTCCTTCCCTTTACTTCATGAAGAGCTGGAGACAATCAAGAGGAGTTGCTGTTGTGTTCTGTGAGGACTCTGCTGTGCTATCAGAAGAGGACTTAGACTGACATCCAAGTCTTGAGTTCTTGAGCGTCAGTGACTTTTCCTCAGCACTGGCAGAACCAAGAAGTGTCAAAAAAGTCTCTTTTTGCCATTGTGAGACAACCAAGAGCATACATTTTGACGTTTGAGGGTAGTTGAAGTACCAGTATGTGCTAAAACTATCAAAGTCGCAGTCAGGTATTGATTCCACTCTAGACTCCGAGGAATCTTGCAATCGGGAGGATGAAGGTGTTTGGATGTGCCAAACAACCTTAAAATCCTTCTCTACAAGGGGCATACCTATAAGTCCTTTAACAATTTAGTTTTTGGCCATGTGGTGGTAGTTCTTGTTGTTGTGTAGCCAGCCCAGCTCCCATATGAGACAGAAAGCATCATGAATGTGACATTGATGTTGGTAAGCTACATTTCAGAACACCATTTTTATTAGACTGGACTTGTAAGAAGTAGATTTCCCCATCCTCTCTTTATGAGGGGGAAGATGGTGGAATGCATACCTACCCATTGGCCATCTTTTGCTCAGTATTTCACTCCAGATTGCATCTCCTCTTTGCGGGTGAAAGATCCTTCACCGACCTTGTACTATGTACATGACAAAATACAGTATTGGCCAGGTCCTATCAGCCTACTCATCCCTATGATGGGCTGATACAAATTTCCTGGTGTCATTTCTATTGCCGCATGGGAACAGATGGATCAGCGAACAGACAGTTTGGCATATTCCAGGGAAGAAAAAGAACTAATCAATTTGGTTTTTGAATGACTTACTACCCAACAAAATTTTGTATATGCATAAGAACAAATACTGTATATTTTAAAAGTAATTTATATTTTTCCTAGCTACACAAACCCGATACCTTTAAAATTAAATGTCCCATCTCAACCAGCACTCATTCCAGAGCCAAAAAGCTCAAAAGTAATGAGTGATGAGTTTTTAATAGGACAGTGGGCACTCTCCATCTGTCATTAACTAATGTATCTTGTTAATGATTTCAGCAGGTGTACTAGCTCCGCTGAATACTTTTCCCTATTCTCAAGGGTTTGGGCTTGTATAGCTAGGGAAAATGCTGATTACAATACTCTTGAAATGTGTTATTTTTTGTTGTATTTCAGGGCTGGAGATATAACACAACTTAATGCAGATGCTATAGTTCATAGTACAAATGAATCTCTTTGTGAACAAAATGGCTACAGTGAGAGGCTCATTTTTAAAGCAGGGCCTGAAATGAAACATGAGCTTTACAACAATATCAAGAGTAAGTGTTATTGGCATCCCCAATTTGTTTTCATTTCTTTTTACATTTTTCAGTATCTTGTAGCCTTTGAATATTTTTGTTAAAGTTCCTAAGTGAGATATCAAAATGTTTCCTAGGATATCAAAAGTGTTTTGTGATGCTGATAACATTAATTAATGTATAAAAGGTAAGCTTTTAACCCTTACTGTATATTAGCTTGCTTCTTCCTTTTAAGATACTTGAATGATAGCCTTGTTCTCGGAAAGTTGTACAGTATACCATAGTACTTTCTCAGGTCAGTATTCCTTACCAAGGACCTTTTTACTAGCACAAATTTTGAGATTTAGTCTTGTGTACAGTATATTGTAATTCAAGAGATATATTTTTATCTAGATATATTTTTAAGAGCTTGACTACAAGGTTTTTTTTTCATATTTTCTTGATTATTATGATTTTCCTTACTGCAGTAAATGAATTTTATTGTTGTACCAAGTATTGCGGTTTTTATTGTGACTTGGAAAGAAGTTGAGATTTTAAATTGCTCATGTGATATTTTGATATCTTTGCTAGATTACTTTGATAAATATTTTCATAAAAATAAAAACAACAACATTAATTCTATCAGTGAAATAGCTGTTTATGTTAAGACGCAGAAGGTGCTATATTATGCATGATATCTATATGTATCTCTGTGGTATATTACATTTTATTTTATCCTTAATTGATATTTAAACTTTTAACAAGGTATAAATATTCAGCAAGACCACAAATTACAACATCTGTTTGTATAATCATGGTGCTGTTATCCTAGATGATGTGGTATGTTTTTTCTTTTAGCAATTTATATAGCAGAGGATATGAAACATAATAATGAAGCCTATAATACTTGTTGCTTTAATCATTTTTTGTGTTACTGGGTAGGCTTTTTTAATCAAGAGGACCAAAAATAGGATTCAGTTGTTGCGTAGTATTTGCTTCATCATACCTACAATCATTGCACTTAGTGTGTTATTTGGAATAAGGTGCTAGTGATTTTTTGTGGCTGAGATGCTTATGGAATATTTTTACATCAGGTTGCAAAACTGGAGAGATTGTTTTAACAGATGGCTACAAATTGGCAGCGCGACATGTCATACACACAGTTGGTCCTCGCTATAATATCAAGTACCATACTGCTGCTGAAAGTTCTTTGCATTATTGCTACAGGTAAAGTCTAGAGATTTGCTTACAGTAGATAC